>NW_020884881.1:11244432-11617345 GCF_003945725.1 Corapipo altera
AAAGAAAGAAAAGAAAGAAAAGAAAGAAAAGAAAGAAAAGAAAGAAATCACCAGTCCTGGTTCCAGCAGGAATTGTAGATAATTTTCTCTACCCTGAAGGGGTTTCTTGCTTTTTATGCAAATTAGTTATTACACACAGTCTGTTCTTTCAGACCTTTCTGGATATGGGTTGGGGGCTTTGGGGGTCTTGGGTGGTCTTGATTCCCCCCACAGTCCATTCCCACTTTTCCACCTTGTCCCTGCACTTGTGCTGGACTGTGTTGTTCTTATCTCCAGCAGCCAGAAAAAGGATGTTTGTCCCTGGAAAGTGCTGCCCTACCTCCATATGTTCCCGTTCTCCAGACACATCTTGTTCTTTCCCACAGCATGTAATTTACCAACAATCCTTGTCTGTTGTAGCCAACGATCCTTGGTTGGCTCCACAGCCATCTGGCTGTCAGAGACCTACACATGAACCCCTTATCTTCTGGGCTTCTACACCAGCCCCTAGTCATCTTTCAGAAAACCAAGGAAGTTAAAGAGTATTTTGGTATTCAGGCATGGTACAGATGATGCTCACTAAACATGTTTACTTCATTGTTTTCATATGAGTCACCTTTTATTTCCTTGAGAATAGAATGATCATTTGATATACATAAATACAAGGTCATGATTACCCTAAGAAAAATAATGCAAAATTCGGGTATCATGGTAAAAAGACAAAATGATCCCAGTATGACAGAACATCAGGCCTTAGTGGCAAAACTCTGAACAGAGTTGTTTGTGCCACTGTTAGGATGTGGTTTTGTGAGCATGTGTGTGTATCTATGCACATATAGCTCCTCTTTGCTGTGCCCTTTTTAGGCAGGGAAGTTCTGTTTCCTTTTCTGTTCCTCACCAATCCTACCACATGTGCTATTAGGTAGAAAAAAATTCTGCTTCTGTGACCCCAAAGGAAGAAAGCAGTACCCAGGTATCAATTTCCTCCATATTCTGTAAGAACCTGTTACTATATCTCTGACCCTGAGCTGTGGTCTCTAGGCATTGAATGCACATCACGGTGAAAAACAGAACCTTCTCTTTGAAAAAGGACACAGGATCTGCGATGCAAATGTGAACTTTGGAAAGAGAGACTGTAAGTTACCAACATGACACCTTTGGAAACACATTACTAATTACCTGCTAGTTAGATGCACTGCAAAATATTCATTCTTTTAAACCTGTGACACCCGCAGTTATTCACTCTTGTGTTACATTCTGAGCACCACACGTGTGTTCTGGGGCTGCATCAGGGCAGGTAGCACGTGGAGGGCAGTAACAGGCACTGGGAGTTTTGGTCTCAGCAGAACTCCCTGGGTAGGAAGGTCTCGATTCTCAGAAGGGCTTGGTCACCTTCCTGCCTCATTAGTACTGGTGGCAATCCTCTAGGTTGTCCCAGATTGGCAGAATTGCAGCTCATCTCCCTCCTGTGTGCCTGTGGGGCTGAGCCCCTGCCCCAGCCTGGGCACCTGAGTGGAGATGTTTCACACAGATAACAGAACAAATAACTCCAGCTGAACTCTTGGGGTTTACCTGTTTAGCTCCTTCTTGCAGACTGATCCTATAGATATGCTCAGGACATGTCTTAAAGTGAAGGCATCTGGGAACATTTTATTAGACTGACTTCAGAAATGGAGACGTTGGACATGACTCAGAACTAGAGACTCTACATGTTCTTTCCAGTCAGTGGAAAGGTCTAGATGTTTCTGCAGAACAATTAATTAATTCCTAAAGGTGTTGGGCAAAATCTCTTTCTAAAAGTGCCCACAGGTCTCCTTTGTAAAAAGCCTGGAATGAATAAGAGGAATGTAAATATCTAAACTTGGATGAGATGAATCCTGCTCTGTACTTGTATCCCATTAGTCTCTGGAGCAGGGACTGAACTTGGGACACTAACATTAGTCTTTCTGACCATTGGTCTACTGGGTATTCTTGCTCTCTCTCTGTATTGTATAAGTGTTTGCAGGGGGTGAGGACTTGCCTTTAATCCATAATAACTGCATGTGCCTCTGAGTATTGCAGCATCATCGAGTCATGGAGGAAAGCTGAAACGGAGAGGACACACACACACACACACATTGTTCTTAAAATCCTGATTTTCTTTACCCAATGGCATGGTAAAAGGTACCCTCATAGAGGCAGCTGCTTGGGCTGTAGTGGCAGAATGTGGCAAATGGGAACCTCAAGGACAGAACTCTCTCTCTGCTGGATATGATGGAGGAACTTCTGCAGATACACGGCAATGCTGCTCATGTTAAGAGAATCAAAGGAGGTGATGCTGGAGCAATTATTTTCTCTCTTTGTCCTTTGACCCTGGTCTTGAAGGGTCCACAACTGCCTTTTGTGCCCCCTTGCTTCCTTTTTTGCACTGTCATCCTGTGCAGGATATTCACGTTATGTTTTCAACTGTACCTTAAAATGGGTTCTTCCCAGTTCTTGGAACTAGTGATTCGTAATCTGTGCTTAGTGTTTGTCACTTTGGGATTCTGGTGCCATCCTGTTCCTTAATGTATCTTTTGAGGAGTTCCTTTGCTGTCATTTGGGACATTTGTGCTTTCAGAGCTTCTTAGTATACAGTATAGACTTATCCATTGATTATGATTCCCAATATTGAATAAGGCTATGTGTCCTTTGAGATGCTGACAGTGACACACTACACAACATTTGTCAAAAAAGTTTGTTTCAAAGTGGAAAATTACTTAAAAAGACATAATGAACCCACAGAGAAGAAATTAGTGGTCTTCTTGGCAGAAAAGTCCTACTGTTGAGAAGATGACTCCAGGTGATGTTAGTCTGACCAGACACCTGGAAGATAGTAGCCCAGGTAGAATATCTCCTCTCTACCAAAGACTCAAAATTTGACTTTTTTTTTAATGAATTGATTTTCTCATACTACTATTGTAAGTTTAGGTAATTCTAGTTTTCTTTACTTTTTATGGATTGTATTGATTGGGTTACCTAAGCTGTAGGTCAGTCTATGTAACTGTGTTGCTGTGACTTGAGTTCTTATGACTTGGTAGTTTCTCCTGTGCCAGTTTTGTTCTGTGTTTTCATGCCCTGATTCCATCAGACATCATAAAATATCTGGTAGTTCCCTAAGGCCGCATGCTTACACAGTAATTTAAATGGTGCAATATTAGCTAATGATAAGACTTCTATGATTATGTATATTATTTATGACTTAGAGGCCAAATTTTTTCCTTTTAAAGCGTTTTCTTTTTTATTATGCTGACGAATGACTTTTCTACTGAAAGACCTTAGAAAACACGATGCTTGCATTTTTTCCTGGGTTATAGATAAAACAACTCTGCCTATAAATAACTTTGTATACAGAGCAGAAGAGCTTTAGCAGGGCCATGCCTGCATGGTTGACATACCCTACATGCCAGTGGCATGGTCCCACCAGCCTGGCAGCAAGCCTGCTGGGGGCTGGAGCAGCCACGAGGATCACAGGTCCAAGTTGTCCTTTCCCAACAGTGAGGCTGCAAGGAAGAGTCAGCACCAGTGATGGAGCTGCCCGTCTCTCTCTGCCTTGGACATGTGTCTGTCCATGTGCAGGCATGTGCTGCATTCCAGAGCACTGAGCAATGGCAGCAGCTGCCCACTTGGTCTGACTTTACTCCCCATTTCCCACAGGGCAGCTCCCACCACTCCTGTATCCTATAAAAGCTGGCCATGGACAGCTTTTCAACATACAAAGGCTGGCTCCAACTGCAAGAAAAGGGAATAAGGGATGTCATTAAATGAATGGGTCAATTCATACTTTGTATTTCACATTCTACAACAGCCTTTTTGCTTTTTAATCTGTTACTTCAATAGAATCTTTTATAAAAGAACATATAATAGTTCCTTACTGTCCCTCAGGTTATGCTGCCTGAGGTTTCTGTGCTTGGTAGTTTGATGTAAAAGTAATTGCTACTGTTATATAGGGACAGCTCATACTACTCCACTTTGACTCATAGGGCCCATTTATTCCACCTGAGCCTGCAATGTTTACATGGCCAGTCCTGTATCAGCGGTCCCCAATCACTTTTCTATGTTGGCTGGGTCACCAGGAGGCAATCCAGACCTGGATGGGGAAAATCAGCATCTGATTCTGTAGAGTAGTTCGCCCCAGGCCAGCCTGATCTTGGGCTGACGGTGGCAAAGTGGGACACTGCTGTGCACGTTGTTTACTGTGTCCTCCTGGTGTGAGGGAAATGTCTGAAATGAATGGGGAAATCGAGGGGGGGTGGAGTGTCATTAGGCTGGTCCATGATTTATTCCCTTTGGACTTGAACAGCTGCATGAGCAACGAGGATTGCTGGGCCCTGCAGAGCACAGCACAGATGCTTGAGTGGGAAAGGCTGATAAAAATAGAGAGCTCTGGTGGAATCATCTCCAGTCCCATTGCTGGGGTGTTTGCTGCAGCTAATGAAGCCCATGGATTCTGGTGCTTATAAATCAAGTTGAAAAATGAATAATTTTTATGCAATTTGCAAAACACTTTAACAATCAGTTTTAAAAGCGCTAACTATCAAACCTTCTGAATTTATTCCAAAGCCACTGACTTTGGGAAGGAGCTGCTAATCAAAAAGCATAATGGACCTACAAAACTGTGAGGTAGAGACCTGCTTGTTAACCTCAGGGGACTGAAGGTATGGAGGGGATCAACTTGGGGCTGCACTTGCAATTTTTATGCCAGAATGAAAACTATTTAATATAAAGAGAACAAGATGAGAGACAAGAGTGGGGAACTGGGCAGAGGCTGCTTGAGGAGCCTTCCCACGGGGAGTGAGGTTACTGATCCTCCATAGATGTTCCATGAGCAGAGCCTGGGGCCAGGCTTTTTCAGTTTTGAAGCTGATGTGAAGCTGATCTTGTACTGTGATGTGAAGTCAGGACAGAAGTATTGCTGGAGCTACCCTCTTGCAGGAAGTGTGCCTTACTATAAATTAATGTGACAAAGAAATAAATAGTCTAGTTAAAGGGGCTGTACACCTGTACACTCTGTACACAGAGTCTCAGTATCAACTGTGGTGGTTAGGGAAAGAGCTTTTGCTCTTGGTACCAGGCTAGTTTGGAGGCTTTTGCTACTGGTGCTAGTTGTTGGGACATGTCACAACACAGGATTTAGTGTCACATGCCCAGGGATGCAGAGCTGTTTGTGCAGCCCAGAGTTGTTACCCCTTCTCAGCTGGAAACCATGGGATGGTTCTCCAGCCTCCTGGGTGCAGGGGTCATGCTGTGGTGCTGGTGTGCAAGTCAGATGGGAAGGTGCCTCCAAAAAAGCTTTGTAACCCGCAGAAACCACCATGGCACAGTGACATCGGGGCTTCTTTCTACCAGCAACCAACCTGAAAAGCTGGGCAGTACCAAGGATACAGGGGACTAGAGTCATTCAGGAGGGGACATTTATCTTTGCTGGGAGGATATAAAAGAGTAATCAATTTAACATTGTTTGTGGTGTTCAAGGGTTGAGAGGTACTCTGAAATATTCTGTACTAACACATTCCAGTGCTCCATGTTGCCTGCTGGGCTTATTTTTTAGAAACTTTAGAGTGAGTGAAGTGTTAATTGGAATAAGTGTTTATTACATGGTGAGCTTTCTGGACTATGCATGGAAAGGTCTGATTTTCTTCCTGAATTAAGTAGGTACTTAACTCTAGCTCTTTATAGTTGCTGGTTTAGTAACAGGGTGAACAATTTTCTGGTTTATGGACTGCAAATATTTAAGTACTTTAGTTAAAGCTCTTGGAATAGTTTTTAATCACTTTCGGAAAGTGCTAACACCAAAATTCATTGATTCCATACATGTGTATGAAAAGAAACTGCTGCCTGGTGGTGACAGGAGAGTTTTGGACTGCTTGAGGTGCCTGTTGTTGACTGGTTTCGAGCAAAGGGCAGTCCAGGAAGTAAAATCCACATTTCTTGTAGAGTGTTAGAAAAGCAGTGAAAATAATTGAGGTGGCTTCAGTGACAGCAATGACTTCAATTTACTGAGAGAGAAAGGACAGAAGGATGCCAGTGCCCTGGTCTCACTCTTGATGTAGCTGGGGATCTGCAGTTGCTCAGAACCTTTCTTCCAGCTTACAGCTGCAATGGGGCTCTCACCATAGGTCTGGGTTGACTTTCATATTTTAATTACTCCTTCCACTGCTTCCACATCTACAACATCTTTGGGTGGACAACAGGGTTGTCCCTTGGTGCTATGCACCAGTCCTAGGGCACAAAGATAAAGAGAAGCATCCCAAGGATTGGATTCTCGACCTTCCTACATTCCAGGAAAGTAATTGTTGCTGCCAGCCCATTATGGCAGTCCAAGCCCACTGCTGATGCTGCTCAATGTGGCTGCAACCTCTGGAGAAACTGGGAGATTAGTCTGTGTCTGAGGAGCCCATCAGCGTTGCCCTTGGAGGACAGTTTCCTCTCCTCTCCTTGGCACCAGCCCAGGCCTTTTACTTAAATAAATTAATTCTTTTCAGAAGTGTAATCACCAGAGATACTCTCTTGCTGTCCCCAAGACATACAGTGCTTTGTTGCAGTATTTGTCATGTTTAATAGATCACACTTTTCAATTTTTCACACTTGAAGAAGTTGAAAGGTCAGCATGAAGAAGAGCAGGTCAGCATATGGCCACATCATAGAAAGTCCTGTCACTCCTTTTCTTTTTCCCAACACAATTTCTTGCTTATTTTTTTTCAGTTTAAATGTCTTCCACATTTACAGCAGTTGATCTGTGGATGAACAATAGCTTTCTGGATTAGTCTGCATCCATACGTGTTTTTTTTTCCTGAGAGGGACAGCCATCCACCTCAGACATGGTTATTTGGGCAGTTCCTGAGTGGGAGTGGAAGATGATACTCCAGGCCCCGGTGTGTGTGAGTATGAGTAGGTTTGTGCACCTGTGTTCCTATAGCTGTTTAAAAGAGATACATTTATACCTTGTAAGCAAAACTCTTCTTATTGAATAATTGAACGAGCAGAGTGACTTACTGCCATAAAGGCACTAAAGACAGGAATGGCAGAACATAATTGTAAGATTGGCTGTAATTCAGAGATATTGCTTATGCTACTGTGTCTTGACAAGATATTTTGAAAAAAAATTGCTCTAAGCTCAGGTGCCAGCTATGGAGATAAATGTATGATCACGTAACTGTTGTTAGAAATACTAAGAAAAATATTGCAGAACCCTCAAGGCGGGACTGAGTATGTGTGCCCTGGCTCCAGGAGGGTGGTGGCAACACAGAGACTATGGGTACTTACTTGGGTGGTGGGGAGAGGCTGTTGCTCCAAGGGAGAGGACAGTCCTGAGTGCTGAGCAGGGGACCTGTGAGGGGCTTGGGGTACTGGTGATGTGTGAGCCCTGGCTGGAGCACAGCTGTTTCTGTCTAGATAGTGCATTGGATTTCCCTTTGGGACTGATGGCTAATTGAAGTGGCTCAATGTTTGGATGACAGCTGTGAAGGTAAAGGTATTGTTTGGTTCTGAGAGTCTGCTTTTCTGGGCCTCTACACAGGTAGATAATAAAAGAGCCTTGGGAGTCCTTGAGTATGATAGAGGTGATGTGACACAGCCATGACAATTCTCTCCAAGTTCTCTATTAGTCATGAGAGCAGGCAGTGTGCCATGCCTGTGTGGCCTTTTTAGCAGCAATTACAGAAAATATTCTAGGCTTCAAGAGGACAAAGTGGGAAAGGATTCTTTTGGAGACTTACAGACGTGAAGTCAATCCCTAATGGGATCAGTCATCCCTCAGCAAGTCCAAAGCCTTCTCTAGCTTTGAGCTCCATGGCAGCATGCCAAAAAACGGTTCCCCTTCACAGCAAAGCTTCCCTCCAAGCAAGGAGAAACCTGGAGGGTGACATCCTCATTTGCTGAGGTGTATTCTTTTACTTATGCCTCTGCAGTTCTGGCTCTGGGTTTCTGTGGCAGCGGTGAGGTACAAAAAGAGTACAAAAGGCTAAGACAGAAATGTGCCTGGAGCTTTGCCTGTTCTTGCCTTTGTAAAACAAATTTAGAGACTTCCAGTAGAGATCATGGCATGTTGCATCCACAAAACCCAGCCTGAATGCTTGAATCATTATCACGACAGACATTTAGCAATGAAGATAAAACATTATTTGCACTTGTAAAGGTAGTTACTGGCTGCATGTAGAGTTAGTAACTCTAATGAGTAACCACCGGCGGTTTCTGGAGGATAAGGCAGGTGATTTGGGCTTCAGTGCAAGGTATTAGGTGTGCCTGTATGTTTATATAACACCCAGGAGCATGTTAATGTCTTGGTGTGTAACTGGTCGTGACATCTCTTAGGAGAGGTGCGTCACGTTGAGCTGCTGACACATGCCAGAGAGAGGTTGAGAGTGACAAATGATGCCAGATGGTGACAGAGTGCCAAAAGAAAGAGAGAAAAAGAGGAAGACGAAGTTCTGAGGGACAGAAGGAGAAAATGAAGAATGGAAGATTTGATCTACTGAAAGGCAGCAGCACTTACCTTAGACATAGGATTAAAAACAAGAGCAGTGGGGAGCTGTAGAGGAAAAGAAGAGATTCAGAATAGATCTGGTGGTGCTGAGAGCACATGGGATGTGAAGGGGGCTAAGCATGAGATGTTTGTGTTCAGCAGAGGTGGCACTAATCAGATGGAATCTCATCTTTGATGAGGATAAGCTGCTCTTTGGCAATGCTGATTGGCTGCACATTCAGATGAAAAATATTGGGGAAGAAATGGGGCTGTGTTTGAACTTCTGCATCAATTCCTAGCAGGCAGCTATTTAGCTGGGGCTAAATTGTTGGCAGTCTTATCACTGAGGCCATGGAATAGGTTGTAGCCCATGGACACATGTCCCTCCTGTTTAGAAGACCACAGTGTAGTGAAACAAGTGCAACCTGTGCTCTGTTGTAACTAAATGAAGAATGCTGTCAGTCCAGCAGCTTTCTGGAAGAAAGGATGGTATCTTTGGTGAGACCTTGTGGGAGTTATTAAATTTTATGGTTTTTTTATTAAACTTGTTTGAAGATCTGCTCCTCCAGACTCTGCAGTTTGTGTGGACTTCCTAAAGCAGAGAAACACCTGGAGAAGGAATGAGCCCCAGAGCCCACATTTGCCACTGATTAAGAAAAGGGCAACATCTGTCTATGGGGTTTTACCAAAACTCATCCCCAAATGTGCATTGCTGATCATAGGTTGGTAAGCTTACTTACACTGCTGCACTGGAGTTTGGAGCAGAGAGTCTGCATCAAAATAAGCATCTATTTCCTTGTATTATTGCACAGGTATGAAAAAGAGAGATTAAAAGGGGTCACAGGAATGGCACTGCAATGCAAATGCTGTACTACAATGTTTAAAAGAGAAAAGACGTCATTAACAGAAAAAGTTAGATTGGATGAGGCTATATGGCTTCAGCACATTTGTCTGCCATACCTCTGGGTCTGAATTAGGCACACACTTGGATTTCCAGCCATGGAAATATCAGCTATTTAAAGAGCAGTAAATGTTTCTTTGAGTATCAAAGATGTTTCATAATTGCTATGTGTTTATTGTAATGCAAAATGATGTTATTAGTTCAGCTGGTTGAAATTTTCTATGTGGAACATTAATCTTCTGAAAAACAAGGTTCTGCAGAAGTTGACTCAGGCTGTATGAAGGCAAATAATTATTTTTTGAAGAAAATTATACTTTAAGGAAACAGGAAATATTTATTTTTTCAAATGTCACATTTGTGTGAAAAATATTGCTAGTTTTCCACATCTTACAGTGTCTACAGTCTGTAAACTGATGATTTGTTTTGCCTAACTGGAGGTAAGGAGCATTTTTCTGTTCTGTTAAATGAGGAGTGTATTCAGCCCCAGAAGACTGTCTGGTTACCAATATTTTTATACCCTTATGGTGTTTTCTAAGACATTATCTCTGCAAAGTAAACTGGAAATGCAATTATGCCCCTTTCATTCAGCTTGTCAATAAAACCTTCCTAGGGCTAGTTAGAACTGTCAGATTTCTGTGGTAAATATGGTGTATGCTCAGATTATTTTTTTATATAAAGTGTATGCTCAGAAGTTGTTTCTTGGTGCTTGGGAGTCTGTCTACAACCCTGGTCCTATGTCTCCTGGGACTGAAGAGAGAATAAGAGTTTAGGCTTCTCCACCAAGGAATACATTTCTCTGTGTCTGTGTAGCTCATAGGCCTTAACTTGCCATTATGGAATTTGTTTGGTCACCTACATGTATATGCATAAATTGTACCATTCTTTGGAAATAAGAAATCAAAATGGATCATTTCCTTTTTTTGTAAGGCAGTAGCTAATTAACTCTGCTTATATGCATGAACATGATTGTTTCTCAGGGTAACACTTGTTACTCAAAATTAACACAGACTATATACAATTGAAAAAAGAAAGATTTTTGGATATATATTTTATTTGACAGTGGTTTAGAATATCATACAGTAAACAAGATTTCTGTAAAAGTTAATTTATCCATAGTGGTGCGTTTCATAAAAATAGTTGCTCACTTACAGCCTTTCTGTGACTATTAATACATGGAATTATATTTATAGAGATAGAGCTGTACAGGGTAAATTCACAGCTAACACTACACAGAAATATTATTTGGAATGGGGTTTAGATGATGTGCTGTCTTCACAGGTTATCGATTACAGCCGCATAAAGCAATTACTGCACAAGGAGTAGCTGTGAACTGTGCAAATTAGAGTTTATGCAAGCATAATCTCAACTGTTTTTCAGATTTCATTGTTTGCTTTCTTTATACATAAAAATAAGATACTGGGACGTGCATCTACACTACAGAAGCATTGTCCGAAATCAGATTCAATAAATTAATGGCAAATTATATTGGATTCTAGTTCAGGGGATAAAGATTTATTTTTAAAGATTTATTTTTTTCCCATTAAATAAAAGTTTTATAAACAGCTACATGGACTTGTGCTTTTTTAGAAATTATAAATGGATTTTTCTTTCTAAAAAAAAAAGTTCGAAAGCTGCAAAATCCTTGACTTGAGGCTTTTCAAATAATTGGACAGGAAGAAACATGTCTATAAATTTCACAGTCCAGTGCAATGTTTGAGACATACAGTAATGTGCTAATTTCTTGGAACAAAGCCAATCTCAATCTAGTTTTTCAGCAGAGCATGTGAGGAACTAAGATTGCTAGTGAACAATAATTTTTAAATATGAATTTTTGACAGTACTTAGCTTTATGATTTTTTTTTTTAAATTACCAATGTATTATTGCCCAGGATTTTGTTTTAATTTTGGCAGACGAATAAGCATATGCACACTTACACAGACACACACGCATCTTTTTGAAACAAGATAATGACCGATTGACTGAACTTGGAGTTATTTCCTGTGAAGGCAGACTGGAATGTTTACCTGGCACTTAAGGCTTGAAATTCAAAACAGACAAGCAAGAAAGATAAAAACAAAAAGACAAAAAGAAAAAAAAACTGAGAAAGGGAAAAAATGATAAAATGGAAACCATTTAAAAAATGGAAATATATTGAATTTACTGAATGAGGACACCAACAACTGTATTTCAGAAACCAGTCTAATTATTGTTTACATGTGCCTGAAAGGCACCTGCTCTGCCAAACTGAGGGGATGAGAGGTGACAGTGTCCTAAATAAATGTGGATGGGTATGAAACAAAGCACTGTTGATAAGTGATGCTATCATCTTCTGCAGGAAGGAAAGGCCTTTCCTTAAGGAAACTGCAGCTTTTTCTCTGTAGCACTCCTCCTTTCATTGCAAGGGCCTTGCAGACATCTGGGGTTTGAGCCTGACCAATTGATTTGTGTGCTACCTCACAGGACTTGGGGAACCTGTAATAAATCGCTTTTGAGAATAATTTGCAAATACAACTCCACTCTAACTCCTTTCCAATGTACAGAAACATGGTTTGTTCACAAAAATGGCAGTAGAAATGGTATCACAGAAACTAATCCACCGGATTCCCCACTCCTCCCGTAGCGCCCAGTGAACTATGCTACAGGGTACCACGTGGACTATCCCAAAGCATTAACAGTGGAGACGTGTCATGGGTGTACAGTCCCGAACGATGCTTCAAAGAAACCCTTTAACCCCTGTCTAGATATGTCGAGAACAATTTATTTACAACATTTTAGCTCCATGAAAAGATCCTCTCTCGGTTTCAGCTTGCTCCGTGCAGTTTTATTTAAGGCGATGTTCCAGTTTGTGATTGCTCTAACTTGTTCCAGTTTCTTGATATAAAGTTTGAATGAAATCCAAGTCCTTCATGCAGTGGGAAAAAAATGCTAAAGCTACACTGCACTATCCTTCTCTGATGTACTATCCTTCATAGTGTTTTGGTTTCTTCCATAGCTGCCAAAGTCCCTAAAATGGAACTGGGACTTTAGGGTCGATTTTAAATCTCCGTGTTGACTATATGCTTTTGAACTTATTAGATACTGTGCACATTGTCATGGAATTACACACTAATGTTTTCATTCCTCAATGCTTTGTGTATATGTGTGATAGTTAAAATAAATTAAAACAAACCAATGTGAGACAAAAAACTAAGAAGAATGTTCTGCGTCAGTTTGAGACAGTTAGAGGGCAACAGTCCCTTGCTTATCTGCTCATGGCAGAAGTACCAGACTTCAGGACGCTAGGTAGCTTATCTGAACCAGGGATTTTCCATGGCCCTGGGGAGACCGTTGCCTTTCGAACTGTGGTGTTGGTGCTGCGAGTGCTAATGGAGTGGAGATGTCCCTTCCTGGGGAACTCGCTGGGTTTCCCATCAGGCTCCCTCTGGCTGTGGTCCATATCACTTCCAGGCGAGCTGCAGCGGTTGCTACTGTACGTCTTGGTAGCACCTGTATCGATCTTGACATGGTCAGGTGCTGCAGCTGACTTCTTCTCACTGATGTTTGTGGATCTGTGATCTTCTTTTTTGCTAAGAGATCCTCCTCTCTTGCTTTCTGGCTTCCTCAGCCTCCCAAACTGTTCATCACTGCTGGTTCCAGCACACACGTGCTCTCTTGCACCAGCCTCGATCATAATGCTGTGTCCCACCGCTTTGCTTTCTGAGGTGGGCCTGCCACCATCAGTGGTCTTATTTTTGCTTTCTGAATATCCTCTCCAAGAAGCCTCTTCATGCTTTGACCTATCTACCTTTTTAGGACTTGCTGACCTTTCTCTTTGTTCTCCTAACCTTTTCTTTTTGTGACCGTTCACCGAAAGCTCCTTTGGTTTCCTTACATCATGTTCCCTCTTGATATCCCATGTTGGCTCTAGGCTTATCTGGTGAGAAGGGTCAGAGGGTGGGGCTATGTGTGATGAAGATAATGGTGAGATTATGTCTTCGAGGGAAAGAGCTACTTCCGGCAGACTTGGGGAGGTGGCAGAGGGAGCACTCCAGGAGTTTGGTTCGTCTGTTGTAACAAAGAGAAGAGAGTTGAGGGTGTATTCAGCAGCACAGGGTGTGTATTGCACATGCACATGTATTCTGAGCAACACTGATAACCAAACCATATACCAGACTTAAACCCCTCTGTTTCAGGTGAGGTGAAACTCCCAGTGGAGTCAATAGAGAGGAAAACAAAAATAATCTCTCCACCAAAAAAAAAAAGTTCAGGAGAAGTAAGAAGCTCGTAACTGCAAATGCTGAAAACCCTGGTCTTTTTTTTTCCACACAGGTTCTGCTTTCCTCTGCCTCTGTTAAATTATTCTTAAAATAATAAAGGCACGTGCTCATGAAACCAAATTACCTCTTTTGTAGCTCTATAATGGATTTCTTAGTTGGGCAATATCAGCGCTGTCTCTGAGGACAAATGAGAAAGACTATCTGCCATCTATTAAACATGTCCCTACAAGCATATAATAGTTGACAAGAATTTGTAGCTCAGATAAGGTCATCATTGAATTCTGTCTCTTTTTTTTTCTAAACAGATATAATATTGCAGTGTTTATGGCCCCACAATTCTTATAGAGTACTTACAAAGCTCTGCCTTTATATCACAGTGTCAGCCACTGAGTCTCCTGGTTGTGCATTTTGAATTTCCCCTGGTTACTTAGCCTCAACACAATATGGTTGGACTGTGCAGATCCTGTTTAATTTCGATAAATAGACATCTCCTTTGCTGAATTGCAATGATTTTCCTAATCCACTGGTAAAAATCAGAATATTCTGAGATGCCTTTCTAATGCATATACATCCTAATTTCTTTTGATTAACATTCTGGCAGACAATGAATCCATCATGATTAATGACAGCATGACTCCTATTCTTACCCATCTACATAGAGGTTAGAGAAATCACTGAACTTGGCTTATGTCATTCTCTGTTTAGCACCATTGCCTGTCTTTGAACGGTATGAGCAATAATCTGTCAGAGACAAAGGACTATCACAGGAATCCATGGAAACGAGGTGGAACTTTTGGCAAGAGCTGTATATTTCATGTGGGACAAAATGTAACCACCTAGCTAAAAAAACAAGCATAGACTTCTGCAGGTCAGGACTAGTATCTCTCAGTGATATCAACCGACCTTTGAAAGGTAACGTGTATTTTTCTCAGTGCTACAACTGCTTTCAAATTATCATGAGGATGCCCATCTTGAAAAATAGAATGGGTTTTACTGCCCAGCCTGGGATCTGCGGCTTGCTTGACTAAAATGGCACTTTTAAGTTAATAGTTGGATTGAGTAATTGCTGTCTTGCAGATAAAAATAGGAGAGACAATAGTGAGGTGGGTGATGTCAAGGGAAGGAGCAGCACTGTTAGCTGAGGAGCTATTTATTTTCCCAGATGGTATCTGTCATATGCTTTTGCATAATGAGCATATGTGTGAAGAGGATTAGCATTTGAGAGGGATAGAAAGTACAAGTTCTGTGTAAGACAAACATTGAGCTGGGAATCTAAATGGGCTGAGGGTCTCAACTGAATTTAAAAAAAAAGAAATCACACTTTCTTACCCTCCAGTTAAGGCTGAGTAATGTACCATCTGCTCCCTGCTTGGCACTTGAGCAAGAAAAAGATAAAAGGAAGGCTCATGCATGTAGAGTGATCAGCTCCTAAGAGTTTGCCTACAGAAAGCATCGACTTTGATGGGCTTGTTCTTCACTTCTGCTCTTCAGCACCACTACCCTGGTACAAGACCACAACCTGTGTCCGATGGGGGAGGTGCAGACCCCACCCTGGCTCTTTTTAGATCTGAAATCCAGGGGATCCCATTCTGTTTAACACTTGAATCAGAGACTGTGCGTGGGGCTCAAGTCACTAAAACTATCCTGGGTCTCAGCATAAAGCTGCCTGTGTTCACCAGCAAGGTACCTGAGACAGCTCTGAAGAAGCCACCCTGAGCTTTAGAAAATTAAGTTTGTACTTTTCATGGCGTCGACACTCGTCCAGAGGGTAGAGGTGGTGCTGAGGGTTGGCCTGACCAATGTATTTCTTAATTACAATCTTATTTCCCAGTTGTCCCTGAGATGTTGTTTTTCACTGAGTGGCAGTGAAGAGTAGTGAGCCATTATCCAGTCTTGTGCTAGGTTTTGAGAGCTTCTGATTACAGAAATAGCTTGTTACTTTGGGTAGTATAAGCTGTACACCAGTAAAAACACCAAATGGCCTGCAGCAGCAAGATGCTTTCGGGTAACAAGATTGCCTCTGAGGAAAATGTGCCACTATGCTCAAAGCAGCTGTTCCTCCTCAAGGAGGACAAACCAGAGGGCCACCATTGAGAAGAATGGTGGAAAAAACATGTCTAGTGGCTCCTCGGAGGCATGAAGGACAATATGGTACCAGTTATTTCTGGGACGCTCAGAGGAAGAGACCTGGGGGTGAGTGGCCTGCTGTTTAATTCCCTAGAGATGAGAGAACTGATTTATTAATGGACTGTCCCCCTAAACAAGTTTCTTTTTTTTTCTTTCTTATATTTTCTTTTTTTAAAGGGGGTAGAAAAACAACCAAATGTTGCAGTGAGAAATCGTAGCAGGTTACAGCGTACTTCAACAGAATGAAGCAGTGTATCTCTTATGTATAGTGATATATAAATATAGGTGTCTATAAACTAGGATATGCCATATTATATGCATTACTGCATTGCTGGATCTTATCTCTTCCCCAGAAAACCCTAAAAAAAGGACAACTTGGCCAACTAAACAAGAAAACTGGTAGCCACAGCTTTAAGGGAATTTTGGCTGTAGGATAATCCCAGGTGGGTCACTGGCTGCAGTATGTTTAAAATAGTTTGTATTTCCAGGGGTTGGGGAAAAAAATTGAAATAAAACTATCATTTATATTCTGTGGCAATACAACACTTGCAAGTAAGAACCAAATGATGTTCTTTAAGGTTTAAGTACCATCAATCTGACACAGCCAAACTCAACCTAACCTGCTTTTTCTTTCAAATGAAACGACATTATGTAGAAAGTCATCCTCAGCCTTAGTAGAAGTTAATGTCAATAAGCCATTGTTGCAATATGTCACTCGCTAGTGAGGAGAATACTGATGTGAAGGTATTGTAAGCGACTTCCCTCTAATGTTTGAACATTATGGGAAAATATAAAAATTACCAGAGTAGCGCAAAGTGCGGTAATATAAGTAATTTGTTGCTCAAAAGAAAAACCTTTTAAAGAGCTGTGTTCAAGCCATAAGGGTTCATTTGGACTTGTTCAACCAGCACTAAAATGATTGCTTTTCCATAACTAATACAAACAGGAGAAAAATGCAAAATGTTATCCTGCAGAGCAGCTGAACTAATAATTTCTCTTTATGCTTATACTCAGGTCCTAGCTCCATTTTGGAAAGGTTATTAATATTTCAGAATATTTTTTTCTGTTGATTTAAAGTTTTTTATAAAACCTTTATGTTAATTGTGAACATAACCTACTTTTACTGTCTGTTATTCCAACATATCTCAAAGCATTTTGTAAACATTCTAAACCAGAGACAGAGCACCGATTCTATTTTTTTATCTTTTACCTCTGGGAGGAACTGTTTAATAGAGCATGAACTATTAATGCCCAAACAACTTGCAAGCATATGAGAAGGATATCACATTCAGTTGAAACTGCTGGGGAGATTTAGGGACAATGTAGTTTTAAATTTGTTTCTGACTTTGTCACCATGGATAACATCCTTATTGTGAGAGAAATTGTTTTTCAAAGGTATACATCTCACTGAAGGCTAATAGATGCCTTCCTCTCTCCTTTGAAGGGATAAAATCTCCCTTGACCTACTAATTTAGACAAGACAAATGAACTGGGAGCAGCACCATAATCTGTCATTGTGATAGCATTTCATTTGGTGTAATTTAGTAGGTGTTTTCTGGGTGGTTTTTAGGTTCCACAAGCTACTGTCATGCAGGTTGGTGGCACTTCTCCATGGGATGTGTAAGAATGACTCACCTATGACCTGGTTTGCATAACTCCCAGGCAAGGAGTAAATTGCTAACTGAGTAAGAGACACCACAGACACAAGATCTTGAGTGTGTGGGAGGACAAGTAGGAGATGAACACAGCCATTTTGGAGGAAGAGTGATGAGGAGCAGCAGTTTTCCGCTGAAAGGTTTTTTTGTTTGAGGTAGAACTGCCACATATATGAATTATTTGTTTTGCTATGTCAGCTTACACATGTTCAATGGAGTGGAAATGAGGGCACTACTCTCATGTGTCTATTTGCTACTCTCTTAACTAAAGCACACTCTTCTACTTGGATTCAGTGCTTGCCGATGTCTTATGTCTGAACCACTAACAAACCTGGCTTTACTGCTAATGGAGAAGAGAGCTCTGCCCATCTTAATTTCTGAGCATTGGCTAGGTACTAAGTCAGAGAAAAGAGCTCAGCCTCCTGATAAGTTTATTTAACTTCCTGCATTACTTATATTTTCCTTGCAGACTGCCTTTCTAAGATTCTGTCAAGTCTAGTCATGCTGTGCTTATCTACTCTGTCAGGATCTCAGGTCAAAAGAGGCTGGAGCCCTGATTTGTGGATAGGTTCTCCCCTAACATCAAAATATTTAAAATTGCTTGGTAGTTTATCAAGGATGTGCAATTTTTCATTTGATATAATTATCAATAAACTATTAATATTAATTTATTGAATAGTTCATAGTAATGTTAAGAGTAAAAATTATATCACATTTTATTACTTATGTACAAAATCTCTGTCTTTTTAATTTTCAAATTATGTGAATAATGTACAATATATTAAAGCTTTGAATGCTTTCATTAGTCTGAATGAAATGTTTTCTGCAATGTCTAAGCAGCTGTTCTCATATCTTCCCAGAATTATTTTCCTAGGGAATCAAAGAGATTTTGATTAAATAAAAAATATGATGCTTTATTTCCCCCTACCCCGCCCCATTTTTTGTCTGAAATTATGGATTGCCAGGAGGTAGCAAACAGTTCTTACAGATGCTGCTAATAACAAAAATGGGACAAATTGTCCCCTGGTGAGTATCCACTAATGTTGGCAGTGTTACATCAGGAATGCATATGGCTCTTTCTCATTATAGCTTGACATGTCTTTGATATTCCTGATTGCATTGGTCTCCTGCAGCTTTTCTTTAACACTTTGAGGAGGGATATTTCAGAATATGTAAAGAATCTTTAATCTTTTATCCTGGAACTTCCACAACCTAGACATACAGCACACTTTGCCTGATTAAATAAATGATTCTCTATGGTTTGATGGTTAGAAGAACCCTTGGTACTTTCTGTCCAGCTATCAGCTTCATGGAAACGTGACACGATATGCCACCCTTTCCCCCAGCCTCTCCCAGAAAGTGAGTTGGCAATGGGCTCTGCCCCCACCTTACAGGCTGCCTGTACTTCTGGCTATAAACTTGCACTTCTTGTTAATTATTCAATATGGTATGCAAATGTTTTCTCACAAATTTCACTTTGCTTAGCTTAAAATTACACTTTACTTGTTTCCCCTTTCACTGAACTCATCCCCATTCAGATCCCTGAAGACCAATAGCTCTGGAAGCAAACATCAATGGATTTAGGAACCTTCTGCTGTGATATACTCCTTTGTTTGGTCAGTCAGTGTGGACACATCCAGGTGGGATAGCCTTTCCATCGTTAGCACTGCTCCTATGGTTTTCTAAGCTATGATAGTAGTGTGCTATGGGTGTAAAGTGATAATTATATGTACAGAAATGACACACATTCCACATACATTTATAAAAATAAATCCAGGTTATATTCAGTTTTTTTAGTATATGAACTACTTCTGCTTTCCCTCACATGCAGTTAAGTGATCAGTTTAGTATTTTGAAGTTTTGTTTCTGATGCAATGAAAATCTAATTTAATTCACTGCTATCTCAATGTAACCCCATTCATTATACTGCTTACCTGTTTGTGCTTAGTAGACTGGTGACTCATGGAGGCTCTGGATGTTTAGAGGATTTTATAAATGTAACTTTAAATGTAGCTTTGCTCAAGAATAGAATCTTTCTGCTTTCTAGTAATTTGGGGGTTTTTGGCTTGGTACATTTGTTTTTGCAAGGTTTGAGAATGGTTGGTCAGGGTAACCAGATTTAGTTAACAAAGCCATGAAAGATTACAGGAAAACAAACATGTATCTCAGTCCCGACATCTTTTACTTTTAAATTTTGTGCTCAGCATTTTCACAAAAGTAGAATGATTCATTAAGAAAGACTGACATTTGGAGTATGAAACAATGCCAGATGTAGTCTTTCTGTCATAATGACTGTCACCAAAGTCATTATGCATTTTTATTTTTGTCACTGGTCAAATACTGGAAGAGATGGGTACCACAACTACTATTAGTGGCATGGCTTCTACAGACGTCCACAAGCACTGAAGAGATGTCACTGTAAATGATGTTTAATTTTACACCCAGAAAATTCAGTCACTGACCTATTCCAACATTGGGAAGCACAACTCTACATCCTGCTTGGCTCAGTTTCCAGTGCCATTGATACTCTGATGCCCTGCTTCTTTTCATGTTACTGATCATTACTGATGAACAACAATTTAGTTCCTTTGGGTTCATTATATCCATTTTCCATAGTATACTTTACCTAATTATTAAATGGAAGATGCCCTAAATATTCTTACAGCAGATATGGTCCTTACACAGAGGTCTCGCAAGGGCCATCTGATGAGGCTTTGAATGATCTCATCTCAGGTAAAATTCACTTTTATTACCTTTTCTGTACTTGGTATAGACGTTTTTTAGAGAAATGCTTTCATGTTCAGAGATCTAATTTGAGAATTACTTCAACAATTCAGAAAGAGCAGATTGTTAGCTATGCTTGGAAGACCAAATTTACAGAAGCTCAAGAGATGTTGCTTGGTTTTCGAGCTAAGGGAACAGAGAGAAAGGGAAAATTTAAACTTGGGGCAGAGAAAGCAAAACTGTATTCTGTAAGGAAAAAAAAATTAAAAATCCTTTAGAAAAATGTGGAATGTTTTCTTGAAACAAGAAAGCCACACACATTGATTTGTGTTTGCTTTAATCTGTAGCGAACACTATGGATGAAAGCACTTTTCAATTTTTTATGTAACATATTCTTTAAATATGGTTAACAAAGAAACAATGGGAAGTGATTGATCTGACTTTGAGAGTTCCTATTCTTATTCTGCACTGGCTTTGATCCTACATTATTATACCCAGGACATTCTCAGTAAATTTCTTTCCCTGAGTTAGTTCTTTAATTATGGTACTGGTTCATCAGTATTTTACTGTCCCTACCACTTGAGATAATAATTTAATTGCCTCACAGAGTCGTAGAGAGGTGTCTCAAAAGACCTCTGGAAATAGACGTGGGTTCTTCTGTTGAACATGTACACAACCAGTGTTGGGGAGCTCCTTATGGGAAACCCTTTTGGAGGCTGTGGATCAAAGGTGAGTGGATGAACACAGAGATCTACGCCCATGACCCCACATCAGGCCCTTTTTAGCAAACACAGGCCACTGCAAGTAAGTGGTCTGAGACATTTCAGCTTAATACAGGAGACAGCTAATGAATTCAGAAGCACTCAAAGTTTCTGCCCTGGAGAGCAGTGGACTGGATGTCTCCAGGACTTGGGGTACTGCTTTAGCCCTTTCCCTGCAGCTGGGCCACAAAGCATCATCCAGGAGTTGCACTTTGGGATGGTGGAGCGAGAAGGGCAGAGGCAGGACCAATTGCAAATCCCTCTATGCACAAAGCTTGCCTTCACCTCATTAGTGGTTGGAATACCAGCTTTTTTGTGTTACTCTGCCATTGTTCACCGCTTAAAAATAAATCACATCCATAAGCAATTTCCTGTGATTTTGTAATAGCACCCAAGCTATTTGGATCTCTCCAACAACATCAGTTACAGCTTACAATAGGGTTGAGATTTAACACTGCCCTTGCAACAGCAAGAATGGAAAAGGGTAACTTTTCTATGCAGGGAAAAGTTAGCCAAAGCACAGAATTGGAGAGGGGAAAAAATAAAGAGCCACACTTACAAACAGGTTGTGTTTCAGAAACAGGTAAATTAATTTAGTGAATCAGTTTACTAATTTACTGTAATAGTCTTCTGGTTGTGAATCTTAAGGCCAGATGATTATGAGTACACATTCTCATTCCAAGACCCAGTTTAATTTATTCAATAGATATGGATATAGTAAACAATCCTATTCTTTAAATATTTAAATCATCATGATCAGTTATCTGAGTGAATTTGGCAGATTTGATTTTTCCTTGAATCAAGTTAATCTATCTGCATAAATATTGCAGGATTACTCAGTAATACTGAAGAAGCTGAAATGAAGAGCTGCAGCCTGTACAGTGCTTTTATCCCCTGCTGCAAGCTCCTCACTGCAGCAGCAATGTTAAGTCTGTGGACAACTTAAGTGTTAGTCTTGAGTGATGCTGCCCTAACCACACATTATCATTCACTAGGTCCTTGTGACCACTAGGTGAGCATCTCACGTATTTATCAGATCACAGCTATTCATGTAGAAGAAACTCATCCCTTCAGTAGAGAAGGTTTTATATTTTTCTGTGTGGTCAGCCAGTAGAGTAGAACTGCAGAAACCTCAGTGGTTCTCCTCCAGAGCCATGCTGGAGCTGGAAAATCTACATGGGAAGTTAGTGTATAATTAAAAAAGATAATGACTTTAAAATTAGTTTTTATTAATAGAATTAAGCCACATTAAGTAATAAAAGGTGTTCATAAATATGTTAATAGGATGTGTGGTATTAATGAAAAACATTCTGCAGAGACTGAATAATTGAAGAGTTGGATATTACACATATAATTAAACTTAAATATTAAAATTATTAATTATCACAGCTAAAATGAGTGTTAAGAGTAGGCAACACATTCTGTCAGGTCAATAAATAGCTGTCACTACTAAAAGTATGCAGATAATATATAAAATTTACTTAATAAGTGAGGAAGTCAGAGCCTTTTGACTGTAAATGAAATGTCCCTAGACAGCTGTTTCTGGTAGGCACTGAGGTTCTCACTTACAACTTCAGCATGATCTTAAGCAAAACACATAACCTGCTTTGAACTCAGGCTCATGAATCAGTAGTCCTGTTCTGCTTAGGGTAGAAGCTGTAGAAGTAGTTTAGGGCCTCTAGGCAGTGAAGGTGCAGAGCTGACCCTGGGACCACATTTGCTGTCGAGGCTGTTGTGGTATCTGATATCTCTGGGATGCTGAGACAAATTTATCTGAGAACTGAATAATGAGATGGAAGTACACAAATAAAATGAATGTCACGTTGCAATATTCAGCTCCTAATGAGTAAACACAAACTACATGGTGTTAGAAAACCCAGATGTTCAAAATTCTGGATTGCATATGTGTTGCTGTTGCTCAACAAAATACAACATGCTCTATGGTCATGTTTGTTAAGTATCGGTTGGAGAATCACAGTTACCTCATACTGTCAAATTAAAAATATATGCATTTCATTTCCTAAGGGTTTTTTCCCAAGCAAGGAGTAATAAGCAATGAGAAATCTGACAGAGGCCATGACCTCTGCTAACCTTTCCCTGCAGATGGGCCATAAGGCATCATCCAGGAGTTGCACTCTGGGATGGTGGAGTGAAAAGTGCAGAGGCAAGACCAATTGCAAATCTCCATGGACAAAGCTTGCCTTCACTTCACTAACGGTTGGAATAACAGCTTTTTGTGACATTCTCTGTGTGACCATTTAGATTCATCATATTTTTGATGCCAACGACAGGAAGTCATGAGAGGCCCTGTTAGTTTAATTTAGTCTTGGGCATCACAGCATCAGGCTACTGGCAAGGCTTTTCTGATACATCTTGATTGGATGGTACAGGAATATTCCTGTATCAGTTGATACAGGAATAATGGGTTGTGCCTTCATACTGTTCCCTTTGATTCATAGCTTTCTGTGGCAAGGATACCACCACAGATATGTAGGGAAGCTAACTATGTTTAAGAACAAGTTGCAGTGATGAAGTCTTATTATAAATTGGGGGTTTGAGGCAAATGCGAGGGACTGTGAAATGAGCAGCAAGAGAGGACTTTTCTGGGATATTGTGCTGCAACAGAAGACTGGACTTAATCCTATGGCAAGCTGCAAAGACACAGGAAGTGTTACCGAATTGCTGTTTTCCCTATTTATCTGGATTACAGGAAGAAAGGAAAAAGCTGATGCTGTGGAGACAGAGGGATGGTTGTGTTCTTTCAGGTCCTGTATTATCTTCTAGTATTGTCAGCTGGATGGAAATACAGGATGCCATGAAAAGAAATGTTAGAAAAAGATTTGTGGGTAGGACTTTCCTCTTCATTGGCTGGTAAGTCTGCTTGCCACTTTATGTGAGCAAAACCAGGGATAATATTTGTTCATCTGTTTTATTCACTGGAGTTTAGCTGTAATTATCTACACTTTACACCATATTAGTAAATCTACTCCAGAATATTATATTATAATAATTAAGCCTTAATACTAAGAGAACTTGCTCAACAGCCTTATTATTAAATCTTTGCTCAGATGTGGGGGGACACTGCCAATTTTGGTGTGGATTATAATGAGTGTGGATTAGTGAGGTTCTGCTTTAATAATAATACTGAGTAGTTGACTAGGAATTTTAATCCTTAAAGTGCTTCTCAAGCATTAAATAATTAATCCCCATAACACTCCCATGAGATAGGTAGGTAAATATTACTATCCCTGTTATACAGATGGGGGAAGCCTGGGGTAGAGTATTCAGATAGACTGGCCAAAGCCACTGGGAGGGTAATTGCTAAAGAATGTTTAGGACTATAGAAAGGACCCAGTATTTTTGCATTTAAAAAGTAAGGAAAAGGTAGTGACTTTCTGGAAGCTCAAAAACATTACCACAAAACTGAAAATGTCTTCCTAAGTGTCCCTCTTTTTTCCAAAACTATGTTTTCTATTTCTATATCAAGAGATACCTATGTAAAAGTTCTACATATCTTTTAAAATAGAAATTTGCTATAAGACAGAGATAACTATAGGCACCCACATATACATACACATCCACTGTTATTTAATAGAAGCATGTTCTGTTTTTCTACCAGCTGCTACATGTCTATTAAATACTAAAGACATGTTTGTTAAGCAGGTTTTAATATTCAATTTTGCCCTTGAATAGTTTTTACCCATAGCAATAAAACATTGTAGAACCTTTGGGAGCCCGTATTCAAATTGCCTGATGGTTGTAGACCAATTTTATTAACCAGTATATTGGTTCATTTAGTTATGGTGTGGTTTTTTTTTTAACACACCACAGGTTCCTGAAATTAAGTTGGTATTGCTAGAAATAAGAAGGTGGTATTGGAAATGCAGCAGGAATATGAATGAATGTTTGCAGTTCCACCAAGGTGGTCACAGACAGAAAGGGCACTTTTCCAAAATGACTATTGATTTTTACACTGACATCAGATGAATGATATACAGGGTAGTTCAAGTTTCGAATAACACCCAATCTCAGCTCTAGAGATTTATAAAACGAGCATTAAAAATAGGATGAATGGGATCATCTGATCAGTACTCTGAAAAGGCAGGAATATCTTCAAAGTACAGGCCAAGATGCTTTAGCCATTTATTAAACAAGCATAAAAGCTTCAGACATTCTAATGGAGTGAAAGAAACAGAAAAATGCATCAGACTGCAGACTGGAGATTTCTGAAGGATATAACTATATTCAAACAATAAAACCACAGTATAAGATCCCAATTTTTAATCTATTTTTTTTTTCCAATATAAATGCAGTGGTCATTAGTAAGGGCTACCAAACCCATGGTGCAAGGAAGCATAGGCAGGTATCACTTGATCTGCATGTACCTTCCAAACTACCTGCATCTCTCCTATGTTATATTTAAGTTCAAGTAAGCCTGTTGATCATCTTCCAGAAGTGATTATTTATACAAATGGAACAATTCCTTTGGGTGAAACGTGGGCTCATAACGGACTGCACTACAATGTTATGGTAGGGCCTCTCCTAAGGCATACTAGACTGGTCAAGATATCTGTTCTGCATCAGGAAATTTGACTCCTTGCTCAGTGATCTAATGAATCAGCCATATTTTTGGTTGGGACAAGCCCCATCAAGACAGGTTCTTTAGGAAAATCATTCCCCTCCAAACTCTTGCATTAAAAACACAGGAAATGGAAACATTTTATAACAAACATATTTTCATTTGACATGACATTGTTTTTTTATCAGTCAAGTATTTCAGTTTTGATGTTGACCAGAACTAAAGTGCTTTTGACTTTCTGGGTACATTTTACTGAGAAAAAATTTCTGTTGTAACACTTTCTGCCAAATAAATAATGAGAACCATTCACAGTTGTGTGACTGTGCAAAATAACTTTAGCTATATTTATAGAGGATTTACATTTCTATTTATTCTAGGAAAAACACTTATTTCCTGTGTATGTTATGCTACAGGAGGACAAATAAAGATGATGCCCAGAAAGCTGTGGTTATAAACACATAGAACTTGTGCTGGAACTGCAGTTCATTGAGCTGACAACTGGGACTTGCAAAATGGCTCTAATGTCAGCCTGGTTATCCAGCCTCACAATTTTTCTGAGCTACATTTAGTGAAGAACAAAGCAGAGGTAAGGTGAGAGTACAAGGAATGGTGCAATTCGCACTTCTACCCTTTGTGGCTAGGAGGTCTTTGATGGTGACATACACATTTGAACTACATCTGCAAACACCCTTATATGTGCCCAGCTCTGCAGCAACAAAGTATAGGCAGGTGTCTGTGTTCAAAAAATTCTTATTTATAGACACAGATTAAGCTCTAACTGGAAACACATGCAGGCAATTGACTACCTTATCTGGATTTGCATGCACATAACTGAAAACTTAAAGCACAACTTCCTGCCAGGGTTCTGGGGGCAGGAATTTTATGGGCATCACTCTGGGGGAGCTGCTTGAAGCTCAAAGGCTGGAAGAACACCTTTGGGTAAAAATCCTTTTCTATTTCCAATCTGTCTAGTTCAACATGTAAGACTGTCCTTATAATTGTAGCAAATATACTACATTGTGCAAGTCAGCAGCATACAGAGCTGAATGCATCTGAACACTTCTGTGTTTTCTGCGATGACAGTAATCATAAAGAAAATAGAAAAAATAGATTTTCCTTTTCCTTTACTTTCCAGGTATCATATCTAGGCCATGACTCTGTATTACAAATTAGATGTATCTGAACAATCTGTGCAGTTGGATCTGATTCTATGAAGAAAATGGCTTGAAATCAAGAGCAAAGTGCTTTGTGTGAATTCAGCATAACCATGCTGTTTAAAAAATCAGTGTTGCCTTACAGCATGTTCCAAAAAGTCTTCACTTTTACCTTAGCTATTTATTCAAGAGGCTGCATATAAATATTGTTTGAGATCAGCATCTAATTTCCACCTCAATATTATTAATACTTTTGCAAGCCAAGTACCATAAAGACGGGGAAAATTATGGCTTTGATTCTCAAAAGGTTAAGATTTTCTACCTGAAAAGTCATATTCAGAGGATAAATTTTTTCTCATGAGAAATAGTGGATATGTAGCAGACCTATGGCTGTGTTCCTTACACTAGCAGCAGTGTAACATGAAGAACTCATTATTTAGGATATTAAAAGACACTTGTAGAATTCATAGCTGCTTTGATGTCTAAGATAGTCAGTTATGAAAGAAAAGCTGAATACTGTAGAAACTATTAAGTGAGCTAGCATGTCAGAAAAAGTTGGAAAATACTCAATTAACAGTTGTGAGAAACAAAAGCGTATTAGAAAGATAATATACATGCAGAGTTTACAAACCGTGTCTTTAGGGTGGCCCAATAAGTAGAAATATGGGGACCCATGCTTGTCACTTTTCATGCACATGGAGAGACTGGAAGGTACCATTCCTAAAGGAAGGGGAGGAACAGCCTAGGACCAATCATTAGAATTAACAGAACCAGTGACATAAAGACATTTTACTATTGTTAGAGTAGAGAATTCTTAGTAAGTTTAGAATGACTGAATAAAAAGCTTATATGTAACAGGAAAGAAGTATTTCTGTAAAGCTAAGACAAATAAGCATGCTGTAAGTCTAAATATTAGTGGATTACTGAAACTACTGTACATATATATTTCAGGACATAGATTCACCTGGACTATGGATATAGAGTACATCTTGAGGTGCTTCCTGAAGGAGTCATAACAAATCAAAAGCAAAAGGTTTAAAGTATTTAAGAACTGTGCCAATTTAATTGTATGAAAAATCCTTGTATTGGTATCAACTCTGACATTTTTTGGTTTTGTTGATGGGGTAGTGCTGAAACAGGAGATAAGAGTTTCTTCAAGGCCCTTCAGAAATGACTTACTGCTAAATAACTTGTACCTTTTATCTGTTAACAAGCAATTTGTGTATGCTGAAACTTTACTTCTCACATACAAAACTCTTCCTGCCTTAAATAGACAAAACTGAATCTAAACTCTAGTTCTGTAAAATCACCTGGGTCTCATGAACCTATGGGGTGAGTTGTGTACATAATTTAGCATTGTGTGAAGCAGCAGAGACTCCAAAAACACACAATTCCACCCCAGGACATGTCTTTTAACAAAGTCAAACAAAGCAGAGGGAGAGAGGAAAAGGGACCATTGTTGTGTAAATCCATAAAGCACCAACCATCACCACGACAGATTCTTTGTTCACCAGACCTCAAGGATTCCAGTTCTCCTGGCTCTGTCTGTTTTAGCATCACATCATGAGCTAGCACACACAGAGCTAGATCCATACTTCAACACAGGACAATGGAAAAGTTTTCCAAAATCTCAGTGTGAATGGTCTGGAGCCTCTAAAATCCTGCTTCCTGCAGGAGCTCTTAAGCAACTTAAAAAAGAGTGGAACTTGAGTAGAAACCTGATATCAAACCTGATAAGATAATTTTGTAGTCCCAAAAGTAGGAAGATGTTACTCACAGGTGAAATTCAGTGGTTTTTTCTCTCTCCACAGTGCCAGACAGAAAGCATCCAAGGCACAGAGGAGGGATAGAGTCCATCTACAAGTGCTAACTGTGCCTCAGCCTTCACTTTTTTACCCTGTTTGCAGTCATTTGATTATAGACTCGTTACTTTCAGATACTTCTAGGTACTTATATATTTTAATGTAGCAGTGAGTAATGAAAATTCCAGTCAGGAAAGGCCAGGAGCAGTAAGCCAGAAGAAGCAAGTTGCCAGGACTGCTGGGATGGAGAATGAAACATCCCAGGCTTTCCTAGGTACCTTCCTCTAAAGGTATTTAGAGAAAACAGTAAATGTTCTGAGAGAAAACTGTAGTTTTCTGGGGCTGATTAGAGGTAACTTGCCTCTTGCAGAACTCATTGCTGGATAGACAGACTGATTTGTCAGTTTTACTTCCTTTTTAATTTTACTATTTTGGGATTTTGTGAACAATTTTCTCTCATTTTACTTTTAGGGATGGCACCTCACACCTGTGTTTGGCTATACAAAGTATATGTTCTTCTCATGATGTTTATACAGCTATGGCTAAAGCCTGAAATAAAAGAGCATCTGTAATTAGACTCTCACAGTGTGGACAGATTTTTGGAAGTGCTGCACACCCAGTAGCTCCTGCTGAAAGTCAGTAACCTCTTAGGTAGGTGCATACACAGGGAATTAGGCAGCCACTGCAGGGAAAGTTTTGATCTGTCATTTTATTCAAATATTTTATTCAAATATTTTTTAATGGTTATCTGAGAAGTGTTCAGTGCTACAGTGATGACTGTGAGTTTTGTGTCCTGTGACATGTATGAACTCTCACACTCTCTCCAGCCAGACTTCTCAGGCATTACATTTCAGGATCAGGATTCCCAGCAGTACTCCTAGTCTTCCTTGCACAGTAATGTGATTTCTTACTACGACTTGGTTCTCTGGAGAACACAGCTGGCAGACTATTTGCTATGAAACATGATGCCGATGTTCTCCGGGTTTGGATGAGCTGCAATAATTCACCTTCATTGGAAGCACAGTTCCTCTGGCTATCCCTACCCTCAGCAAACATGTTCTGAGATGCTGGGTGATAAAACAGCTGTTTTCTAAGCTTCTTTTGTTGCACTCTGTGGTGAAGTCAGCGATTGTTTTGGAGCATTAATCATATCTGTGCTCCTTCCCTTACATTCTGATGATACCATACATGCTACAAGGGGATTTCTACCTCTGAAGTGCTCTGGGATCTCTGGCATTTGTTTTCAAGTAAAATCAGCAGTTGGAGTGGAGGTAAATTATGCATTTGCAGCACACTATTTTTTACCCTAGGTTGGAATAGTGCTTCCGCTAAGCCAGAATTTTCTAAGATGTACAGATTTCCAGGCATTATAAACTGACATAACTCATCCAGGAGACTTACACCCTCACAGGAACTTGTTCTTTGTTTCTTCCCTGTGTACTTTCTTCTTTTCAATACACATTCTTTTCTCTCACAGATCACTTTCTTACCTTGATGATTTTCCCTTAACAATGCATTTACTGATGCCAATCACATCATCATTCAAACACTGATATTTCTTGCACACCATATTTTGTACTAACAGAAACATTGCACTGAAATTTAAAAGCATTGATTGTATTGTACAGGGAAAATCAAGAAGTTGGAGGCTGAAAGATGATAATGTGATGGTTTGGGCTGGTTGGTTTAAGTTTCCTTTTTTTAATGCTGTGCATCTAAATGCTGCTACTGTTGGAAAGATCTTTAAGCAGCATTACTACAACTGACTTGGGAAGTCCCTGATCATTTTGCTTGTCAGACACTGAGAGAGAATATCCAGGAGAGGACCCTGCTACACTTGCACTGTTATTACATTTCTCCCTAAGCTTTTGCTACACACCACCATCGCAGTCCTCTTACTAGCTCAGTCCTCCAACCTTGCATTTTTATGCTCAACTAAGTATTATTTCCCACTGATGGTCTCCAGAGCTGGACCCTAAAGAGAATAAGAAATATTTCTGACATGTTCTTGCTAAAAAAAAAAAAAAAAAAAAAAAAAAAGAAGCTGATTTTTTCAGTAAAAAGAGCTCCAATTAGTTGTATTACATCTCAACTGTGAAATTCTGATGGGAAGAGGAGAGAGCTACTAAATACTGACTAGTCCATGTGCTGTTCTCAGAACCATTTTATCCTCAAACTTCTTTGACATTTTATGTCACAGTCTTCTCTGCATTTGGTTTTCCATTATTTGGAAAGGATGTTCTTTCTGGGGGTCTCTAACAGATGTTCTTTGCAGCATAATGACTTACCCTTGAGATATGACCTTCTTGAGCTGTGGTCTCTCCAGTTTTAATAATTTCTGCAGGTTAATTTCTGTTTCTAACTTAAAATAAAAGCAGGCTACTGTTGGATTTTAGGGGCACCTTGTTCTTAGAGTATTTCTCATAGCTTTGGGAAATGACCAAGGGAGGACTTCAACATCTGAAGTAACTCCTGAACACTTTTTCAGTGCAGTAGGACAAAGAACTTTCAAGCACAGCTAGTTTGTTCTCCCATTTGGAACTGTAAGCTAGGGATGCAGCTAGGAAAATGGTCTGATTAAACAACACTTCTTTGGAGCAACTTTTATTTTTCAGTATTCTACATTTTTACTCCACTAATGCCAAGTGTTCCAAATGCCTTTCCAAATGGGGAGCTTGGCTTTAAACAATCCTGTGAAGTCACCTTGTCTCTTTCTGTTAGCACTAAAAGCTGTGTCTGGATTTCTATATGCATTTTCTACTTGTGATCTGTGGTAGGGAAGGTTGGTGCACATTTACACCTTTTGGAAGATTTGTTTTCCCAAAGTAATGCTATTTACACTGAAATTTTTTTACAACTATATAAATTTTCTTATGATTCTGGAATAATATACAGATTTATAAGATTATATAAACAATGGAAATAAATTTTGGATTTAAGTGCCATTCAGAACTGGGATCTTAATAAAGATTTGGAATGGGTCTGAACTGCAATTGATTCTTTGCTCATAGCAGCCTCATGGATCCATTAAATTGTTTTCTGAGGAACTGGAGAACTGTTGGTAAATGATTCTGCTACTTGAGAAGGATTACTAATCACTTTATCAGTCCTGGATGCTTGTTTGTTCTTTCATTAAAAATGATCCATCTCTCCCCACAAAAAAGTTTTGGAGATGATCTGAAATTCTCTTGGAGGACTCTCTGAAAGGATTATACACCAGATATTAAATGTTTTAGTACCTTTTTATCAGAACCCCTGAAAACCACTTTGGCTTAGTTTCTACCCACCAAAAGTATAATTCACTAACTTTATCACCAGATGAGTGGGTTGTGACCCACTCTTTCTGGCCTTATTCAGAAGCTCTTGAAAGCTGGAAAAAGTACCTACACTGTCCTAAGTATTCGCTTAGTCACAGAATTAGCTCCAGCTTAGAGAAGAAAACAGTGCAATTACCATATGTACTGACAGCCAGGAAAGCATTAACTTTCAGTGGAGCTGACTTAATGAAGAGAAATAATGAATTTATGTTGGCAACAAAGACTGACCTGAACCTACAGTTAAGCCTAAGTATTACTCTGAATTTTCAAATGTTACTGTAATTTCTGATTCTAATGGGAAAGGATGCTGGAACTTCAAAAGTAACATAAGAAAAGTTTAATAGAGTTTTGGACCTCCTAGCATAGAGAAGTCAAGGACTATTCGCTAAAAAAAATAACCCTTTTTCTGAGAGATATAAGGCCCAGAGGTGCACATCATAGAACTTATGTAAATACATAACACTGTCACACCTGATTTCAGAGTAAGCCCTGATTTCAGTTTTAAAAAAGAACTTTTTGTCTTTGAAATTACCTTTGGATAATTTATTTTTACTTCCTGTCATTGCAGTTATGAAATAAGGTTTCTATATTATCTAAATGACTTACACTTTTTTAAATACTCAAAAAAGTCCCCAAAGTCCCTCTGAAGCAAAATATGAGAAGAATAGATCCTCTTTTCTCACCACAATGAGTAAAGTCCCCTTTTTAATTCAGAATTGGCTTCTACTTGATCATCCATGTATATTGTCAGAGATTATATAATGGGTAAAGTTGTCAAAGAAAGTAGTACATTCCTGTTAATATTTTGTGTCTCAACTTGAGCCCCTCAATTTCATGGCAACAAGATCACCTGCTATGATTCAAAATGCACAGAGAAGTACCAATAAAGGAAGAAAAGGAGAGTTTACGGACAAATCAGCAACTCCCAGCACACTCAGAGATGTCCCCTAAAAGGTTCATAGTGCTTCCTCCAATGCACATCTTACAAGCCATTGCCTGTGTCGGGAGGGCAGCAGGCGACAGTGATGCACACACATATATGGTCTTGGCTAAGGAAGCACTTAAATGTGTGAGTAAGTCCACCTCTACTCAGGTAAACGCTTAAGCCCATACTTAATATGCCCCAGGAAATTACACTATATAAATATCTTCAATTGCCACTTAACTCAAAAGCAATATAATTGATTTATATAGGTTCATGCACATAGAAAAATGTAAAGATAAAAACCCACCATATTCTGGGACCTGGCCTGTTCCACGTTTCAACAACAGTCGCACTCTCCTGCCACCAGACTTGATTAGCTCTATTGCTCTGGCATGTGTCATGTCCCTTGTGCTTTCTCCATTGATTTCAATTATTTGATCTCCTACCTGTCAGGTAAGAAGAATATTGAGTCAGACAGAATTGCAGTAAAATGAGCATTTCAGAAAGAGACATATTCAATGGATCACAGGTTACTTGAATGACAGACAGACACATCAAGGTAAATTTGTTCCTGTCTGTCTGAGGGATATTACTGGCAGATCAAATAACCTCCAAAGTGGATTCTGAATATGGTAAATCAAATGCTGCTTGTCTTCTGCTGAAATCAGTGTAATGCCTTTGTAACTTGCCTCACATCTTTTACATGTAAGAGGTTTTTGTTGAATTGCTTGATATGTTGGAATCACTGGAACATTATCTTTGCTACACCTTAACTTGCAGTGTTGTGTGAACCTGAGGAGAACTTCATTTTAACTTGGTGAAAAAAGAGAGGTTCAAAGCACAAATACAAACTTCCATCATTTGAATATCCAAATCTTGGAAGTAAAGTTTCACACCAAATCAAGAGTTGTTATGAAGCACACTATTCAACAAAGAAAGGTTAGTGCTATGGCACAGGACATGCAGGTTTGCTGGAGTTCAAAGAGCATGCTTTGAACTATTTCAACCACAGAAGTATTTTGCTGGGAGTAAGCACAGCCTGTGGCTGAGCTGTCTAGTTCAAGCAGCCAACTCCAGGGCTCTAATTATGGATTTCTGCCACTCATCTCCTGGTCAGCTTTCCAGTCAGAGTTAGTTTCATTATTATTTTTCTGCCTCTGTTTCTACAGCAGTAAAATATGGCACTGATATCTGTGCCTCTCATGCACCACAATTTCCCTCTCAACTTTTCCTCCAATCTGCATGTTTTGGTTTTGGCTAGCTTTTGACACTAGAAACCTTCTCCCTGTGCAGGGGAGCAGTTGCTTTCTGCTGTGCCTGGTAAGCACAGCAGTCAACACCTGTAGGGAGCAGAAGCTGTACTGCTTGTTCAGTGTTGTGATACCACAGCTGCCCACTCACTTTGAGAAAGTTAAACAAGGAACATGGTGAGGTGACATAAGAGCCTTGTGTTAGCAGCACCACAGCCTTTGGAGCTCATGTTTTGCAGAAGCCTCTCAGCCCCACTGGAGGGGTGACCTTGGTGAAGCCCAGAAGGAAGATGATCTCCTGGTGCTGGTAGAGGTGTGGGTCCAGGTAATGGGCAGCCAAGAGGGGGTGCATGAGGGTCTCAGTTGAGTGGGTTTTGCAAACTTCTTTATCATTGGTAGAGGAACAGATCTGTTCAGCAGGATCATACCTGCCTCAGTGTGCACCTGCAGTGTTCTCACGGTGTGTTTCCACTACACTAAAACAATAGTGCCTAGTGTACATCCTAGAGAACATCCTAGAGACAGTTCTAAGGAGATTATACAGACTTCAAGATGACGGGTACTTCCTTTTCCTCTTACAAGACTGTCTTAACAAAACCAGCTCTTAGCTGGCCTTGGATACTGAAATGTTTTCTGTTTTGTATGTTTGCTTTGCTACTATGGTACTTCTGTCAGCTAAAAGCGTAATCCTTCAGATGTCTTCCTTCCTGAGTTTGAAATATAGCATTTACCAAATAAATGTGCACAATATGAAATGTCAACAAGACTCCTGGCATCAAAGATAACTGAAAGGGATGTCAAGAAGTTATCTAGTCCCTACTTTCATTCAGAGACAGAAAGAATGCTACTTAATGCAGTGTTTCTCAATAGGAATTCATACTTTGTCAATAGAAGCTGCAATTTGATTTAGGAACTCTCCCAGGATCCTACAAGCAATCTGTGCTGGTACCTTGCTTAACCAAAAAGCCATTGATCCAAATAAAACATCATAGCCTTGCTATTACTTTGTAAACACTGCAGAATGAACAGTGAAGGAAAAAATCAGGATATTTTTGTGTGGAAATGCCTTATTTTTGCAGTGCAAATTTCTTCCTTAGTGGATTTTCTCTGTTAGGAAAAATGCATTTGGTTGTACCACACAGTGCACAACTTGAAATATTCCTGACAACCTCCAGGACACAGTTATGTGCAGCAAAGGTGCTCCCTGGATCATGGTGAGATCTCCCCCGGGTCTGGCCATACAGGTCTCTGCATCATCCTGACTTTTGGATTGTTTGGTAGAATGTAGCCGGTGCACAAACTCAGAGCAAAAATAGAAAATCTGTGTTACCACTTTCATAAAACAGACAGAAGATGGATTGTGGCATCCCCATGAGGATACTAGTCAGGCCAAAGAGAGACAAAATACAACCAGTCTGGGAAAACCTGTTTCTAAATGTCATGAAACAATTAAACTCAGTAGACATCCTGTAAACTCATAGGCTTAAAGACAGCTCTTTTTGGTGTCACATTGCCTGAATAGACCATATTTTGCAGAAGGTATTTAAAATATTCTTGTTAGCATGTTTTGAGATAAGTGCCAGATTAGAGCAAATGAAAGACATATTTTTAACACTCCTTGATAAATAGCTTTTAAAATGAGTACTGGAAGCTGTCTAGAGAATGTACAGTCCTTCAAATAAAATTCTCTGCACTCCAGATCAGAAAGACAGAAAGATTTTAATACGGTTTAATATGTAAAAAGGTCAAGTTAATGTTATGTTTTTTCCTTGTTGTTTGCCTTTCTTTTGTTTTCATTGGTCACTGCAGCAACTACCTTGTATTAATGTAACCTTTTCTGTATTTTTTGAATTAGAATATTTTTTTCTCTGTAGACAGCATGTAGCTGATTTGATATTTCATTTTATTATAAAATATTGTAGCTGTTTTGGTATTTCCTTTTATTATAAAATATTATGTGCAAATACCTTGGGAAAGTTAGAAAAGTCCAGCATCTTGGTTATGTGACTGAAGGAGGGGAGAGAAACAAGTTTGGAAATATTAGGTACTCTGAAATTTACATCAGAAAGCATGAGACCAGAGGTATAATGAATAGCTGTAAGAGCAGTGGGCTAACAGTGTTCTGTGATTTTGTGTCTGGTGGCTGACTGATGTACAGCTGAATTATACTGCCTTTGCAGCACAAGCCCAGCTCTGATTAGATAAGGAAAACAAGAAGGAAGTGAAAAGTTGCCAACAGTCTTACCCCAAGAAAAGCTTCAATTAGACTTTACACTCATATCTGGGAAACTCATACAAAAGAGAAATCTTGACTGAGGAGTAATTTCCCATGTGTCAGTAAGGTACAAATTCCGATTCTTTTTTTTTTTTTTTCTTCAATCTTTTATGGCTGACATGGGAGGAAACCATGCTGTATGCTTTTTCTCTGTCCAGGCATTCAAATGTTCTTGCTCTCTCATCTTTTCTATTGTAGAATTAATTTTTAGATTTGTTGGGCTATTTCTGCCTTTTTGAAATCTTGTGATTGTTTAAGAGGAGTTTAGATACATCCACACACTGAAGATACACTAAGATGAGGCCAGAGGTAATGGCAAGCAGAAAATCAGGTCCAAAAACAACAGTGCCTGTTATATGGAATCCTCATTGTTCTTTTTAGGATCAAAAGTTGATTCCTGCAGTTTACACCGCACATAGGATTTCTCTATACCTCTCTTCCGGATCCTTCCAAGTCTCCGAACTGGAGATATTACAAAGGTGGGGGGTAGGTAGAACAGATTAAAATTATAACATTCTTCCCAGGCAGGAGAAACACTTACTAATAAGGTTCCCAAAATGAGTCCTTTACCTTTTTGTAACATCAGATTTGCAACTCACGGTCAGTTTGGATTCTGAGATTATGCCCAGCAGTATGGTCTAGGCAGTTATCCCCTATTTTACATTGATTTCTCTGACCTAAACTGAGCACAGTGCACCTCAGTGAATTTTATCAGATTGACTGCTTTAGTATGAAATTTTCATTTTGAAATCTAAGTCAGTTCCACAAAGACCTTTTAAACTCTTTATGAATAGTGAACATCTTGGCATCAGCAAATTTTATTTTATTATTTATCAATGGGTCTCCAATTATTAATGATATAGTGAACTGAGGTGGTTTCATCCTAAACCCTCAGAACCCCACTTGTAATTTCACACTCATAACTACTATTCAGGAGCAAACCATTCAAAGCAGCCTTTGAGAGGGATTATTTTCAGTAATCACTTTACAGGGATTCCACCTAGAACCTTTTCCTCATCCTTTTCCTGTGAATTTCATAGAAGGTGGTGCTGAAAAGTGAAGATTGTGTATTCTCCTTCCCCTTTCTTCACAAAGAAATAAGAATGAAAATCAGACATAAGAAAGGGAAATCAGACAGATGTGACAAGATTTGCTTTCTATGATTCACATGTTGATGGACTTTCTCAACTTTTTTGAAAATTTGTCACAAATTATTTCTGAGAATGAAAGCTAAAGGAACTTTTCTATATTATTTGACTTTAAAAATAGGGAATATGTTTCACTTTCTCTAGTCTGCTTCTAACTTTCTTGAACCCCCATGAATTCTTGGACATAATTACTAATAGTCTATAAATTGTTTTCCCTTAGTCATTGAGCAAGTTCTAAAAACTTGAATCTAAGCGTGCTTTAAAGTTTTCTCTTTATTCCAATTTATACCAATTTCTCTTTGTTTATGTTTCCTCTGAACATCTCAGTGGAGACTCATAAAAAGAAAATCAGTATTTTAACCATCTGCATGTTCTCAGCAAGTAATGGACCTCTTTTTTTCCAGTTCTTCATGTTTCTTTAAATATATTTATGTTATGTTCTCTTGTCACCTTTTATACTTTCTTTGAAGACTGTTTGGATATAATTCTGACACATTTAATCACACTCTTCATCTAGTGGGACATTAGCCACCTAACATGTGTTGCAGCATCAAGCTTTGAAAGTCTAAATCTTTTATTGGGTATGACCCTGTGGCATTATCTTCTTTTGTGGAAAGTGACACATTTGAATATGAGACCATTATTTTTAATAGGCATTTCAGCAAGCTGCCTTCTGTGGTCATATAAAGCTTTTCAGATGAAAAAGATAAACTTCAACATAGCAACATTATCGCTTTGCATGGCATTTAGGTCTTTGGTCAGATCACACTTTTTGATTTTATTTTTGTTAAGAAATTAATAGAAAAAACAATTCTTTAGATCTGGAGAGTTAGCCATCCCTATGATAACACCTTCAACTCTGATGCCATTTGTGTTCAGTTTTTGCATAACAGCCTGAGAGGACACACGCATCCTAATCACCAAGCCTTAAATCCTCAAACAGCAGGGAGAGCATTTGAGAGCACAGCCCTTGAGTTGCAGCATTTTAATCTCACAAAGCCACAGCCTACCTTCAGCTCTTTGGAATACAATTTAATTTGAAGGTGTCATAGCACAGGATCCATGCATGGAGCTGAGATGAGCCCTTGGCAAGACTGGCAGCTCTTTGGTGGCCAGTCATGCAAAACAGATGGATGGATCCCTTTCCTGCTCCCAACAGATAGCCCTGCATTCGTGGACACTCCCCAGACTGGCATCAGCTCTGATTTGTAACCTTCCTGGCAGTATTCAGCAAAGACTACAACACAGGAGTGATCAACCTCCACATCCTCCAGATGTTCTCGCCAGCTTAAAGTTGAAGGACATTGGCAAGACAGGCTGGGAAGCTTGCATGGCTGCTGCCTGAGTTGTATTTATTCTGAAGAAACATGCTCTTTGCAGCTATGAATCCGGAAATTTTACACACATTGATTTTTGCATTATGTTTCTTTCTTCCTAAAGAATGTGACCCTTGCTGAATTTCGATGCTGTTTTGGCCTACCCAAACCCACTGGTTCTCCTCCTGACCCAATGCCCTTTCATAAAGAGAATTCTCCTCTATTGTGTTCTTACAGTGTGCAAGCACAAAGTAAACACAGAATGCTTCCCCCCCTTAATGCTTTGAAATTTGAATATTAATGATTTAAATGTAATTACCAAAGTAGTTTGTGTTTATGGGAAATATTTCTTAAAAAAAAATCTGTTTCAGTTCAAGTTAATTCAGACACTCCATCCGTGTGTAAGAACAACTGAGCTATAAAATTGGGCAGCATGTTTTCTGGCAATAATGAGAAGATAATATTCCTAAGGAACGTTTAAGTGACATTGCTATTGATAGGTTAATTAGTAAGAAGATTGCAAAGCTTCTCCAAATCATGAGAATAAAGTGCCTCTAATACACGTGAGTTTTTAGGCAGAGCCTTTGTTCTGGCCATATTTTATAGTAATTATTACTGGTCTTGTTAAAAAAAGCAACCATACATACAAAGAGAGTTTCAGAAGCAGGGTAAACCAGAAACACGTATAGCTTTAATGTAGTAAAGAGGTTTTTCCTTGCGTTTAAACTAAGAAGATAGCCTTGTGTATGTTTGCCTCCATCAGTGCATGAGGAACAGTGTCTAAGTAGGTGTATAGTTCCCAGTTGCATAAAATTAAATTAATTGTGTATGCACATTTTCATTCTATGTTAAATCTAATGATAAAAGCACCCTCAAATGATTTGTATGGAGGGTATTGCTAGCTGTCAATTTATTAATGTATTTTATAATTACACTTAATTCTTTTTATATGGGCATTCTATTTTTATAAAATAAACATCTTTTACATATTATTTGTTGCTGTTGTTATTGCTAATGACTCCAAAAGGCTGAAAAATTGTCTGTACTTGGAGACTAAATAGCAACTCCAGAATACCTATTTTGGTGAATTTCCAAGTACTGTCAAGCTCTAATATTATTGCCTGGAGTTAGGCATGGGCTGGATGTCTGCTGTGCAAATTTCCTCACAGCAGAGAATCTGTACTGCCTGGAAATCCCAGGTGTAATATGTAGCCTGAGCAAAGCTATGGGGTATTGTTAATCTTGGACTCCCTCCAGTGCATTTTAGGTATGTGAGCTTTGATGTCTCAGTAGGAGACATGGTATTTATCTTTGGAGGAATTAAAATAACATCTCCCATGATGCTTTTGAACCAACCATCCATGAAGGTTTAGAGTGACAAACTGTTTTTTTTTCTGTGGCCAACCAGTTATTTAAGCAGCTGTGGCTTCTTACCCCTGGAAATGTTGAGCCCTTTGTTCCTGCTGTTGCCTCCTGCCCAAAAGACAGGGAAAAGCGGGGCCACAGGACATGGTGCAGGGCAAGAAATGGCCTTTACGCCGCTCCTCAGCAGGTGCTCTAGCTTTTTTCTTTTCACTTTTTTACCTTTTCTTGAGAGATGGAGAAACGTTAGAAATGCTATTTGAGAAAGAGAGATTGGAAAGTGGAAAGTGTGCATGACTGAGTGCCTGCAGAGAATAGTGAGTGCAGGAGAGAGAAATGGAGTTGTGGTGGGTGGCTAATGAGAAAGCGAAGTGGACTTCTGGTACTACAGAAAACTTGATGCCTTCCACAACATTGCTGTAAAACAATCCATGTATATGTGAATTAAAGGTGTGAAAGATAAAAGGAAAATCCCCACTGGATTTAATTGACATACCATTAATTTTTTAAAACAGAGCTGGGATTCCTCAGTGTAACATAATGTAAATAATAACATGTAGGTCACCACTACAATCATGGATGGGAACCAGCAGAGATTGTGAAAAAGGAAGAAGAAAATTTTCTAGTGTTTTCTTGATGGTCTCAGGCAGTTCCCATCACGGAAAAGCAAAGCCAGTTCAAGATTTGAAAAGCTGATTTTATAAATCCTACGTAGAAGCCCGAGCATGGAGATTGCTTCATCCAAAGTTTCATCCAAGCAGCAAAACAGAATAGAGAAGATAACTCTGTTAACTCTGACACGTTAACTCAGTTAACTCTCAGAAGTTAAAGGTAAAACCACAAAGACATTTTGAGGAGGAAAAATGCTGAAATGTTGGACCTTAGAAGATATTTTCAAGCATACCAGAGGCATGGGGCCTGCCACATCTCAAAATATAGTTTGAGCACAAGGTAGAAAAGACTGCAGAAAACAGATTAACTTTTGGCGCCAATGTTCACTAAAGAGGAGAGCAGTAAAACTCCTGCAGAGGATCTGCTCACCACAGGGATGAATGAGGAACTGACTCCAATGGCAGGGGCAAAGATTTTTATAACAGACTGATGAAATGGATAGTAAGAGACCTCCAGAAGCAGATGACTTTTATCCTCAATTGTAAAGGAATTTGGATATGAAGCTGCTGAACTTATGGCTATAGAATATAATCTACTGCTTAAATCAGTAAATTTCTGAATTGCAGAGGAATGGGAAGTGGCAAGTGTGACACCAGTCTTTAAGAACGGTCTTGGAATGTAACCAAGTGAGTCTCATGTTCAATTGAGCATATGGAAGGAAGCAATAAGGATGGTGAGGGTTAGCTGGCACATGGATAATGATGATATAGTGGGGAAGAGTCAGTATAGTGGCTATTGTAGAGGGAAGCCATTCTTCATTGATCTATTGCAGGTCACTGGAGCTCTCAATGACTATAGAGATAAATGTGATCTGGTTAGTATACTGACATTTTCAGAAAGCTTTTAATAGTAAAGCTTTCAGTAAAGGCTCTGCTGCGAGATGAAAAAGAATAGGGTCTTCTAGGTAGGGGATTAAATTCTAGGAAATAAATGCTTTAAATAAGTGGTCAATTTTCACAATCAAAAGATTTTACCACAGTGATTATTCTGTTCAGCATACTTGTAAGTGGCATGGTGAAGAGGTTCAAGATTGGGGTGATAAGATTTGCAGGCAACACATTACCATGCAGGATTGTAAAATTTAAACTTAAAAGCCCTAAGAAGATAGCATGATCCTGTGTGCTAAAGCAGCATGTGAAATTCAGCGGTGTCAAGTGCTAAGCACTAAGTACAGTACATGTGGAAAATCACATACACAATCTCTCTAAGCCAGCCATTATCCCTGAAGAGACAGATCCCACAGTCCTTGTGAGTACCTTGCTGAAAATGTCAGCACAGTCAAAAAAGCAAACAGAATATTAACTGTTAGGAGGAGAATGGAGAATAAAGAGGAAGCCATCATTGTGTCATTTAGGAGCACCAATATCTTGAAAACTGCAGATTGTTCCAGTGCTTCCACCTCCAAATGAATGTGATAGATTGAGAAATGGTTTGGAGGAGGCCAATGAGGCTGGTCAGGCATAAAGAACAGCTCTCTTGTGAGGCAAGATGAAACAGACTGATAAGCTTCAGTGGAAAAAGGTGGATATGATATAGGTCAACAGAATAAAGAATGATATGGAGAATGATAAAGTAAGATTATTACATTGTAATGACAAACCAAAAAAAAAAGGAGTGTTTTTTCCCAAACAATGAAGGCATCTAGACTTGGAATCCATTGACATAGTAGATCAGGAATGTCAAAAGCATGAGGAAATTGAAACAAATGGTTAAAAAGTAGTCCTAGACACTAACTGTGAGTTCTAGCACAGAAATTCTATAAACTGCTGATTGCCAGGGGCTTGTGTGTTATGCACAGTGAAGAATCATTTCATGTTTGTCCTTCATTCCTTTCCTAAGCATCCTCTACTTGTCCTTGTTGGAGTGAGGATACTGGGCTGGTGGGCCATAGGAATGGGCCTCATATCTGTACCCTTTTACCTTCAGAGGTGACCTCTCCCAGTTTCCACTTGTTGTGGGTTGGGAAAAACACAGAAGAGAAGCTACTTCTGTCATTCCTGTTGCTGGACAAAGCATTTCAGTTATCAGAACAGCATCATTTGGTGTGTTCATTTTTTTCTAATACTCTTGATTCTTAATTTTTTAAAGTTAGGGTTAATTAACTTTTTAGACCTGAAACCTTTATAAATATTCCATAAACTCCAGATTTAAATATGAAGCTTGCCTTCCAAGTAAGTAGTTTAGTCTTTAATGTTAATACTAAATTATTTTTATCAAGATTATTAACTCGTTCTTTTTAGTAGCTGGCTTGAAGGATTTTGCTACTAGACATAGAGTCACAAGGATGCTTTGAATGTATCAAACTGAACAAATGTTTCAAGAATTATGTTAATTATGCGTGTGAGAGGAATACTCCTTCTCCTTACCTTTCTGCAAACAAATTCTAAAAGATGCACATAGCTTTTTGAATAAATGCTGAATAATAGTTCACCTACAGTTAATCCACTCTTGATTTATTAAACTTTTATACTGTCAAAATATATTCAGGATCCCTGAGGATCTCATTTTGCATTTCTTTGTTGTGCAGACAGTAGAATGTTGCTCAGTTTTATGTCTGCATGTCAATATATTCTTCCTCGAGTTCTGCCAACTACATGAACCCCGCATCAGGCTCCTCTTGCCACAGGATGGCATCCAGCTCATATGCTTGAGTATCCCAGTTGAATTCTCTGAGTTCAGATCAATCACACCTAGCCTCACTACAAGCGAGGTTGGACAGTGATGTATGTAGTAGGGAATTGGAGTGTGACTGAGATTACCCCAAAGGGACATGAGAATCGGTGGGAAAGCATAGTTAACATCTTCCTGTACTGCTCCGATGGATCACAAATCACAGAATAAGTGGATGGGACTAAGAATATCTTTGGTTTTTTGTTCCATTGTAATGACAGTGTTGACATTCACTGAACAGTTACGATGCAGGTAAGATTTATATTACTGCATGAAGCAAGCCAGGTATGCTGCAGGTTTTAAGAATAAGAGCTACTTATGTAGAAGAGTGGCTACTCAACTGGCATGAATCACTCTGTAGGCATTTGTCTTCCAAATGTGTACACAAGACCTTAGTCAAATCAAGGCTGGTGGAGCATCGTATGCTCCTGGAGTGCTCCTGGAGTGCTCCTGGAGTATACTTCAGTCCTTTATGTGTGGGCATATCCAAATATTAGTGATTTTTCGCTGGAGTTTCTGTCAGCCTTCTCAAGTCCTCACTCACATCAAGTATTCAGCAGCTGAATCTCTACTGTGCCCAGCACACCACCTGGAGAAGACCTTTCTGGCTCTTAGGACCTCCCACTGCTCCTTCCACCTTATTTTTTCCGTTACTAGAGTAAACTTGCAGGAGGCTTTCCAACAGAAATAACCACTTTTTTCCAATATTCTGTACATAAGACTTCACTACCTTTTAGGACCTGGAGAATCTGGAGATTCACTCAGCAGCATATGTCAGTCTTATGCTTTCTTTCCAATTCAAAATAGGATTCCAAAGTTTGCTATAGCAAAAATTAACTATTAAACCGGTAAATCCTTAGTTCACTTTTGGATACTGTGACTGCCCTAAATGTTTGTAAAAAGATGATAACTGATCAAGCTATTCTTGCATTCTTCCCATTTCCTTGCTACAGTTTTCTTGATTGGATATAGAAATATCTGTCACCCACTCTCTCTACTGTGTGACAACTGTTTCTCTCCTATTTTTAATGCTTTTTGCTCTAATCACCATCAAACTGAGCTGAGCTACTTCTTGATAACTGTACTTACTGACACCTTAGGTGTTTTCCACTTCAGACTGTAGGAAAAAATCTACATCCCAAACAGATGCTCTGTTCTTCATTAACAAGAAATCTATGAGAGACTCTACACCAGTGAGGAGCCAGTGCAAATTGCGGGGTCTGCATGGCAACGTGCTCTTAAAGACTTGTGTTTACTGTAGAGTAAGAAACCATTCTTTCTTCCTTTTGAGCTTTTTTTTGATGGCCACTGACAGGAAACAATCAGTCCTGTTGACGATCAGTGCTTTTTCATATTTATCCATTTCCTTTAGCAATAGGGCAAAAAACAAAGACTCTATTTTGGAGGCATTGAATTAAAACATCAATAATGTGTGGAGAGAAGGTACATGGTGTGTGAAACTACATGAACTGAATGTGATTTCTGGTACAAAATTGGGCCATGCACTGGGAATCTCACAAAACAGTATGTGGCATCCCAGCCATTTCTGCTTGGATTTTGTCTTCTCTGAGATGCAAGACAACATCTACTAAAAAAATACATTTAAAAGACAATGGGGGTACTTTACATATGTTGACATGGATTTCAAAGAAGTATCTGTGGAAGCTGTATTATGTCCAAGCCTCAGACACAAAATGATTCCTTAATTGGTGGAAACAGAAGACAGATCTTTTAAAAACCTAGAAATCAAGGACTGCTAAAAACAGATACAGTGATAAAATGGTTAGATGAATACCAAACCAAATGTGTGCAACAACAAGCAATCAAGAAAGCTGAAATGGGAAAAAAACCCATGATGAAAACAAAAGAGAGAGAATTCTGTTTTGTGTTGTATAAAAGACATTACAAACACTGTAGGGACATAATTAACTCATCTCTGACTATCTGTCCACTGAACCCAGAAGAAATTCAAGTGATTTCTGGGTGCCCAACTTAAGATGTTGGAGAGTGTCACGCTCCAGGGAGATAGGTTTATATTACCTTGTTAAACTCCACTGTTATACAGCATTTACAGAGGCCAGATGCCCACATACTACCTACTCCTTTGAGAAGCCTGAAGAGTCTTAATGCTAATTAATTTAATCTGGGAAACATAGTTAGCAACAGATAGCTGTTACATGGCACCCTACTGCTTAGAAGCCTGATCTCTAGGCTTTTCAAAGGGGATTTAAAATTACATCTCCTGTGGCATGAGAGGCCTTTAATATCAGATTATGAGTTTCATAGGTGCTCTGTCCCTCTCATTGCAAACATGATTTAGGACATAAACGATGAGGAAAATGTCAGTTTTGAATGCTGTTGAATGCTTATACATGGATTTTGACAGCAGTTTCAAATACAATACTTATGTCCTCCATGATTTGAAACTTAAGTTCTGTTTCATTATAAATAAGAGACAGACTCCCTCTTGTCTGCCTGTATTTTTTGAACCTTGGCTCTTGAATACTGAATTCTCCCTTTTTGCTAGGAATAATTCTTGGTGTAGGTGGGTGAAGGTTTCTGAATAACCACAAATAAGGTAAGTGTGAATGCTATTATTAAGAGAAATTATGAAATACACAAATTATGCTAGTTTGCAGAATGCCACGAACCTGTCCACAGCACAGGTTGGTTACTGTGTGAGCATTATTGTGCTGTTTATTTGGCAACCTGGAACAGACCAAGCAAGGCCATACAGATTCCTATGTAACAACACAGAAGCTCATACTTGACACTGTAGGAGCTTCTTGTCCCTTGTGCCTGTTTTTATCTCCAACTGTGTACAACTGAAACAAAAAGAGGGATCCAGGCCACAGAAAAAGCAACAAATGGGAAACAAGATTGAAGAGTCAAAGTAGGACTGCAAAGCACAACAGATATAAAATTCTGCTGTGCTTGTATTTCAGATGACTGTTCTGCAGATATACAAGAAAAATCTACAACAGAAAAATAACGTTGCATAAGGAGATATGAAGAAACTGGAGATAGGGCTAACTGGTGTATGTGGACCGAGAAAAATGAGCTGACAAGACAATGAAACCAGAAATGTCAGAGATGAGATGTATGACTTTTGTGGAAGATGTGAAAAAAAGGATGTAACTCACAAAGTGACAAAATGACACAGATGCACACTGGGTACAAAAAAGCCCTTATTCTTCAAGAATTTTGCGTTACTCTGTACCTTTGCAGCTCTCAGCCACAGGCTCTTTGTTTGACACTGGTTTCAATAAACATGCTGGCTGCAGGAGATATCATTCAAGGTAATAAGAGATCTGTTGATTAAATCTCACATGTCTAGCAAACACTACAACCATGCTTAAAAATTCTCCTGAGAGCAGTCAGTAGTTCTCCATCTCTAAGACAGGAAAGGATAGAGATCTGCAAGCAGAGGTCTGCCAATCATTGTCCTCAACATGAGCCAAAAATAAAATAAGAGTTATCATGAGCCTTATCTAAATTGACCTGTAAACCTGTTGCCAGTAGTGTCTAAACCTTCAGAGGCTGTGGGGACTGTGCTCCACGTTGCCTGTGTGACACCCCTTGTCTCTGGTGACCTATTCAACTCAGTATGACTGTCAGTGAGAGTGTGTGTGGCATATTCTTGCCCTACTCTGGGACTAGGGCTTGTAACTTCATTTTTTAATATTGCCATCACCATCTATTTCCAATTTTTCCCCCCGATGTTACGTTTGCTTGAGAAATGGAATCCTGATGTGCTCAGACCTCTGTCAGTTCAAGATAAGATACCAAAGATACCAGTAATTCTCCAAATGTTTTTTGTGGTTATTTTAACACATCCTTGTCTTACGGAGCACAGACATAGGTAGGCTTTTCACCATTGTAGCTTCCTTTCTGCTCAGCTGTCAGAATTAAGAGGGATCTGTATTTACTTCCACTGCAGTGGTGAGGTCCTCCCTTACAGCGATCTTCTGTGAGCAATCTCCCTGTCTTATTCACGAATTGCAGTATAATCTTGCCAAAGTTAATTGTGGTGTATGACCTGACATATGATTTTATACGAAGCTACATAGTTATGGCTATGGCTCTCCAACACTGGTTGAGAATAGTTTACCAACAATACAAGCAGAGGACATATGTGAAGAAACACTTTTTCCTGTAGATTTCTAGGTCCTTTGATGGGCATTTCCTTTCCATGTCTAGTGATAGATGAATCCAAGTTCAACTAGGATCCATCCTTGGACATTCTGCAGAGTCTATGGGCCCAAATAAAGTATCAGTGCACATGAAGGTGTCATGACTACGAACAGTGTAATAAGCCTGTGAAAGTTTTAAAACTGTTTTTAAGGGAATAATTTGTTGAACCTTAAGACTTAGTGTAGTGTCTATGTAGGCTGACAAAAGGGATCCTTGTAGAAGAGCAATATGCTGGTAAGACTGATGAACTCTATATGACATCAACTCACCACTCTTCTACCTTTCCAGTTCCCAGAACAATTCCACAGAAAATCAAAGTAGAAAGCTCCATCTGTCATGAAGGGCAATTAAAGACTATTTTAGATCTTGTAATCCTAAAATGGAATGGTCCTTGGTGGATTTGTTTCCAATAAAAACACAAAGTGCCTGGTATGCCAACCCCAATGGGAATGGAGACCAGAACTTATGATGGAAATGGTGATGCAATAACAAACTTCATGAAACCTTTTTCCCCCTTTCATCAGTTTTTACAAATCCAGACAGTTTTGGCAGGGTCAGTGGAAGACCTTCACTTTCAGGGCTTATTCTATGAATCTGTTTTCTAATCTGCTCACAAGCCTCATAGGAGTTCGTAAAAGACTGAAGATCTGAAGATCAAACTGAAATTCTCAGAAGGATGCCCCAATTTTGATGTCACTTCCTTCATGTTGTTTCATCATTGCCTTTTTGTTCAATTTCTTTTTGCTCCTATTATTGTTATATTGTACTTATTTCATACTTACCTTGCTCAGTAATGTACCTAATCTATTTTCTTTTACAAGAGATAGTTCCATTCTGGTTCTTTATTTACATCTATTTTCTTATAATCATAGCTTTTACTTCTTTAAATTTATACTCTGCATCTGTAATGCCCAACACATTTACATATGTTTAGACCTCAGAACACTTTGAATGTGTGCTGATAGACTTTCAGATTTTTTAACATGTGTACAAGTGAAATATAGCTGACGTACAGCTATACACTGTACATCCCATCACGGTAGTTTTGCAGTGTCCACTAACAGAGTAAACATGCAGATTTTGACTTGCCTATCTGGAGCTGTCTTCAGTTAAAAATTTTGCTTTAATTATACCATTCTATAAACCCACTAGTATAGATACAACTGTATTACTTTAAGGTAATTTATATTATTTTATTTATTTCTGTAAAATAGGGAGGTTTTATCAATGTGAATGTGTCTTTATCAGGACTTTTGCTGGCTATAACTATATTGAAAACAAAATGTTATTTGTGAAAATGTTTACGTATTACATATAAATGCTTTACAGATAACATGTTCATTATATGAATTTTTGTTTCAACAACCTAGCTGGTTTTGCTTTTTTTTTCCTTTGCTTCATGAGTGGGAGTAGCAGTGGAGTTCTGTGCATTATTTTTCTATAAACATGATTTGCATCTTGTGTTATCTGCTTCAATGTTTTTTCTGTAAGGTTTCAGTTAAATTAAAGAAGGCTCTTCAAGGAGGAGGAAACAGGAAGCAAAGCAATAATGGAAACAAGTAGGTCATTAGAACTATTAGCTGGAAAGTGGTCCTGATAAGATCATACCACAAAAGCATGATTTGCTATCCCCAGTGCTGAAAGCCTAGGATCTTTAATGATGTTGGTATATAAAGCAAGAAGCACTGAACTGATTTTTCCATGTTTTGCTACAGAGATGAACCTGTGAAATAGGGAGACACAAAGATGCAGCAAGCAGGCTGGTGGTCTCAGCCAAGAAGTGGGAATGAACCTTCATTTTTAACAGGTGATGTAAACTTAGGAAAGGAGATACGAGTTCAGAACTCTGCTTCCTTTGCTCATCTTCCTGTGTACTTTATTGCTTTCAGCAATTATTAATTTTTAGTTTTTTTCTATTTTTGATTTGGAGAAGCTGTTTTTTGAGCTTCTGCTGTCCATCAGTTACAAGTCACTGAAGATAAAAGTCTTGCAAGTTCCAAACCCATTTGTCAGGTTAAAATGTCTGTTAAACAGGAGAATAAGACAAGACTTAGTGACAAGGCTGCAGGGTAAAATTGGTTCCAAAGAATGATGCTTTTAAAGGAGAGAAAAAAACCCAGTTACAACTATCTGACCAGAATAACACTTGGCTGTGTATTGTGGCCACAACAATGAAAAAACTTTGAAGTAAGTTATTTTAGAAAGTATATTAACAATTTTCATTAAAACATACAGGAATTTTCCTAAAGTCATTGAAAAAAACCTGAACCCTATTTGTGTTATACACTTTTTATATTTTGGCTATTCACAGTGTGGATAGTCTAATTTTATCCTTTAGTACTAGTTTGCTCAAATGATGCACGGATTTTAATAAGTTAGTTTTCTACCTAATACAGGTTATTATTTGAAATGAACCCTCTTCAAAGGTGTTCTTCTTCTCTTGTTCTGTATTCTTAGCCATATGTTTCCAAATATGTGATTCCAGAGCTTATTAAAAGCACAATTCTTTCCCCATCTTTAATGACATTATGCCTGCTACTGTACATCTTGCTTATGGTTTCTCATTAAGAGCAAGAGACTATGATTATGCTACAGGAAAGGAAAGAATGAAAACACTCACCAGAGAAGATATTCTTAAGTTAAAGTTCTATCTGCAGCACAAATTCACCTATATTTGACACAAAAATACTGTGGGAGTATTTCTCAATTGCCAGTTGCCTGCCTGCCTACCCCACTGGCTTTCTCAACACAGGGGCTGCTTATGCCACCATTACCTTGTGCAAGCTCCCAGTGCCAGGGGCTTGCACTACATGACATAACTGAGGACTAATTGAATTTTAAAATTCTACTAAGTTGTCAAGTTAAGACTGATTTGAAGCACAGTAAATCTCCTGAGTTATACACAGAAACACAGTGCTCTTTCAGTAAGACACCCAGTTTGATCAAATTGTTAGAACTGTGAAAGAGAATATGTGTAACTACCATGACATTTTTAAAATCTGCTATTGCCACTGTACAGAACACAATTTTCATTGCCCATCTTCATAATTATATACTGGTTGAACATGCCTGCAGTAATTAGATACATAAACAATTTTTTATGCTGACTCCTGGTAGACTTGCCTATGTTCTTTCCTTCTCCTTTTTATGTTCTCACTATTTTGCAAAGTATCAGCAAGCCTGGATGAGTTTATACCTCGTCTTTATCAAAATTGGACAGATTAAACTAATCTATTTTTGATTAGGTTATTTTTCCTACATAGAACATGTGTTTGCTTTTTTTTAAAATCATTATCCCTACAAACAAGATTGAGTAATATCAGTAAACAAATTTAGCAAACACTACAAAGGCAACTTGCTTAAATTAGAAAAATAACACAGATGAGGTCTTGGGTTTCCAAGTTATCCAGTATGTGTCCTATAGTTATCAATTTGCTTTTGTGATTAGAGACATAACTATTAATTATGCTATCATTATCCAAGAAACATCAGAAATTTTTCAGTTGCTTAGATAAGAAGGAAAATACATAATAAGAAAATTTATAACAGGGTAAAAGCTATTATCAACCAGCAATAATATATTTAATCTACAAGGAAACTACATACATCTACCATATGTATCAGCTAATTTCTTGAACTCCTACAGAACGAGTTTATATTATAAAGGTATTTGGCATTAGTTCTTTAAAACCTGATCAGAGATTTAAAAATTGCTTTCTCTTTGACCCCACCAACAAACATATCTGTAAATATTGCAAAAAAAAGTTACACTGCATTTTACTCACCCTCATCCTTCCATTTCTTATTGCTGGTCCATCTTCTGCTAACCTCAACACATACAAATCCATTTTATATTCCCTTCCTCCTCGAATACTAAACCCAAACCCTTTGGTTCCTTTTTCCAAATCAACGGTGAAATAATCAAAGTCCTGTACAGACAAATACAAAATGAAAGATAATTAACTACATGAACATTGTGGTATACATTCAAGAAAACTTTAAAATACAACTCATCAAAAATGCATTGATCCAATTGATACAAACAAAGGGATCTTACACACTGACAGATTTTGGCCATTTCTGAAGAGACACTGTAGCAAGATGTAAATGCCTAAGTCTAAAATGCCTTGAGAGAGTATTTTACAGCAGTTGCCTGGTACCAAAAGCTTTCGAGATGGGTTCCATATTCACCCTCAGTACTTTCATGGTATAAATGTTTATGTCTATGCAGAAATGTTGATTTGGCAAGAGATAGAAGGCAGTTGCTGTATAAGCATCATTGCAAGTAAAAATTGATAGGAGACATCTCCTGAATTCCAAGAAGTGCTTAATGTGATCGGCAGGTTTGACTGCATGGAGTCACAAAATATAGCAACTCTCATCACTTTGGTTAAATGTGTCCCTTGAGGAGGAGGTGGGAAGGAGGAGATTTGAGTTTTGCCCTTTGCCCTTTCTGTGTCTTCAGAGATTGAGATTCACCTTTGCAATTTTCCCTTGATTGGCCCAAACTACCACCTCTGTGCAGGGGTACGGGGGTGAAAATTACTATTTATCTTCTGATCCATTGTCAGTCGAAAGTGCAAGAGCTGTGGGAGCAGCAGAAAAAAAAGAGCGAGCTAGGGTTGTGTAGTCTAGTGATTAGAGAATTGAACAGGAGATGGTAAGAAACAGCCAGCCCAAGCATCTCTCTAGATGCTAAAAAGCATCTTGTAGGGTATGCATATGGGCATAAGGATTTTCTATATAGATACTGAAATGTATAATATTTTCACAGGGTTCTCTGGATCCCATTTTAGAATTTCACTATTTTTCTTGATTTGGTTTATGTGTCTGGCTTTGAAAATATGGACATAGAAATCATCTATACATGGTTCCAGCATATAGTGTCCAGAAGTTTATATTCTCTTGTTTAATATTTTTGACCTCTGTTTGTCCTACCTTTATGTAAGGAGAAAGGAGGATTTGTTTGAAAGTCTGAACTTCGAGCTAAATCCTCAACCTTCACAGCTTTCAGTAAACATTTGTCATCAGTGGAGTCTTGTCCAAGGTACCATAACTCTTGATCTAAGTTTTATTTGTTTGAATTTGTCAGATCATACCTGATGTCAAAGAAACTAGTTGAACAAGCTAGTTTCTATTCATCCAGACTATTACCAACAGAAATATAATTTTATCAGTCAGAATTTGCATTCATTTAGTTATTTATTCCAGTTAGATAAAATATTAATTTTAAAGAATGCTGTACAAATGCAGTCTGACCTAAGTACACCCATTGTTTGATGACTGTGTCCCTAGGAATGAAAAAATTCCTCTGCTTATGCAAAGGCAGTTTATATTAGAATTTTTATTTTAACTCTCCAGTACCTTAAAAACAGTGTTTATTTAACATTATATTCACACAATTATAAATGTAGTGTTATTTTACAGATTACACAGTTATTCATTAATTTTAATGGTTTGGAAGTAACTTCCTCTACAGAGAAATAGTAACTCAGAGTAAAACCAACAAATGTGTCTTTTCCTTCTCTAATGTCATCTTCCTTACCAGCATACATGACCTCTCCCCACACACCCTAATGCCTTCTGTTCAGGAGCGCGCCAAGTGTTTGGGTTTGTACCTGGGGCTGCCTGTACTCTGACAGAGGGTACTGCCTGGTGTCAGGAGAATGCTGCCTGTAATCCATCAGAGGTGGCTGCCTGTAGTCCAGAGGTGGTGGCTGCTGGTAATCCATCACTGGAGGATGCCTGTAGTCCAGCGGAGGCTGTCGGTAGTCCGTCGACGATTGCCTGTAGTCCGTAAATGGAGGTTGCCGGATGTCAGGTTTCACATCTTGTCTGGCTTTTACTTCTGACCTATAACTGAGAAAAGTGAAATGGCTTGGTTTCAGAAAGTTGCAAACCATTAGGAATATGCATTTCATGCAATATTGAGGAGGGAAAACAACCTGCCTAACTGCAAAATTGCACAAAACAAATTTTCACAGAGAAGCAAACCTCTCAAGGCATCCAAAAACAGTGAGCGTTTTTGAAACATGGGCATAAGCAATTTTCCCTCAGGTCATATTGTGCAATTTTCCAGTTTGTATCAGTGAGATCAGGATTAGACTCAAAGGGACAGGAACAGTAAGACATCTTGATTCCCACTTACCTTGCCTGTTTGGAAGATGAAACTGTATGTGAAAACACCCACTATACTCACTACAAAATAATTCACTGACTTTATAAAATGCTTTTTTCCAGAATTAACATTTTTATAGAATAAATGGAATAACAGTGTGGTTTATGCCCATTTCACTGACATAAACTATTACTATTGTGAGCTTCTTAAGGCTAAAAAAAGACATTCTTTTTTAAAACATACATTCTTTGTCCTAGCTGTTATCTTTTTAATGACAGGTATTCTTTAATATAACATCTGTTAATATAGTGTGCATTATTATTATTATTATTCTACGCTTTCGATAATACTATCTGGCTAAAAGTCTGTAGTAAGTCCTAAGTAGTTATTCACAGAAATAACAAAGAGTGAAAGGAAAATAAATTTGGTTAATATTTAATAACAAGTAAATTAATAATTTAATAACAAGTAAAATATTGTTCTAACTGGTAACTGGTTATAGGGAAATGGGTCCTAAAATATCAAAGACAATGTGACTTTCTGAGGTACAGCAACTAGTTGTTTAATTTACTCAGTTTGGAATTTCCCTTACCACATGGGAATCAGTGCATAATGCTATTTCACACTTCAGGGTGAAGTACAGAACATTTCTTATTGCAAACCTCCATACCTCAGCCATGTGGTAAGGCTAAGGAGCACAAAGGAAGTCTGGAATCTTTATAGCAAGGTAATTGTGTAATAGTAGTTTGGTTAAGATTTTAACAAAAATGTTCATATAGTGGATGTTTTTACATTCTTCCCTAGTTGCTGAAGGAAATACTTGTTTCCTATACAGGTAATAGACATTTCAGCATGCCTGTAACAAACGTGGATAGAGCCTTCCCAAATCTTCATTTGAGAAGCCTAGCCATGAATAGACATTTAAAACTCGGCTTTAATAATGGACTGGAAGTTTTCAGTCAACCAAGTAACCACGTATGTACATGGATACATGAAGATACAGGGACACATAAAGACTGTGGAAGGGATTTTGAAATGTACTTATTGATTAAAAGAAATTACATTCTGAAAAAAAATGAGAGCATTGTTTTGATTATGTTAATTTACATAAAAAAATAATCTGAATCTAAATGTTTCAAAATGTTTCAGATATGTTTCAAAATGTTGTTACTTTATTAATACAGTTACAGTAACATTATGGCAAATCTTGTTACTCAATAGTTTTAATAAGCTGAATGTCTAACCAGACACAAAAATATCTAAACTGTTTCCCTTTGACTTCTCTGAGAAGGTTAAAATAGCCTGCTGCCACATGTTCTTTTAAAACCTGCACCTGGCATCTATAATAAGACCTGCATGTGAACATGCAATCCTCTTACTTTCTTTACTCGGTATCATGATCCTGTAAAAAGAAGACAGAGAACAAACAGGCTTACCATGATACTGAGCCTCATTAATACTGGAAATAAAAATACTAGTTAATATTCCTCATCATCATGGCTCGACTTCGCGAACAGAGATTTGGGGAGGACTCTACCCGCGTTTGTTGCAAGCGCGTTGGTGGCTAAAAAGGCCAATACGAGACAGACATGTCCGGTAATATTCCTAGGAGTTTTAAATATCTTATAGTATTTTGGTGCAGAAACAATGTGTGCGGCTATATAAACAAGCTGTAATCTAACTTATAAAATCTAGTGCAAAATAATACTTATATGAACTAGCAATAATGGACCTTTTTCTGAAATAAGAGCCATCCTTAGGCAGGTTTCTAAGACACATATGACCAGAGTTGTATCTTAGAAAATGAACCTTTTATGCACAGGTGGAGCCAGTGCAATTTCTGTTGAATATGTAAACAGTGATAAGACCAATTATAGCTTACACTTTTCAGTGGAACTTTAATTTATATAATTTTGCTGATCCCATCTGAAAATTCCCAATTTAATTCTGACTTCCAACTGAGCAGAGACATTTGTGAAAGCTTTGTATTGAAGTTTATCAGAAACATATGTCTTCTAGGAGGTGATCACTTTTGGAAAAAGTACTCAATGAAATATAAGGCAAATTAATTTTCCTAGTGTGACTAATAGAGAGAAGATAATTTTGGGCAAGTGAAAGGACTACATCTGTTAAGCAAGGAGAATTAGAGGGTGTAGTGTCTAAATCACAACTGAACTCAAGTATCTTCAGAAGCAAAAAGTTACAGTCCTGTAACCAGCATCATTTGGGGAGGAGGGTCTTGATTGTGTGTGTTGGTTACTGAAGATTAGCATAAAGACAGTCAGTGTAATCAGCCTCATTTAACTTGCTAAAAAATAATCCAAAAACTAAATAGTGTTGATTGGAGGTCACATGAAGTTGTACCATCCCACAGCCTGAGTGTGCTTTTTATATAGACAGCTGGTCAGAAATTTTCTATCCCCCTACCATTTAATTTCCATTACAGATAAATTTGCTAATGCATATGCATAAATTACACATGAGAATTGGCTGGCAAATGATACATCACAGATAAAACCTGCTATAAAAATATCTTCTTGACTCCAAAACTCTATTATACAAGGGGAAGGAAAAAAAAAAGACATGTAAGAAAATGAACAAACCTGTTTTCGTGTCCCTGTGGCTGGAGGGGCTGTGGAGGCGGTGGCTGGGTGACAGGGCTCTGCTGGGCAACGGGGCTCTGCTGTGCCAGGGGACTCTGCTGGGCCATGGGGCTGTGCTGTTGGGCCATGGGGCTTTGCTTCTCCGAGCTGGGGGCCGAGGCTGGGCTGTTCAGCTCTGCGTAAATGGGAAGCTGGAGATTAAAGACCTGTCACAGTGCAGCATTTAATAAAGGGCAAAGGTAGACAATAATAATTTTTTTTCATATGCTACCTCTGCAAATTTATGCTTTGTTGCTTTTACTCTCTTGGGTCATAATTAGATTTTAAGACATTTGAACCTAATGGTATCCTTTTGACAGTCTGTGGAATCTAAAACTTGGTCACTTCTATAATTCTGGTTTATACCTTCATTATTTAAAAAACCCACCTGAACAAGGCAAGTTGCTTCCATGTTTCACATTTTCTTTTAAAGTATAGAAATAATGATCATGGAATCCTAGAATCATAGAATCATAGAATAGTTTGCATTGGAAAGGACCCTTAAAGGTCATCTAGTCCAACTGCCCTGCAAAGAACAGGACATTTTCATGTAGACCAGGTTGCACAGAGCTCTGTCCAACCTGGCCTTGAATTTTGCCAGGGATGCCAGGATGGGGCATCTACCACCTCTCTGGGAAATCTGTTCCAGTGTTTCATCACCCTCATCATAAAAAAATCACTTATATCTGTCTGAATCTAATCTCTTTTAGTTCAAAACCTTACCCCTTGTCCTATGGCAGTAGACCCTGCTAAAAAGTCTGTTCCTCTCTTTCTTACAAGCCCCCTTTAAGTACTGCAATAAGGTCTCTGTGAAACTTCCTCTTCTCCAGGCTGAACAACCCCAACTGTCTCAGCCTTTCCTCATAGGAAAGATGCTCCAGCCCTTTGACCATCTTCATGACTCTCCTTTGGACTCATTCCAACAGGTCCAGAGGACCCCAGAACTGAATGCAGCACCCCAGGTGGGGTCTCACCAGAGTGGAGTAGAGGGGCAGAGTCACCTCCTTCAACCTTCTGGCAATTTGCATCACTTCCTGTGATGCAGCCCAGGATATAATTGATTCTCAGGCAGCAAGTGCACATTGCCAGCTCACATCCAGCTTTTCACCCACCAGTACCTCTGAGTCCCTCTCCAGAGGGCTGCTCTCAATCCCTTCATCCCCCAGCCTGTACTGATACTGGGGGCTGCTCCCAACCCAGGTATTGTTAAACCGCATGAGATTCCCATGGGTCCACTTCTTAAGCTTGTCCAGGTCCCTCTGGATGGTATCCTGCTCTTCAGTTGTATCAACCAAACCACTCGGTTTGATGTTATCTGAAACTTGCTGAGGGTGCACTCGATTCCACAGTCTATGTCATTGATGAAGATATTAAACAGTGCTGGTCCCAGTACGGATCCCTGAGGGACACCACCAATCTCCATCAGGACACTGAGCTGCTGACAAGTACTCTCTGGATGTGACCATCCAATCAATTCTTCATTCCTCGAACAGTCCACCCACCAAATTAATCTCTCTCCAATTTAGAGAGAGTGATGTTGTGGGGTACTGTGTCAAAGGTCTTACAGAAGTTCAGATAGATGAGATCCATAGCTCTTCCCTTGTCCATTGTTGTCCACTGATGTAGCCACTACATTGTAGAATGACATTAGATTGGTCAGGCAGGACTTACCCTTGGTGAAGCTGTGCTGGCTGAACTGAATCACCTTCCTGTTCTCCATGTGCTTTAGCACAGCTACTAGACATTTGAAATGGTTTTCATTTAGAAAAAAACCTTTTCATTGTGAGAGAATGAACAATTTTAGTGCTTTCACTGCTGTTTGGGATGACAGACTTGTCACAAAAGGCAAAACACCTTTTGTGTTATAAACATTGTGTCCTTATGTTAACTCCTGCTGTCTTTGAGCTCATCGAGAGTTTCCTGTCTTTTTAAATTTTTGGGGACTGCAAACAGCCAATCTCAATAAATTCTGACTAACCATTTAAAGTGATTTTTATTTCACTGTACTGTGTCAAAGGACCAAGGTTTCACACAGGAACACTGCAGAGAAACAGAATCCTTCTTTCCAAACAACATAAAATTCAAAAAGACAGAGAGATTGGTGCAGGGAATGTGGTCCTGTGGCCTTGTTACAAATAAAGGATGCCAATCTTCCTTCAGGCTTCCTACTGTGCTTGGGGAAGACACATTTGGCACTGAGCTCATAACAAGTATATTTATTCCAACACACTGGTACAGTTCTGTTGTTCACCATTTACCTATTAAAAAGTGTAAATGAGAGAGACTCCAGCCACAAGACGACAGAGCACTGCAGAAGTTCTGCATTATAAACAGCAAAGGCACACATTGCATTTTTTCACTCCTGCTTGCAACAGAATGAGGGAGGCCAGTGTGGTGTGATGCAAAGCATCCAAAATGGACTTCTGTATGGTATGGCAGAGACCCCCTAATGGCAATAGCTACACATGATCAGGATCTTGCCTAGTTTTACATTTCAATCTATTTTAATTATTTTATTTTTTAATTTTTAACATGTGAGTTTTTCCCTATGACTGCACATTTCTAATGGCTCTCTACTTACCTAATTTATGCTCATAATTATTTTACAAATTTTGGCTACTTTATTAAAAACATTTTCAGTTTAGGATTAATTATCAAAAAAGCATGTATATTTGCACTTAAAACACTCCTCATGCAGGCATAAGCAATACTTGTCTGTGTAATTACTATGCTTAAGGCTGTAATTGCCCATTTTGCATCTGTGAGTCTCTTTTGTATTTTAAGTTTCAGAGAGGAAGATTGGAAATGTTGTCCCTCGTTTCTATATTACTCTCATAACTATGGATGAAATAGTCAAATCATGAGCTGCTTCTAAAACTGCTTTGCATTTATATGATATTTTTCACCTGAAAGTACATTACAGAGGTATTAGATTTTTTCCCAATTTTTATAAGCTGGGAAGCTAATATCAGAAGGTAAATGAGGTGTCCAGTTTCAGTCACACAGGGAAGCCATGCCTTGGGCACAGATCATTTCTTACCACCAGCACCCGAGAACACATTGTAGCACGACAACTCAGATGCACTTCTGTTTTCTTTCTAACTGAATGTATCTATCTCTAACACCAGACTATTAATTATGTTATTTAACCTGGATACAGAGAGGCCTAAATAAACTGCACGCATTGTATGAAGCATCACACTTATTTGTAGACGCTTGCAAAGCTGACCTTCCGTAATTATACAGTTGCTAATTGATGTGAATTCCGAATTTGTGTACGTTTGTGGTTTTCCCTTCACTGAATTCATTTAACAAAGTAGATGAGTTCCCTCAGTTGAAGTCCATGACCAGTGTCAGACTATTTCCCTGTTCTGTTGCTGGATGCAGCAGCAGAAGATGAAGGTCGTCTAACTTGACCATGGATCATTAAGTAATTCCATTACTTGCTGTGTGACATTCCCAGCTGTACTGGTCTTTGTTGCTGAGATATAAAACCACAGTCTCATTAATATGGTACAATTCATGCCGCAGTGTAGCACATTGTTAAACTAAAAAAAAGCCCTGAAATCCGCCCCAAACCCCATGGAACCAACATCAAAAGATCTTCAGTGATTAGCTGTGGAGTAATGATCAGAATAATGAATCTGTCCCCTTATCCTCACCCTCCAAATGAGATAATTTAGGGTTCAGTTTTTTCCTGCCCTGTGCATTTATAGTGCTATATCACTACATGATATTGATAGAGGAAACTGCCAAATATGAACTCTTCCTTCACATCACTCTTTGTCACAGGTAGCTGGTAGCCTGGTGAATGCCATTGCAGTTTCTTGTGAATCACTTTACCACACTTTGGCTTGGCTTTTGGCAAGATATAAGTGAACAAAGTTTAAACCTGGCTCTCTTACAGAGTGCTTTTCCAAAACACATTAACATCATCTCTCTCTGTCTCTCAGGTTCCTCCAGGTTTGCTTTAAATTCCCACTTTTCATAAGTGGGAATCTTTTAAAGAATTCAGATCCTATTTGAGATAGTTCTAAGCCCATAATTTTGGTGTGCTGCACGTTACAGCTGAGGAAGTGGAACAAAAGATTCTCTTTCAAGCAGTGACATAATTTAAGCTAATTGGAGGCTACTTAAAATTTTCTTCCTGTTTTTAAGGGCCATTGACTTACCCTCCTGAGGAATGATGCGAAGAGTTACACTGAGACCTGCATCTTTAATTAGCTTCACAATATCTGCATGAGGCATGTTAATAATAGACTGGCCATTCACAGCTAAGATCCGGTCTCCAACTTTAAGTTTTGCACAGCGATCCGCAGGACTTCCATCAATTATCCGCCCGATTTTATGGGGCACAGCTAGACAGGAAACAATAGTCACAGTTAACGTATTCTAAAAAAAATGGTGATGTTCACAGGCAAAAGGAAATGAGTTCATCTGGAAGAAAGTTCAATACGAATTAAAAAATGGCTCGTGTAAAAACGTGTAAGCATATAAATTCTTATGCGATGTCATTTGCATTAATGCTGTGTTTTTTCACTAAAAATTCAGAATCCAGCTGTGTATATATACATGGTACATATATATATATATATAAGTATGAAGTCCAAAATAAGTTTATAGTTCAGGTATTTTGCAAACCTGGCACGTAACAAGATAATAAACAGATCAGGAGAACAATAAGACATTAAAACAGGGGAAAGGGGATAAGTTTGCACAATAAGTAGTAGTCATAAATTGCCTCCCACCTCCTAGTTCACAGAATTTCTTTATTTGTATGTTGCAATTGAGGCATTACAGACATGATTTATTTTATATACAAATAGATGTAATTACTGAAAATGCCCAGGGTTCATGAAATTGTTCTCCTCCATTCAAATATGTTAACTGATAAATAGAAATAATACAGAAGATTTATTGAGATGTACAGCTCTCTAACTAGATATGAATAATATATGAATATAATTGAATTTACAGATAACTATGAGTACATAGACATGTACTACATCACATCTCAGCCCCTTCTCAAAACATTACAGAACAACTTTGCTTCTCCTTTTGTTCTTCTCTGTGGTTCTCCACCTTTCTGTTTACTTCATCCATGCTCTTGTTCTGTCTTGTCCCCCATTTTCCATTGAATTTTCTAAATTTTCTTCTTGATTTTTCAGCCAGTGTTTCTTTCCTATTATCCTCTGTTTTTAACTAAATGCATATGCTATGGCTGACTCTTTTCTCTAGGTTCCCCAAAGAGCATGCCATTTTTCTTTCTTTCTACTACTCATGCTTATCACAATTAAATTTGACTATATATTCGATTAGTATCCTAATGGTGTCTGAGCACCCCTCCCCAATCCCACACTTCAGCCTTGGCAAACTTAGCACAAAGAAATTCAACCCCACTATCTATCTGCAACTGGTGTTTAAAAAGAGTTGTGTTTCATTTTTCAAAAATAATATATCCTTAAAATTTTATTATCTACAGAGAACTTGGAAAACTGAAAGAAAAGATTGTTCAAACACTTTTTGGGAAATATGTAGGCTATCAATGCTCTTATAAACCAAAGCTCTAACAGGAGATGTGTTCAGAATATATTGCTGCAGAACAAATTTCTCAGCCCTCTGATAAACATTTTCTGAAGGTGACGGTGACTAACACAGATCGCACATCTCATATGAAGTCACAACACACATACCTCAAAGTGGCCTTTGTTTCTAGTATGGATGTAAGTGTTTTTACAGTGTTAAAAATTAATTTTCTGAGAACTGAAAGTATAAGTGAACACTCTGAAGTGCAAGGCATAATCAAACTGCATGCTTCTTTGCCGCTATAGTTGAGACAAGAATATGGATTAAATCTTGGCTTTAGTGATACGGACACAATTAGTGTACTTCAGAAATGTCTTGTTGTTTAGGAAATAAGCACCTAACTTATGTCACAATGTCTAAATCTTTCTATGTTTTAAAATACACTAAATATGAATAGACCCACTTTCTACAAAAATTGTGTTTATTTTGCCCTCAATGCAGATGTATAACTGCCATGCATGTACATGAGTGAGTAAACAAGTAAAAGAGTAACCTGACACTGCAACAGTTTATATTCACACAAAACCTTTTTCATCAAATCAGTTCTTAAAGCATCACCAAGAGTCATTTAAACTAACACTAAAATGCACCTGATTCTGGTATATGTAAAAAAAGATCTGTCTGAAATTGTCATGTTTTTACTACATATCAGTGGAGAGAGAAAATGAGACTGTCTTATGTGAAAAAGTAGAAATTTAGTAGTAAGAAAGAAAATGAAATATGGCGGAGATGCCATAGTCAAAATTTCTGTACTTGCCATTTCTACCCCTAAAGGTGTTTTTGCTAGACTAAATATTTAAGTAGAGACATCATTTCAGTGGTGAGGGGTGTGGGAGGGTGGGGGGTGGGAAATCCTATTAATTTGCCAGAACAATTTCTGTTGGACTTCTTGTAACTGACAAGTGAATAGAGCAGATGTCTGTATGAGATGTCTGCTAAAATCAAAGCTGGAGGTGGAAGAGCCATGAGAGACTAATTCTGATTCAAATCCTGAGAAAAGGGAAGGGAGGGAGAAGAAGGAACTTTGTGTTCTTCTCTTCTTCCCCTGAAGCCTAACGGTCTTTACCTTCCCGATAAAGGTACCCACTCTAAATATTCATGTTATGAAAGGATCAACAGTAGGTGAACATCAAAACAAAGCTTGTGTCTGTCAAGGTATCTTTTCTACTGCACTTTGGCATTTGAGGATTTAACGTTCCTCTTCTCAGGTTGTATTGGTGCCATGTGTTGTCATGCAATCTTGCTGCAGAGTAGGGCGTAGAAAGCTTTTGCAGAAGGAATCTGAATCTCTAAATCTCTAAGGGATTCAAGGTGCCACTGTTATGCTCTATCAGGGTTTTACGTGCAAATCCAGTGACTTACTAACAGAACTCATAGCCATCCAGCAGAAACTGGTTTATGTTCATTTCTAGATAAAACGAAGAGAAGTTCCTTCCCTCTCAGTAATATGCTGAGGAGTTTCTGGTCTCTGTATCTCTTCCCAGTGGAACTCTGCCTAAGAATCCTCCTAAGCCACAATATCCTGACTGCCATGGTCCCTGCTGCTTCCTTGGGAAGGGAGGATTTATTTAAGGCTTTATTTATAAACATGAGTGCTTCTAAGGGATGCAGATTACATGATGTGCAGGTTGCTCCAAAAAAAAAGACCACATTAGAATATGTTGGGAAACTTAATTTTTAAGAGCCTTTGGTGGTGAAATACTTGCTTTGAAGGGATAAGAAGGAACTACTCTCATAGAAGATTAATTAGCTAAAAGCTAATAACAAAGGCAGAAATCAACTGTGAATTTTCACAATGGAGAAATGTTATTGTTCAGAATGGTCACATCTACAACAGGCATGGAAGAGCTGTAGAACTGTCAGTACCGAGTGGGTTCAGTGAAGTGGCAGACAAGATTTCATGAAAAGCAATGCAAGATGGAGCACAAAGGGAAAAAATAACCCTGCCTAAGCTTAAGCGGACATGAGCCCTAAATTAATTGTTATCACTCAAGAGACCTGGAAATGTATTCCTACTTCTCTATAAACACAAAATCAGTAAAACAGTCAATAGGTCTGAAAGAGTTAGAAAAACAATAACAAATGAAACAAATTATTGTTAGTTACTAGTGTACACCTAAAGTATTGGTGATAGTTTCAGTATCTTCATCTCAAAAATCATAGCAATGACTTCACAAAGATTCAGAGAAAGGCAGGATGGCAGAAAGAAGCAGAAAAGAGCTTCTGCTTAAAGGAATGAGCCTGTAATGTCCATGAACTCCCTATCTACAGCTTGGGAGAGAGAAGGTGGGGCAATATTCTGGAGGGCCAGAATGAAAGGCTTCAGAAAGTGATTAGACCAGCTCACAGGGGTGGACCCACTGCAGATTAAATCAGAAATTAATGGCTGTGAAAGTTGAGGATATGTCTGGGGAAGGTGCTGTAGGCAATGTCCTCTCTGCTACTGGTCACAGCCAAGGAACAGTGTGCAGCTACTTGGCTATTTGGTCTCTCCGAGGATGGCAGGTCTCTTCTTGGGAAGAAACCTCCCATGCCTGGCATTTAACTAGGGTTTTGTTGACACATATTTTTTTCTTAAATAGCATCTTTGGTCCTTTATTTTATCTAAGCAGAGCATTTAATAATGTAATAAAAAATAATGTAATGTAATGTAATATAATAATTAAAGGAAATCCCAGATAACTTGACTGGTGGTAAATAATTCCACTTGTCCTAAAAAATTTTTAGAAACCTATTCATACCTCTTGTAAGAATTTGCCACAAGCTGTTCTCCAAACATGTGCATTTTGAACAGTGGCAGCATATGCCTGGATTAGACTTTGCAAAGAATTTGATCCACTTATTTCAAAATACTGAGTTGATTTAAAAGTAATCTTTGCATTCAGAAAGTGGATAAGATCTGTTTTCAGAAATTTATTGATAACTACAAATTAACATTTTTCTCTATATTTTTTCTTTGATAAAAGTCACTCACTTTTCCTCTCCATGAGTGAAATTATTATCCTTCCCACACCTCCATGTCACAAAAAAGAAAAAGTAAATTCTGTGGTGTTACGTCTGAGGGTCCATATGCTTGGGTCAGCTGTACACAAACCCAGAGCAGCTGCTGAATACAGATACTGCTTCTAACACTGTGTATCACAGAATCACAGAATGGTTGGGGTTGGAAGGGGCCTCTGGAGGTCACCTATTCCAGCCTCCCTACTGAAGCAGGTTCACTTAGAGCAGGTTGTAGAGGATTGCATCCAGATGGGTTTTGAATATCTCCAGAGAAGGAGACTTCACAGCCTCCCTGGGGAGCCTCTTCCAGTGCATGGTTACCCTCAGAGGAAAGAAGATTTACAGAATGAACTTTGTTTTAGCTTATGCCAATTGCCAATTGTCTGCTCCACCCTCTTGACACCTGCTCTTTAGATATTTGTATGCAAATATCTTCTCTCAGCCACCTCTTCTCATGGCTGAACAGGCCCAGCTCCCTCAGCCTTTCCTCATAAGAGAGATACACCAATTCCCTAATCATCCTCCTAGTCCTCCACTGGACCTCTTCCAGTAATTGCATGACTTTTTTGTACTGAGAAGCCTGGAACTGGACACAACACTGCAGATGTGGCCTCACTAGGGCTGAGTAGAGGGGCAGGATCACATCCCTCAACCTGGTGGCAATGCTCTTCCTAATACACCCCAAGATACCACTGGCCTTCTTGCCCATGAGGGTACACTGCTGGCTCATGGGCAGATTGTTGTTCACCAGGACCCCCAGCTCCTTCTCTGCAGAGCTACTTGCCAGCAGGCCAGCACCCAGCCTGTACTGATGCCTGGGGTTATTCCTTCCCAGATGCAGGACCCTCCATTGGCTTGTTCGAACTTCATTAAAGTTCCTCTCCACTCAACTCTCCAGACTGTCCAGGTCTGACTGAATGGCAGCACACCCTTCTAGTGGATCAGCCACTCCTCCTAATTTTGTAACATCAGCAAACTGGTTGAGGGTACACTCTGTCCCTTCATCCAGACCACTGAAAAATAGGTTAAACAAGACTGATATATCTATCAGTCTCTTGCTTTTTGCAAATGAAATTAATTTCTTCTCATTTGAAAGACCTAAAAAAAAGAGAAAGCACTAAAAGTCATTGATTCTAAGATGATGTTATCAATAAATAATGCTTTTCTGATTTATATCAATAATTTTTATTAATAATTATTATTTTACATCTATTCGGTACTTTTAGACATAACTGGTGAGCCTGTATTTTGTAGAAAGCAACTTTTCTATTTTTTTCCCTCTATATAGTATCTAAATACCAAAAAGTATCAGTCGGGGGGAAAAAATTGAACCTCTGCTTTATTTATTAAACCCTCTGGCAGATAAATTTTTGCAATCTTTTCTAATGTTAACAGATACAGATAGTAAACCAAGCAAATGAGCCTTCCTGAGTCAGCTGTACTTTTCAATGTTATACAGCTAATCAAATGAATATTTATTATATTCTCAACTTTCTAAACGTGCAAGAGTTTTCATTCAACCAGCAAGTTCCAGCATATCAGATTTTAATAGGATGAATATATTAAATGAAAACATCTGTAATTTCATTGCTATTGAATAATCTAAAATTTGGAAAGCTTGAGTGTGGTTGACTTTTCATCAGGGCTAAAAAATATTTTCCTGATACTGATGGGCGATTTTATGTGGCGCTTATTTGGAAAATAGAATTCTGTGGCACACTGTAGAGTTACAGATGAAAATAATCCCTTTTGTTTATAAGGTTAATGAATCCATGAATTAAAACATCCCACTGTGTTCTAATATGGAGCATATTTGTTTGCATAGCAAAGGCATAAAGATCTAGGTGGGAAGGATTGCCCATATCTTAGAAAACTGAAGTTCTAAGAAAAAATTAATGTAACTTAGGTACTTTAATTCAATCTTCTCATGAAAGCAAAATGGGCCTTGTGGAATCATTAGAAAAACCCTGATTCCCTTGATGGGTTTCTGCTAAGAAAACTTGCAGTGTTTGTTCTTTGAAAACACAAGAGCAGCACCTGTAGGTCCAAATGACCTATTCAGGAACATGCTGGAGGACAGAAATCATCTAGAGAGGGGAGTGAAATGGTTAAGATCCTCCATGCTTTTTGTCCACAAAACATCGAATATGCAATGGAGTATTTCATGCCTGCAAACTGCAGAAACGTATTTTGATGATATCAAAAATCTCTTTCATTTCTTACAGTTATTTCACTATGATTAACTGCTTATGTTGATTTGAAAAACTAAATCATGTAGCAATTTCTTCCTGCTCTAAGTTATACTATCAGTTTAACATGCTTAGAAAGTATGCTTTTATAACTGAAGAGGCAGAAGAACAGCTCAAACTTGAATATCAAAGCTACATAGAAATGAGAATCCAAAAGTTGCAAATATCTTCCATGGGGGACTCACACTGTGGGTGGGTTTTCACTGCTTATGCTCCAAAGATGTCCTAGGTGGGGTAGACAGACATCTTAATTTCCAATGCTTTGTTTTCTTTAGAATTTGTAGATGGGTCACAGAAAATTATGTCCCCAGGCACCATCTTACCTGGGAAAAGCATGGGAGAAATTGCTGCACAAATAACTCAGCTCACACAGTTATCATTGATCAATAAGCTGGGTTTTATAGTTCAAAGAAACTCTAGGCTGAATGGGACTTATTTCAGAATGCTGTTTTCTGCAGTCAGCAGAGGCTTAGCTTGGATTTATGTTTTTCAGTTAAGACTGCATGTTTTCAGAAATGAAAGAAACTTTTTTCATTAGGCTCTGTTTCATCATGTTTTGAAAATCCAGCAGGCATTGGCATATGCAGTGTAGGGACAATTTAAAGCTACAATTCCTCTTTTACTAAGCAGGAGGAAGATCATAAAAAGTATGAACAGTCATCTGCCTTTAATTTCTTGCAAATTGTTTATTGATTATACCTGTATTTTCAGCTTGTTTACACTTTCTAACTCTGCTAATTGACAGAACCTGCTACAGTAAAATCCTGGAAATATTGCCAATTTTCCAATTCCACTGGAAGCTGCAAGTTAACTAGATCTGTTTACAATGTGGTTTCTTTCTATGGATACTAGGATGTTAAAAGATTTACAGAGAATCACAAGTTCTTTTCCTAGATGAAGCTGCATCCGAAACACATACACTAAAAGTGGCAGGAAGATATGAAGTAGGCATGGGCAAAGGTACTCCATAAAATTCTGGGACAAATTCATCCTGAAATCTCATTTTGGCTATTTCCATCACGATGCAAGTGCTTTTCCATGGGATGTAGATAGTGAATTTATCTTGATACTCTAAAAATATTTCCCTAAATGTAATGCAAAGTGTAGATTAATTAATTAAATTTTAAGTATTTTAGCTGTAATTTCTCCTATCTGGAAAAGGGACAAGAGCCATAGTACCCTTTAATGCTGGAAGGGGATGTGGGGGAAGGCACAGTAATATATTTTAGAGGCAGTGGAAGTCAATCCTTTCAGTAGAAATAGGTCAGGAGCCTGGACAGGTGTATTTTCTTTTCTTAATCTCTTAGCACCCTAAGATCCTCTGCAGCAGGCAAAATGACTTGCTCCTGGATATACCACTCAAGGACAGTTCTTTATTTATCCACTTTATCTTCTTTTACTGATAAAAAATTGAAGCATGGTTGACCTTTTCTATGCCCCTGCTTTGCCCTGTGAAATCTCTGCATTCAATCCTTGTCGTTCATTTTCCATTCCTGATCTGCCCCACATTAGAACTGCAGTTCAGTGCAAGATAATCTCCCGTGCTGGATTAGAGAATGTCCCAAGCAAAGCTTTGACAAAGGGGAAACAAAATTTCTACCACTATTGACACAGGAAAATAAATGTGCCACAAGAATTGGATGTTTACGAAAGTACCAGTAAGTAAAAATGACATCCAGATCTAAGGGCTGGCTCCAAACTACTTAACATTTATTTATGACAGCTACTACAGTGCTGCCTATCACAAAATGTGGGAAAATAGTCTGTTCTCTAATTATGGCTGTAGTCTGTCCTCACTCTGTGTATCAATAGTAAAAAAACCTGCATTTAGTATTTTGAAAATTTCTGCAAGGCAAAGGCAGGCCTGTAAATCAACTGTAACAACAAACCCCTTGCATAACATGTGTGGGAGACTGAAATAGTTAATGGCTTAAATACTGTTAAAATCACTGAAGTACTTTTGCCCACCGTAGCAAATTGTGCAAAGAAGCAACTGCTCACCGAAGCCCACCCCTTCCTGAATACGCCTACTAATTTGGACTGTGACAGGAACTTGAGATAAGATAAAGGTGGTACTATTGTCCACTTATCCTAGGAGAAGAATGTATCCATAAGTGTGAGAAACTGGAATCGTAATGGTTCAGACAATCAAGGTGCAAGCTGACGATGTGCAAAGCAAGGAAAGAAGCAAATCCTGCGAGGCAGGATAGTGTTTCTCTGTTCTTAAACAAATGATTCAGCTGTGATACCTCTCCTCCAGGGAACTACTGGAACAATGAACATGTAGCCTGAAGATATTAATCTCTGCTGATGGGCCATAATGGACTCAACTGCGCTGACGGAACAGGCAGTTGTCTTAGAAGGTGTCAAAGACTCATGAAATGTTCTGTGATCCAGTATTACATCATTCATTGTAAAACTCCTCACCCCAGGGGAGGTACTGGGGGTGTTTCTACCTAGCCTAAGCATAATAAAAATCCCTGGGATTTCCCTTAGCACCATGAACTTCTTTGCTCACCATACAGGTTTCTTCCCACATCACATGGGACTTCCTTTACCACCATGGGCTTCTTCCCTCAAGACACTCTGGGGCTTCTTCTGTCACCACACAGGCTTCTTTTCTCACCACCCAGGGCTTCCCTCAATGGATCCAGACTGCATTCATCACTTCAACAAGACTGGGACTCTCAACCCCAAGAAGACCACAAGAAGAGGATCAGCGAGATGCCATTGGAATCCATGGAGTGGTGATTTTTTTCTACTTAATCTGTCTGTCACTCTCCTTCTCTCCCCCCCTCTCTTTTTTCCTATTTCTTTCTATCTCTCTCTACCTCACATTTACTATTAAATAAAAATCCGTAGTGTTGACTTTGGCATATGGTCTCATTTGCAACTTATTTTGGGCAGAGACATCTCTCTTTAATAATTTAATGAATTGGATCATAACAGTATGTCAAGAAAATGTTGACCAAGACACTAAGTCTCTTGGAACAATAGTGACATCTTTTAATTCTGGGAGCTCCTGAGCCTTTCATGGCAAATGGAGTGTGAGCTTTTGTGTAAACCCTCGACCTTTAGGTCAACTGCAAAGCAGCAAAGCAATGAACCTGCAGCTCTGTAGCTAGTAGCAACTTTGTTGTAATGACTACTTCAATTTTAACAGTCCTTGAAGCACAAGCACCTAATGACAAAAAGTGCACACTCCTGTTCTCAGCAAGAGCTGTTAGAATTTGCTGGATTGTAAAACATAGTTTGTAAGCATGATTTCAAGAACAAGAAAAATACTTTCAGTGCATGATTAAGTCCCTTCTTGAGTAAAAGTGATGATGATACTTATACTTCCAAGACCTCAAGTCTTTTGCTTCTACAAGAAAGTAGAGAAGGGAGTAGAGTACTTGAAATAAACATCCTAAAATCAAAGGAACTCTTCTCCATACTTTGCCCTGAGGATGCTCCCAGTGAGACAACTTTTTAGGTTATGCTATTCCTAATAGTGTCTGGCACTACAAGATACTTCCTTTTCTGACCTATTTTGCCTATTTTGATTCTTTCAGAATTGCTTTGCAATTGCAACATTAACATTTCACTCCATATGCCTACACAGCATCATTCTGTGCCACAGGGGGACACAGGAACTGTCAACAAGTGCACTGGCTCCAAAACCAGGAACACTGGAATAATGGCTATGTTCCTCTTAATAAAGTCAAAATTACATGACCCAAATTAAGTACAGAAAATAGCCTCTCTTACTTTACAAAGAGTCAATGATTTTTAGACTGTTTTTATGACTGATGATAGATTATGTAATTTTCAGCATATTTTTTCTACTACAGTTTTGTAACAGAATTCACATTGAAAGGTTATTTTCTTCTCCGTTCTGTCACTGTCTACAGCAAATGTAATTTTTTTGTTCATTGCTGTTCTTGTAAACTTAGGATTTGGTGCTCTTTGGGATCACTGAAATTCAATGCAGTTATTATTTGAATAAATTCACTTGTCACTTCCATAGCAGACTGTCATTTTCCTTTACTATTGGAGATGTCCAACTGAGCATCAACAATGACTACCTATGTAGTTGCTTGTGCAGAAAGTACTGCAAGAACATGTTGGAGGGTAAGGGGCAAAGCTGGATCTTGAACCTGGATCTGTATTCTTCAGGAGAATATTCCAGTCACAGAATTTTTGGTTGCTTGAGAATTTTCTCTTTCTCTTCCTCTCCTCATTCCTTCTCCATCTCCCCAACCACAAATTCTATGAAGTAATTTTCTTGAAAAATTCATGACTGACTTAACTGATTAATATGTATGTATCTCAATGTCCTCTATGGATTATTTTTTTTCCTTTCTGATCTTCTGCAAAAAGCTTCCAGTTGGCTATTATATTCAATAAAGTGAAAACTCAGAGTCCCAAGAGGTTAATTATCTATGGTTTTGTTACAATATTAATTCTGGCAATCATGGAGTTTTAAAATTCAGCTGAGGTAACATGAAAAGCAACTCTTTTAATAACTGCATGATCATGAAATACTGCAAAGAGTTTTCTGAGGTAATTTGCTATTGTGAGATAGGGTTTTCCCCATACTCTCTTAGCTGGTTTTCAGTTATGAATTTAGAAGAGTAAAGTTTGGTGATTTTGTTGGGTGCCAGCTTTAGGCTAAAGGTCAGTTCCTTCAAAACATGTTTTGAAGGCAGGAAAGGACTGCATTAGGCTGCAACATGAAAAATTAAAAATGTTCTTATTTCTCTTGGTTTTTCATCTGTGGTTAGCATTCACAGTTTCAGGTAGATTTGGTGGGGGATGTAGATGCCTCTCAACGTAAAGCCTTTTTTGCTTCCTTCTTCCAGTGGGCTCAGTTCTCAGTTGGTTAAACATCACTGGAAAGACCCAAAGGCCCCCCTGTGCCTGCAGCTGCCCCTACCAAAGGGTTTGAGTCTTCTGTAAGTCCTATGTCACATCTGCCTGGCCTCTCCCTAGATCTACCCAGGACAACTCAAATGGCACTAGATGCCTGTATTAAAGCAATAAAATTGACCCACAGTAAACACTACTTTTCTGAACAGAAAGCAAGCTGTAATTATTAAGGGCAGATCTTGGAATCTGGATTCTACTGAGTATAGGGAGATACATCATCTCCCTGTACACAGTTGTAATTTTTATGGTGTAAAAATTTACCTGGTTAAAAAATCAGCCTCTCTGCACCTGCATCTAACCAGTTTTCCCGTTTTCTAGTTACTTCTTCAGTCCCCTAACTGGACAGCTGCTTTCATAGGGTTTGCTGTGACCTAAGCTTTTATTTCAACTTCCTGAACTTCATCTCGATTCAGTAAAAAAAAAAAAAACAAAACCACAAAACTCAGTGCATATGGGGGAATAATTTATTCATATAATCCTACTGGTTGCCCGCAGAGTCTCTTTGTGACATAGTAACAGAGAAAATCTATTTCGTGGGTAAATCCTGTATTACTCTGACCACCAAAGGAGTGTGGGAAGCACAGTGCCCGAGAGGCCAAAATAACGTTTGGCTTTGCCCAAAATACAACAGATGAATAATGCCCCTGTAGCAACATTAAGAGTACTTTCCCTTTTAATCTCTGCAGCGATAAATTATTAGCAGATAGGTTTAAATTAATTTATTTCTTTTTATTTGAGGCAAACTTGGAAAAGTATAAATTGAACAACATGATTTACTTACTTATTGTGGACCCAGATTCGGGCCTGTTCAGGGAACTGATGATAACAAAGCCAAAGCCCTCATTCTCCTTGCGGTGGATCACCACGTCGCTGGTTTGCAGGCTGTGAGACGCGAAGCCCTCGGGGGGAGTAGCATTGCTGCTGGAGGCAGCGTGATTACTGTTCGCGTAAGTCGTGTAGTCACTTCTTGGAGAACTGTGGTGCGTAGACACCGAGCCTGGGCTTCTGCCATTCTCTGGGCAGGGTTCTCCTACAACATAAATCACACTAGTGTCACAGTCTGACTTGCTCAGTGGCTTTGTGACTTACAGTACATTTGCTAATGCAACATGAATACAGCTGACTGTCTACGGCCCAGACTACTGCAAGTATTAAACTAGGAGCTGTAATAGATGCAGAGAGACAGGAATCCACACAATTATGCAGAACGTTCAAGGGTAATCAGATAAAGCAAGCATGAACCCTCACTGCTAAGCTAGTCAGAAGAGGGGAAAGTAAAGTGAGAAACAGTGTCTGTCTGGATTGCAAAAACATTAGCAAGCACTATTCCCTTATCTGCTGCTTGATCTTTCATCAAGAAGAAAATGTGACTCTCTAATTCAATATAAAATTATTTGTGTTTGGATTACAGGAATTTAAGCAGGGAGCTAACATAGAGTACTTAGGATTAGCTGCATTATGTTTTTCTTACAAGTTGATTAGTATGCTCAAAAGATGTTCATGGAACAGAGTAGTTACACAATGAAAAATAATCACAAGTAGTTTTTCTGTGGGTGTCACGGCAAAAGCAGTGGTCATTTAAAGAGTTTGAGGATGCTCTTGTCTGGGAAGTTCTAAAGGGCAGAAGTGAAAATGGAGTCCATCCACACCTCAGTATTGCTTTATAGTAACAAAAACAGAGAACCAGCTAAAACTTTTCGGATTACACATTTTTTAGTGCGAGCATTTTGGCAATTGAAAACAGTAAAGTTACTTCTCCAGATGGGAAAAAAGATTTATATTCCTTGCAGATCTAACTTATTTACACAAATCAGCATTTATTGACAGTTTTAATACAGAACTTTCAGATAAATGTAAGTAATATGTTTTCTGTTCTGAGCAGCAAGAGTGGCAGAGTCATTCTACTGAACATGTGAGGAGCTCATGCATACACACATACAACCTAGCTAGAGCATTTGCAAATTAGACCTTCAGTGTGTATACATTAATAAAATAAACATCATCCAAGGACAAGCTGTTGTTTTCTCAGTCAGGTGTGTCCTTTAGCGGTCCTTCTGCAACTATGAAATAATGTAATTAGAGAGTATAAAGAGGAAGAAAAACAAACAATTATCATACTCCTGCTTTGGAACTGAAAATCTCCAAGAGTTATTGAACCAAATCTGCAACTAAATGCCATAGTCAGTGACAAGAGAGATCTCATTTTCTGGCTGCCACATTTCAGAATGCTGAATATTGTTTATGTCAGTAGGGCTGCAACAGAAAGAAAATTATCTTCCTCTGTAGAATGACCAAGGGCTGGCTTGGTCATAAAAGAATGCAACTGAATGCCATTAAATATAGGAAAAGGAAGATAAAGGAGGAAAAGTTTATATGGCTATTTGACTGTCAGCTGTGCAATAGACATTCATCAGAAAAATTACGTTTTGCTTCTGACTGTGAAAAAATGGCATTTTAATCCACATTGTTCCAAATACCACATTTTCTTAATCAAATTGTTTTCCAGAGCTTGTGAATTGTGATTTTCTGTTCCAGATCTGTGTAAGTGTATGTGGAAAATGGTGATTCCAGGTGAGGGCTAATATATGCATATCAACTATAGACAGGTAAGGAAACCCCCAGACCCCTCTGTTGTATACATTCACGCTAGTGAGAAATTCCCATGAAATTAATTGGCTTGATGTATTAGTATAATGTTTTGCAGTCACGCCCAACATCAGTCGTTTTAAAATTTTTTCACAAAAAAAATTATAACACACCACATTAAATGGTGTGTTATAACACACCACATTAAAATCTTGTTCAGCTCCTGAAATGCTTAAATATTAATGAGTTACACACCATATTCCCTCGTGTGGCACTCTCAAGGCCCAAGAACAACTTCAGGTGTTTTACCAGTTTGCCTCATCCTCTGTGCCAGGAGACCAGGCTGGCTAGCAGACCCTTTAATACTTAACAAGCAGCAGCAAAGGCTGGCATCCACTCCGTGCTAACCCTCTTGCTAATTTTGCCTGCATTCTGTACAGCTGGCTGACCCAGGAAAGGCGCTAAAGGCAAGGACTCGGTGGATTACCTTGGTTATTGGCCATTTTCCTCGCGCTGGGGGAGCTGCGAGGGGGCGTCGCGCTGGGTGCAGGGGGAGTTTTCTGGCTGGAGGACTCTGGAGTCAGTAACAGAAGAAAGTCAGTCCCGCGAGAGCGTGGCTGTCAGGGAGCTGCGGTGCCGCAGTGGGAGGGGGACTGAGAACACGAAGGTGAGTGGGAGGGCAGTTTTTTGGCAGGGGAGCGAAGGGGAATGGTGCAGGCAGCGACAGTGGATCTAGGGCACGGGGAGGCATAAGACAGGACAGGCTGGGAACGTGGGTTTGCTCATTTCTGGTGCCTCAGTGAAGTGTACTCACCACAAATGTTTTAAAAGTTCTTAAATAAACTTCTCGAGTAAGCTAAGGTTGCAATGAAACGGCATTAAATTCTCCCATCAAAGCTTTAATAGATGCTGCCACACATTCCTCCAGGTTCTGATGTTTGAGACCAAGCTAGTCTAAACATCTAATTTACTACAAATACTTCATATTGTTTTAGGTTCATTTTCTGAATGTGTCTTCTCGACAGGAGAATCTGGTCCTGTTCCTAGGAGCCACTTGTGCCCTACAGAAGGTTTTCAGGTTTGGGGGGAAATTCCAGATGACATAAGTGAGACCAGAAATGGGCTTTTAACACACACAAGAGTGAAATGAGCTCCTGCCCTGAACAGTTAATAGTCTTTGAGCCTTTCTCTGATTGCTCATTGACACAGTCAGCTCAAACGGCTTTAACTTCGGTGAACGATTAGTCCCAAAAGTGGACAAGAGGAGACAGTACAGACCAAGACAGCATGGAACAAATCCAGAGCACTCATGATCACCACACCAGGGTTGTCAATACTGTTTCCACTTCTGAAGGAAACAACACTCAGTTGTAGTATTTTTGTCACAGAAACAAGGGACACATTTACAATTATTCTTTCCCCAAAATGACACCAACATTCACTTTTATTTCCTCTGTTTTTTTTAAGAACAGCAGCTGTTTGTGCTGCTAGCAGTGGGATCTGTTTTCCATTTCACCTTTCCCAGCCTTCACTCACCTGTGGGTAGCACCTTTCTCCTCACAGTAAGGTTCACTTGCCCGTTTCGGGCAGCGTTATGCATAAGATCAATCACATATCGGTGGGTTTTGCCGGCCACTGGAATCCCATCTACATACACCAGCTCATCACCAGGATGGAGACGACCATCTCGGTCTGCTGAGCCCATGGCAATTACTGCTCCGATGAGAATCTAGGCAGCAAAGAAACAAAATCCTGTCATTTATACACTGAGCCTCCAACTTACATGAACGTTACTTTGATTTTCTCTTTCTTCCAAAATTAGACAGGCGATTTAGTGCAGGTGAAGAGATCTGTGTGTCTGAGAGCTCTGCTTCCTTGCCTTTGGTCAGAAGGTGTTTCCTACCTGCATAGGAGTGACACACCTGAGAATCCCAATCTAAGGAAAATCTACTTGATACCTTCAAATCAAGAAAATCTATCTCTAAGGAGTGTGGAGTTATAGACTACATTATGCAGAAGATCTAAACATTAATTCCATGTAAGGATCCTTTTGACTTAAAATTAGTGAGCCTACATATTTCTTATCAAAGGTTCTTCACTGCTGCGTGATTTAAACACCTGAAATTAAGCACCTGAGATCATTAGTGGAAGTGACCCCAGTAGACAGTTTGCTTTCAGACTCTTTAGGAGAAAAGAAGTGCTATATTAAAATGTTGTTACTTATAATGAATAATTGCTTAGGTAGTGACTGATTAACAAAATGGAAAAAAGAGGAAAAATGTCAGCTTGCTCTGGGCAGACGTTGTTTTCCCAAATCAACATTTAAATGTAATTTTTATGAGACGTATAAACTAGTAAAAATCTGTCCAAAAACTTTTAACAATTTTCTCCACTTTATATACATATAATTTCACACAATTTATTAGAAGAAGACATATATATTTTCCCTGTGGAATAACTGGTAGAACAGTTGAGTTGATTCAAACAAAACCTGCTTTCTTTGAAAGAATATTAAAGCATTCAGAGAGTGTTCCAAGTTTTCCTTTCTCTTTTTCACTGTGAGAATGAGCATAGAATGATGGATATGACATGCCGTGTGACAATCCACTTTAAATAAGAAAAGATAAAAGCTATCAAACACCACTTTTCATGATGAACTGCAAAGGTTAGATGTGCAAGTCACACAGGTGCTCCTGTGGTTTTTTTTGTGGTCTTAGTTGCACAGTTGCAAATATCCCAGCAGAGTGTTTAAATGAAACCCTATGTGGAGCCTGGAGAATTTCCCCCAATTTTTAGCCTCCCTTTAGCTTACTTTTGCTTTCAAAACTTAGGAAAGAGAGAACATGATGCAGTGTTTTCCTGATTTCTGGTGTTCCTGGGATCCTGTTACGCAGCACCAGCCTGAGTGGCCACAGAGACTGTTTCAGATTCTCCATTCTGTTCTTCAAATAGTGAAAGAATATATCTCAAAGCTCTGGCAAATACTTTGTGCAAAACCCAACTATGAAATATGTATTTATGCTCCTTTACTGGACAGAAAAAAAGCTCTCCAAGGCTACGTTTAGCTAGATGTCCACAGAGTATTCTCAAAACCTTTCCAGTTGGGCATATGAGTAAGAATTTTTTCCTAGTTCTCTTGTGAAGCGATGGGTGATAACCCTCTGCAGCTTGGAATATTACAGGGAGAATCTTCTTCCTTTGGTTTTATTGAGCTCTTTAAGTTTTTTTGTGATTGTTTGCCAAAATTTTGAACTATTTGTGCGTATTTAACCTTTGGAGAAACACAAATGCAAATCACAGCATGTTAGGTCACCAGTATCCACAGCAAAGTGCAAAAACTCCTTCTAATTTTGACTAATTAATTATTGCTGATATTTCACATGTCCACTAGGGAATGTGATTGTGTTACTCATCTCAGTGGTAGACTCCTAAGTTAAGTAGCAGGGTCCAACTTTGAACACTTCAGGTGTGTTTGTCAAGATGAGGGCCATCATACCTGTTACTTGTATATTTAATAGCAAGAATAGCTTAATATTTCTACTTTTTCATTTTCTGTGTCTGAACTTGTTTCTTATCCAGCATCTGCTCTCATTTCATGGATGAGTAGTTGCCATAATAGTTATCAATTCTACATGCAAAACAAAATTGGAAAAATATATATCAGGATTATATTACCTCTGTAATGCAGTTTCATACTGGCATGAGATTGCTTTGAATGTGTGAGGAAAAGGATGACGACATGTAAGCAATAAAGATTTTGTTGGAGAGAAAAAGGAAAGTTTCTCCTATCGCTTGAGATTAAACATGAGAAATACTGGAATTAGGAAGACTGTGGCAGAACACAATCTGAAATTGAAGCCCGGTTCTATTAACTGATACATGTTAATCTGTTTTGATATTGCCTTTCCTTGTGATTCCTGGTAATTATTTGATTTTGTGTTTCAGTTTCTCTGAATATGACACAGTAGCTTCACAGGCAAATAGTAAAATTAAATATATACAAATAAAAGGTGTGATTCACTTAATTTTAATGTCTCTGACGTCTAAATCCAAGCTATTCATCTGAACTCTGCCCAATCACTGCTAAAATAGGACTTCCCATGCATTATACTAACATTTTGCTCAATGGACATCTGTTATGTCTTAGATGTAACAGTATCTTGATAATAAAAAGAATGTAACCATGCCTCTTGCAGACATTTTTGAGAAGAATTGCAGTCCATCTGTGTTGAAAAGGTAAAACTCTTAGTGAAATTATGTACACGTTCCTGTGATTTTGAGTTTGAGCTGCACAAATGTATCCAAAATACATCTCCCTTTTGAGACAGCAATTTTCAACATCAGGAAAGTTCCAATTTATGTGTATTTGTAATGTTTTAGTGATACTATAATTAACCATAACAGAGTCAGATTATCTCTAAATCTTCAAGTTACTGGGAGATATGATAAATACCTATGGTAGTATGAGTAGATTTGCGAGGTGATTGGAACTAGCACAACCCACACTTTTGAGATTTGAAATTTCTCAATTTAAGTATTTCCTTTCAAAAGCATCTTTATGCTTACAAATACGGAAAGTGGAATATTTCAGCAGCACTTTATTCTTCTAAGGAGCCATGTAGATGATACAACTAGAATGAAAATAAGCTACAGTCCCTCTATGGTGCCAGTATTATCCTTCTAAAAAAACTTATTTGGATTCTGCTTCTTTGAAAAAGTTATTGCCTTATGCTGAAGAACCCATATTCCTTTTTAGAAATCAAACCACAAAGACAAAAGCTTCCTTTTGTTCTGTATTACTTGACTGCACAGCAGGAAACCTGAAACAAAAATTTCAAAGTGTCTCAGTTCTTGTTTCATAGGAAAAGCAGGGGTTTGGAGACTGCCTCTCCTTCTCTGGAGGTGAAAGAAATTGGAGGCTGCAGGCGGGCTGTCCATGGGGGAGCAGGGAAGCAGTAGAGGGGAGAAAACAGTTAAGAGGTCTTGTACTTTGAATACAAAATAGAGGGACACTGAAAAAAAGAGAAGAGTGTATCTGTGTTCTTTATTGGTGATGTATTTGATCAGTGAAAATAAATAGGTGGGCAACAACGAGGGACTGAGACATGAGAAATTCAGCACTGCAACACTTAGTTCTGAGGAGGTGCCTTTTTACCTTAGGATCCTCAACCTCCAGTTAGGATCTTATTAACCCTTGAGGACTTTAAGACATGGTTTGTGGGGAGACATAAATCCCGTTGGATTGATAAATTTGGGAAAAAATGCTTTTGTATTTTCAAGCATTGAAATAGAGATAGCAACCTTGAGGCTAAGCACGGGCTGGGAGCAATTGTTCAATAGGACAGTGAAGCGTCTTAGAGGGTGGTTCACAGAAGGCAGCATTTTTGGTCCTGCTTTCCAAAAACAGCAAGGTGCTTATCTCTGCACTTGGTATCCAGCTACGACTCTTTGATTTCGGACAGCAAAGTCAGGTCAGTCCTTTGTTGAAAAGACACTAGAAAGACCTTTTTCCTCTGTAACAGTTCAGTGCATAATGGAGGTAGCTGCAGGGCAAAGGGCTTGTTTCAAAATTCCTTTTCTACTGGACTGCTGAGCAGAGACTCAAGTCTCTCACAACTCTGGCATGTATTCATAACTATCAGTATACCGGGTATTCTATATGAGTTTTTTCTCAGTTCTTTAGGTTGAAATTATTCAATTTGATATAAATAATCATCTTTTAAATAACGTATTTGAACTGCACTTTTTCCCATGAGATTGTTATAAACCTCCAATTTGCAGAGTCAGTCAGATGATCAGTCTGTGGCTACTTAATTATCCATTTGTAATGGAAAAAGCACTAAAGAAGACACTAAGAGAGACTTCTCCAGAATACTGAGCAGCCTTGTAGCCAGAGAGACTTTCCTGGGAGAAAGGAAATGCCATTAGACACTATTGTCTGAAGCAGGTAGAGGGTCATTTCCAAATGCTCTAGAATGATAGAATGGTTTGGGTTGGAAGGGACATTAAAAGTCATCTACTTCCAACCTCCATGCGATAAAGGAGGGAAATCCATTGGCATTGACACCTTCCACTACACTGGATTGCTTAAAGCCCCAGCCAACCTTGTCTTGGAGGTAGTGCCTTCCACTAGTCCCATTTCTTTACAGACATAAAATGATAAAATGGCTTCATCCAGGAGGTGAACTTTGAGAACCATACTGGTTGGGCTATCTAGAAAGGACAGGAAAAATGCTTAGCTGGAGAATGTGCAGATGATGGTCTCATTTTATATGCAATGAGAAATGCTCCATGGAAGGAAGTTTGATGACAGAGGGGCTTCAGGCACACATCTATCGCAAGTGTAGATGACGAAGCAGTGTTGTTTTGGAGTCCTTCTGTAGAATAATAACTTATATTTGAAAATAATTCCAAAACACTCATTCTAAACTAGAATATCTGCATTTCAATCAGCATTTGAAGCACCTTTTTGAGAATAGAGTGTATTTTTTCTTTTTTACAGGAGACACCAGTAAACTATTAATATCAGTACTTTGACAGGTGTTGAAAATTTTAAAATAGAAGAGCTTTATTTCTCAGACCCACGTGCTGTTTAATGTTAATTCTTGAATGAAAACTATATTATTCTGTATGCATTTGAATATAGAATACACAAATCTATCAACTAGGGAATATGTAAGTCTATTAATTAGTTATACCTTATCTCAGAAATGTGGTAACACAGGACTCAGACTGGGCATAAGGTTGTGATAATAAAACACTATTATTATTGACTTGGGATTAGTCCTCACTGCCAAAATATGGTTACATCATCAAGTTTTTTCTGAAGGAGTACTAATTCTGCCTGTTCTCTCAAAATTCTAGTATTTAGATATACCATTAATTTATCAAAATGTGTAATATTTGTGATGTCTCACACATTAGCCCTGTATCTTCTGGGCTTCTACAACATTTCTTTTAAATACTGTGTATATGTTTTATGTTATATATTTATTTCACCTGCAGTGAATCTATGTTAGTTTTGTTACCTGTTATTTGGTTACAGGGATGTCTCCCTCTGAATGGTATAAAGCTACTATTTTTACGCCTGATGTATCATATGATGTTGACATCTAACCTGTAACATGGACCACTGTTCCCTGGTGGGGCCTTCTGTGTTTCTGAAAATAAACTGCATTGTCGACAGTATCTTTTAACCTTATGCATATATTATGCATACAGTCTGCCTATATTGGACATGGTTATAGATAGTCTTACATAATTTGATTTCTAAAACCTTCTGCTTAAACTTGGGTTTGGAAAGTCAAGATTAAAAGATGCCAGGTCACACTCTGCAGTAATGGGATGAGTGATGCACTGTTTCTACCTTAATGCCTTCTGATTCCAACTTAATTTACTGTTACATCTTTCAGATGTGAACAACCTGAGAGTTCTGTCTTTTTCTATGGATGAATAAAAGCCATTTTACTTATAGCTTTAACACAGTATTCATTTGGGTTCAGCTATGTAGTAATATTTTTCTGACCTTTACACAGATTTTAGAGTGTGCAAGGAAAAGGAAAATCAGGAAGAAATAACTCACAGGCTGTCCAGGCTCATCTCCTCCCAGGATCCTGAAGCCAAACCCAGACTCCATTCTCCGAAGGTGAACATCCAACTCCTTGTAATCGGGACCTGGTTTAAAGGGAAATCCCACTGAGCAAAGCATATTGGCTTTGTCTTGAGAATTTGCACCATCTTCCCTCCCACCTTGTGTTCATTGCACATGACTAATGGCATCCTGGTTAGAGCTGGTGGAAACAAATGGGCCACAGACAAGGAAGAGAATTGAAAATGCAGGTTATCTCTTGGAGGATGATTATGTTCAGTAGAATACACTAAACCAAGCTAGAATACATTCATAGAAGAGCAGTACTGGAAAAGTCTGTCCAAAATAGAGGCTATAAAGGTGTCTTCTTCCTAAAACTGACTGCATAATGGACTGCTGTTCATCCACCTCTGGTATTTAATTTGTGTTTTCCTTGCAGTTCATTAAACCCTAAAAAGAATAAACTGAAATGGGAGACAGAGATACATCAGTCCAAGTTGCAAAAGATGAAAATCATTACAGGTCATTTAAGTTCCAAACACAGATATAGAACAGTATGTCTTTTTATGTAATGTAGCTTTTATGTATTCACTTTCAGGTAATACCCTCAATAAAGAGTTTTGACGAAAGCTCTCATTATAAGCCTCTAAGTCTTAGGGTTTAAACTGAAGGCTAACATTATTAACTTGAACTCCTTAAAGCTACCTAATTAAAGTCTCAACAGCTTTCTGAATCCTTAAGATTGTGCTTCCATATGCCTGTGTAACCTGGCTGTAAAAATATATTCTCTCCCGGAAAATATCAATTCAGGAACAAAATGTCTTTTAAAAGACATTTTCTTATAAAAGTGTCTTTAGCTTCACTTGAAAGAACCTATTGTTCTGGGTCAAAAATAATAATAATTGAATAAAATTTCAAATATTACGAAGTGAAACTGTAAGCATTAAAGGGACTAAGAACTTGTTTATTGTGACTATTGCTTGTCTGCATGCTCAGAGGTGCTTTAGGTTCATCACTTAAAGCAGGACAGTGATTAACAGGAATGGTCTTTCCTAGGAGTTGCACTCTGGTCTACACATTATGACAGTTTTGGTCAGCTTGTTGCCAACCCCCAGAGACAAAAAGGGATGAGTAGGTTTATTTCAGCAAACTGCTCATAGTGTGGCCAGTTGTGCCTTGTTTCCTGAGGACATGAGGGACTACAGATGGTTGAAACATGGTACTTCAGCTTCTCTCATAGATCTCCCCTCAGAGCCATCAGTGAACACCTCATAAACTGCGGAATTGAGCAGATCCCAGGTTTAGTCTGGGATTAAAGCTGAATCTATTTCAGTCAAGTCTTGCAAAGACAAATACAGAACTACATGCACTGGTCCTATACTATGACTGTGCAATTAAAAATCCTCTATAGATAGTAGCATAGTGCATTATTTCAACAATCTATATTGGTAAGAGATTGAACCACAAATATCTCAATTGGTAAAATAAGAGTATTACCTTTCCCTACCAACTTACTTGTCATATATTGAGAACCCAAAGAGAACTGAACAGCTTATTATACTGACTTTTTCAATTTATTTGATAAGTGTCTCAACAGTATATAAAAGAACAAATAAAGTTTTTGCATGTACAGTATGTTAACTTAATGCAAATTGTTTACAAGTTGTAAGAGGCAAAGGAATTTTCAGATTAAAGAATTACTTTATCTCTACTTGATTTGCTGTGCCTACAAGGATGAGGCTTATCACTAGGGAGAGAGCTTTGTAGATAGATACAGTATGATCACCATTTGTAACTCAGGTCTAACACTCAAAGGCACTGTTTCCAGCAGTCTGTCACAAACCAAGCACTACCTTTATTTGCACACATGTGAATGAATATGTATAGTTGGGAATACATTAAGAAAGTACAAGAATGTCAGGTTGTGAAGAATACTTGCTTTGGCAAACTGAGATGAAAATATCCCTCAAACAGATACACTGACAAAGCTCATCCAAACTAGTGTTGGCACCGGACTCCAAAATAAGAGGTACTATTTCTTTTAAAAGACACTGTTTTTCTTCCCATTTAGAACTGAATAGGTAAGCCAGGTTGGTCAGGAAAAGGTTTAGGTTAAAAAATACTGTATATGGGCATACTTTTTTATGACCTCTAACACAGTTCAGAAGCCTTGGGATTAACTGACTGTGTCACCACGCTTGCTCAGAAGAGCCTTCCTTCCTAAAGGTTAGAAGTCCATGAAGACCATTCTCTGCCAACTCTTACCAGGCCACTGAAAACTGCTTTTGAAAAATAATGTTCTTTTCTGTCCCACTAAGGAGACAAAACAAGTATCCCTGGGTCATCTTCCTGTTATTGTAAACCTCTGCAAGCAAACAGCACACAGACCTTACTAGTAAAGACACAGGCAAAGAAGGCACTGGTACCTGAGCTTCTTTGTGGTCTTTGTTGCTAGGTCACCTGCTTCATTCAGAGTTTTCACTGATGGATTGCATCCCATAAATTTACTTACTTTTTGCAGTAATATCACAGTATCTCCAGTGACTGACTAGTACACAAGACTGCTTCCTCCACGGGTCCTGTTGGTTATTTCAGCTTTCATGCTTGGTATGGTATGACTCTACTGGCTGCACTGACCACCTCTGCATTGGTCTGGAGACAGTTACACCATAGATTCCTCAGGTTATCTCTCTGAAAGTGGACTGGATTTATACCCTTGGTTTTTTTGCTTAATTGATTAACAAAAATAAGACAGAAGATTTAGTGCAAGGCTCTCCAATAATATTAGCCTTTCAGTTCAGAAACTTTTCTTTTAGTAGAAAGGTTTACCTGCTTTCTAGCAATTGTTCTTTACATTTCGTGATAAGCACTGTCTTCTCCAGGCTAATGTAAAAGTGTTTCAATTATATCTGGCATTTTGTAAAATTTCTAGTTGAAGTATAAATGGATTAAGCTTGTTTGGTGTAAAAAATCAGTTACCAGATTAATCTGAGCAACCAACTTCTGCTAAACTCCTTTCCCATGGTTCTCAGTTTATCTCCATATCGGCAGTTCATCTTTAATAGAAAATATGTTCTAAAGCCCTACTGCTACTGAGATCCCTTTTTTCCTGATTCTGAAAGACAGGTAAGCTGTTCACTAATATGTACTTTTCCTACAGGAGCTCATGTTTGGTAGATTTACTGGAAGCCCCTACTGTTACATGGCAGCAGTTCATTATTCTTCAATACACACTGATCGAGTGTTCTTACCCATGTAAATGATTACATTTCATCTAGTATTCCTCCAGTGCTCACTTCTCTAGGACTCTGGTACTTTTTTTTTCCTCACAAAGGATTGTTAGATAAACTAAATCTTGGGTTTTCTTGCTGGAGCAGATTTTCAGTTGATCATACAGAGAAAATTACCTCTACTTACAGAAAAATTATGCTCCTGTGCCTTGCAGTGTACTGCAAACTGTTGGTTAATATAACTTCATCATGGAAAATGTGTCTTTCCTTTTCTCTTGCTAACTTAGATTAGCTCCTTGTGGTTCATGCCAAGTAAGAAGAAATGAATAGGTTGCATAAACGGGAGTCAAGTCAATACTGAATTAACACAGCTTATCCTTCCTGTCAACTTAATATGCGTTAATGTCCTGTCTCCTACCAGTTTCATCAAAAGGAGAGTTTCACCTTAAGTCAATATTTTTGATCATATAAAAGGGGTATCCTGTGCCAGAATGACAATGTTCCCTGTTCCTGCTTGCCTCCGTACCCATTTATGTTAGAACAAGAACTTTAGCTTTGCCTGCTAGTAACTTCATTCTCTTTTTTTATAGTTATAGAATTTAGTTTCTTGTTTTTTGTGTAAATGAAAACTTTCTTAATTGATCATTTGGCCTAGAAGACAAAAAACCACACCCATTCACTTTGCTAGGTTATAAAATCACCTGACTCCCCCATGACTTTGAGAATGGTGTTGGACAAGCTGTGATCTGACCACTGCTGCACAGTGGGGATGGTAAAGAGCATGGGGAAATTCTGGTTCCTGGACGATGGGGAATTTACTTTAAATGTAATAGTACTAGAATAGATTGTTACTGAACAATAATGAGATCTCACAAGTGAAGATGTGATTATCTACTCTGAGCTAGCTTTCTGTACTGTATTCACCTGAATAGGTAGGTGAATTACACTGATTAATGTTCATGCAATTGTTTCTTAAATGTTGAGAAAATATATCCCTGAAGACAATGAATTGATTTTCTGTGTGAGTCAAGATGAACAAGTGCTATGTGATTCTACAGTGTTAAATCTGATATTTGGGATGATGTAAATGTTGATATAGAATTTTTTTATTAAATCTCTGCTATATTGCAATTAAAGCAAAGATGAAGAGCTTTGCTGTGATAATTTTACAATCTTTCTAGGTGTATTCAACTTATCTGTTAAAAAGAAAAACTAATTAGGACTCCCTTGATGAAGATGGTGAAGATTTTTGTTTCATATAAATAATTAGAAATTGTAAATTGTGATTGAAATACTACAATAACTTCATCTGAGCTTCAGATGCTCTTGAAAGATGTGAAAAGCTTGAAAACAGTAATGGGTCTGCTGGTCTACAATGAGAGTAGCTTTTTAAAAAAACATACATATTTCCTCTTGATATTTATAGAGAGGAAAGCTGGCAAATAAAGGTTTCAGTATGAAAATCATCAAAGAAAAAAGAAAAAAGAATTGGTGTGTTAACACAGTTATTCAGTGTATAAACCCTGCTGGGGTATGCAAGACCAGGCCAATATCACATTTAATTTAGGATCTCTATCCAAACTGTGCAGGACTTGAAAAGACTTTAATGAGATTGTCAAGATAGCCTTCTTTTGGTATGGGATGCCTGTTTTAACTGTTCATTTAACATAATCACACTGAGAAATCAAATGTTGTTGTTTTTTTAAGAAGTCCATTGCCATTTTACAAGACCAGTGTTGATTCAAACACCCCAAAAATCTCCCAATTTTGACAGTTTTTGCTTTTACATTTTTTACAGCCCAAGACATATTTAGGGGATAGAATTAAATTCAGTTTTATAAAAAGTATTGTTTAAGTTTAGATTTGGGCATGAATTATAGAGACACATTTTTGTGCTAAAGATTGAACACTAATGTATGAAAGTATACATAAAACACACTAAAACATACACAAAAATTGACTGAGGAAAAAGAAATGTTTTTCCTTTCTCAAAATGCAAATCTGTTATAAAAAGATTTAGAGCAAGCATTCTATAACCCCGCAAGAATCATACAAAATAAAATGGTGACTGGGCAGTCATGATTGGCCATTATTTGGAGAAATGATAAAGAAAGAAGAATAACTAAAACATAAAATGAAGGACAACTAATTTACAGAACAACAAAGGCTGAAGAATACTTGCCAGAGGAATCCGCTCGAAAACCAGTCCTGGGCAGCACTTGTTCTGAATAGGAAAATGGGGAATTAAAGATGAAATACATTTCTCAAGTTATTTAAAGATGCAGCATCAATTTCTCTGCTGTGTTTCGAATTACTAAAGTGCAATTTCTACTTTTTCTTGCATTTTTTTCCTTCTCCCCTCCTTCTTTACTTTTTAGGTGGTATATATAATATTCCTGCTAGATGATGACCTCCCTATCTATTTCTGTGCAAAGTCAAACAGATCGTAAGATGGTAATGTTTCTTTAAAATAATGTAGGTTCTGATGAAGGTAAAATTGTTAGTGTGTAGTGTGTTTTAAGCTGTGAAAATTAGTGACAATATTTGTCCTTATTCAAGGACAGCAATAAAAGGGAAAGTTTAATGGCTGTGTTTAGATGACTTGACCACTGCCCTTATACAACACAACTGCAAAATGTCTTTTATCATCAAGAAGAGCAAGAGTTTGCTAGAGGGATGTACGTTGCCAATAACAACAACTGATTGTATGTGAAGGCAAATGTAGGCAAAACCCTTTACCACATTTTTCATGCAGGTAGTTTCAAAGTATTTGTATTTCACTAGGCAAAATGCAGCAAATAACTGTTTTGTTTTCAGATAACATTACTTTGCCCACATTAGAGGAATCGGGAATGAGTCCCTAGCTGCATTCAGTCATGCTTCCTTTGCTGATTTTGCATCATTCTGAACAAGAATTTCTTTTTCATTATCTTGGCAGCATCCAGAGTGAATTGCAAAACATTCCAAACCAGAGGTAGCTATCCATTGGCCTACCCACAACAAAAGAGCAAATAAAGCACTAAAGCATTCATGTGACTCTAAATCAGAGTATCATACCATGCATATTTCATGGTATAAACAGGCTAAGGTGTTTCAATCAGCATTTGTAGAACAGTGACGAGTAAATATTATCTTTCTGAGACAGAAGGAAGACAAGTGTGGATTTAATATTCTAAGTAGGTAGTTCCAGGCAGAAAGAAGCCAGAGAATGCATTGTAGGCCAGCAATTTTGGCTAAGTCTTCTGGAAATATGTGAATGTATGTGGTGAGATACTTCTGTGGAAGCTCCATAACACTTTGAAAGAATTTGGACTAAAGCTACCTGCTTTCTGGTGGACAGCTTCCTAAAGGCAACATGGGCTGTAATGGCAGCAGCTGAGTAATTCACAGTCCACTTGAGACGATACTGAACTAGTTGCTCCAGAGCAAAGACATTTTCCCAGAAATGGAAATGGAAGCCACTGAAAGTCTTACAACTCTTTTGGTAAGAATATTTATATAACAGCCATGACCTGACCAAATTCAGGTTCACTGGATGGGAACTTCCTCTTGGATTTGGTGCTCCTGTTCTACTTGTGTTCCCCCTCTAAGCTGAGTTGTGTCATGTGGGCTGTGTTATTTTAGTTTATAGGTGGCTACCCATCTTTAATTTGATGGTTAATGGAGGTAATTCCTTCACATGCTTCAGATTTTGTACAGCGATTTGGGATCCTTCAGGTGAGAGGTGCTATCTAAATGTAAAATATTCCACCAGAACAACTCCTGAAAAAAAAAACAAACCCTTTGAAACTGATGCTGCTCCACTGCAGACTTGGAGAAATGATTTTTTTACTCACAACCTTTCAAGATTTTAATGGAATTCTTAAAAGAGACAGAATGATTTTAATGTACAGAAAGCAATTTTATCTTGGTAGTCTCCATAAGCTTTTAGTTTTGAAAGGACATAAGCTTTTTCTCTTGGTCACTCAGCTAGAATTGCTCTTTGGAGCTGCTGTGAGATTGGTGCATTCTGTGTTTCCATTTCTGCTTGCAGACTTCCTAATATCCCCCAGAATTGGCCTCAAGTAGCAAAGTGAAAGAAACACCATCATGCTCAAACTGTGACAAATTAGGGAACGACTTGCTCTGTCAAGACATACAGCCGTATTTTTTAAATAAGTTAGCAGTGACTTTTTTTGTGAACTATTGTCTGTGATCAAGCAAAAGTGCCTGTCAATGAGGTAGTTTCCTTCAAAGCTAATCTGATGAAGTGTGTTATGGCTTTTGTTCTCTGCCTTGCAGAGCTTCATGTAGAGTTTCATGAATAGAGTTAATTATCATCTTGTAATCAAGCATTCAGCATCTAGCATGTGTTCTCATTGTAGTGCAGGACTTCACACACACAAAACTTGGAACTGTGCTATGCTGAAGACATTGAATCAAACCTTAAAGCTTTTAAATGTATGATCACCAGAAAGGTAAACCTAAGTGCAGACTTGCGTTTTTGGTAAACACAAAGCAATGTTCATTTTAGGAAGAATCTGCTGTCAGCAGTATGGGTCTCTGTGCAGTACAGGATAATTGTGATTATGTCACTGACATAATTATTTTACTTTGAAAAAGAGAATATAAACTCTAGAGAGCTGCACTCACATGACAAGCCAAGCTGTTGGCAACTAGCAGAAAACTTCAAAAGAGGAAAGATCTGTGTAGAACATTTAGCATATAAGAAGGGACTGAATTAGCAAGGTCTCCACATTTCAAATGCAGAGATAAATATTTTTTTTTCAAAACTCACATAGTTCTGTGTTCAAAGGCTCTACAGAAAAGCAAGTTCCAAGTGAAGAGGAAGGACTGCTGGTCCTGCTACTCAGCTATCCTCATGTCTTCTATCTGCTAAAAACAAACTGATTGAACTGGTAATTTTAACAGAATACTGAGAGACTCTAGCAAGCTTTGTTTTATAAAAATCTGTCAATTAGTTTTTATAGGAAACTAACTTTTACAGAAGGCAATTTGAAACCTTCCATTTATTTGTTACTAAATTAATTTTGACATTTTCTAAACTTTTAATAGAAATTTTTCTAATATGTTAACCATCCTGCCTCCACCTCGCAGGAAATGAGGTAGCAGAAGGCAATTTTGGAGAGGTCAGGACAAAGAGATGAGACTGTCCAACACTGCCACCATGAACAAGCATTCAAAGTGTAGAAAGTTTTAAAATGATGGCATAAGATTTCTGTATTCTCCATATGAAACCCTTCTGGTTGAACTTCTGCAGCTGCATTGCCATGAGTAGTTGTAGCCTTTCATGTGAAATAGCAATGAAATAATTATAAAGTAAGCTTGAATGAATAATAAAATACTCAGTAATTTTGCTGATTTCATTTTTTTTTTTTTTAGTTCAGCTAACCTGTCCTAGAAACAAGAACTGGGAAAGTAAAACTAAGAATTATTCTTCTTAATTGCTACTTGTGTATAACTGTAACCAAAATAAATCTCCACCATAGGGACGGCTGTGTGCTCTGGAGAACGAGGATGCAGCTGTGCATTTTGAAGAATCTTGCTATACATCAAGATTTGGGGGTAGGAAGCAGATGATCTTTAAGTCCCTTCCAACCCAAATCATTCTGATAACCATTCTGTGATGAAAGCAAAGCCAAGATTAATTTTACTATTAGAAGATAGCATAGTAAAAAGCTTGTACATCTGCACGTTTAGTGTAAAATAAATTACACTCATAGTTTGAAAACTGCAAAATATTTGTGAAAAGAGATAAGCAATAGACAACACCTGGGACACAATTCTGATTTAAATGAAATCAATGGTGAAAATAGCAGGTTTCTTTGCTGTCAAGATAGAGCCATAGGAACACAATTCACCCACAACATGACACAAGGATATTCTCTGGAGGGAGAATTATGAAAGATAGGGATGATAATATTTATTTTCCGTTCTCTGTTATTTTCTAGATCAGACTTTGTTGAATACTAAACCCATGGAACAAAACTAGCACTAGGGTACATTTATATTTCAGCATCTCAGTACTAGCCATGCTTTTTAGGTAAACAGGAGTTTCAAAAATGAGAAGAATGAATGTGATCATGCTGCAATGTCCTTTCCAGCACTGAGCAAGCAGCAGTTTGACACAGTACACAGACAATGCGGAACCCATTTGTCTCATGCACCTGTGGCCAACTCCTGAATGCCTGCAAGTCAGTTTTCTTAAATTATTACTTTGACTTCCTAAGTACACCCTGCCACTTTGCAGATCAAAATCTATTTGTATATCTTTTAGTAAAGTGTAAATTGTTCAAGAGAAAGGAATACTACATCTTTAATACTGTCATCAGCTGTAAAACTGACACTTCACATTAGCAGAGGTCACTTGGAACCTACTTTGCAATCCAGCAATCAAACCATTTTACATCCATGGTACTGTGATGATGATAAACTCATAATTCTGTTTGAAAATGCTTTGGGTTTCACTGTCAATTCTTGTAAGCAACAAATCCATTTTGTCATGGCGAGTAACTCTTTGTTCAGTGACAAACAATACAAAACTATTTGACATTGGACTGATAAATTTCCTCTCCTTTCATTATGTATGATTTCTTATTAAAAAGAACGGATTACATTCATTTAGTAATATAAGTTCTTAGACTTTTTCTATGTTTGGGGTAGCAATAGATGCAAAGAAAACACCAACATGGGCTGTTTGACAATTGCTTTGAGAAATTACCTTCTTATAACTCAGTTGCTCATACTCTAGATCAAGAAGTAGTTTGATGATAATACATCTTAATTAGCAATTTCCAATACTTTTGTTTACTAAGTGAAGGCAGGTAGGACTTACTGACATAAAGGGCACTAAGTGGTGAATAGAAATAGTAAAGATATCGTAAACTGAGCTCAAGGAAGATTTGAACCTAGAACCTGATTTTCTAACTTATAGTCCCAAACCCTTTACCCATACAAAACCCCCCTTTATATGATACTTCAGAATACTATGTATCTCATGCCATCATAGTTCAATGTATATATACATCTGCACACATATGTATACATATATTTTTTAAAGCACCATAAACAAATGTGAATTTTTTTAGACTAGAAATGAGCAAAAATGGGAAAAATTGTTAACAGGCAATTTTTTTTTTTGTCAGGAAAATACTGTCTGAAAAAAATTGTAGTAAAAATTGTGGGAAAAATTTCCTTCAGTTTTTAAGAATGTAACTGTGTAGCTCTTCAGCCAACTGTCAGAAAAATTCTGTAGACTAGGCCATAGAACCCCTCAGGTGATAATGCATTCAGTTCTGGAAACCTAATATTTTTTTTTTATCTTCCATGATTATCAAATTTAGGAAATCTTGATTGCCTTAGTATTTTTCTGCAAAACTGATATTTTCAAAGTTACACATTATGAGTCAGTATAATGCTGTCTGACAAACTTTTCCTACCTTAATGCATACCTGTGCTGAATACCTGCAGTGACACTCCAGAGGAAAGGTAGCCTGTGAATATGAACTGGACTGTTTGTCTGTAACCCTTAGAGAAGTGTACTTATAAATCTGCATAAGAAAGCACCTATTTTTATGGAGGCTAATGATGATAATACATTTGCTATGTACATATTTCACAGCTGTTGGTGAACTTTACTTTTTGGTCCTTTTCCAGTTTGTCTAAATCTCTGGCAGCAAACAAAATTGCAGTGCATAAAACAGCTGACAGTTTTGAAAGGGACTTGGGAAATTCACAATACTGTGGTCAGAGGACAAAATAACATGGGAGATTTTGAAGAAAGTAACCTTTGTGCTTCCAGTTAAAGGTGAAACTGTAATTGCTCAGATTTCACTTTTAATGAGAGCTTATCACCAGCTTCTCATTCTTCCTACTGGCATTTCTGTGTCACATTACCAGTCTTGGCTACCACACTAAATGAAGGACAAATGTAACCTAATCACTGTAAAAAATGTTTTATTTTACTGATTTCCTTAGAGGAATATAAAACCAAATTTCTTTTATACATTTTACAACTAGAGAAATATTATGGCATTATGATTCCCAAAAGCTTTCTGTCTCCTGTCTGACTAAAATCTGCCTACAGGGGCCTCTGAACAAAGTTTATTATAAACTGTGAATTTACAATAAACAGAGTTCAATATAAAATATAAGAGAGGATAAGGAGAATTTATAAAGGCAAAAATGTAAAATTCAAGAGAATGAGTTCTCCCAGAGATAACTATGGAGCTCCAGTCACAGCTGTAACAACTGCTGCATATCAAGTCATAATTTTTTTTCATTAATAGGAAATTCTTGATTTGATATTCCATTTTCTAGCTTCTGTACCTAACTTCCATGGTTATCAGGAGAGTCACACTGTCACTTACAATCTCATAGTTTTCTTAAGGAGAAAGGAGTTAAAGGATTTGCCTAGAATTAATATTTGGATGGAAAAAAGGAAAAAGTATCCAGTTATTTGAGCAGGTTTTCTCCTCTGTTTCTGAGTTTAGCAAAACAATGTCACAGCAGAAACTTAGGTAGGTTCTCTTCACCGTGAAAAAGAAATAAGAGGGGAGGGGGGAAGAGAGGAAAAAAATTAAACAAGAAAAAAAAAAAAAAAGCAGAGACAGAGAGACACAGGACAGAAAGCAAGCAGAAAACAATTTCCCTTCTTTTGCTTTTAAGCAGTTGTTTTAGATGATGAGGTAATCTTCCTCAGTCCTTGGAAACACCTTTTGTTCCTTTTTTGGCTACTTAGAGCTTTGAACACAGTTCATGGATGACAGCAGAGGCAGGTGACAGCTAGGAGGTAGGAGCTGACGGGTAACAGCTAACTTGTGACAAACAATTTTTCCAGGTGCTATGACTTACAAAATTGAGTTGCACTCTGGATTTGTACTAATGTATCATTTGATTGTCTCTATAAAACTGTTTCCCCTGTAGAAGCAGTAGTCCTTTGTAATTCATATGTAATCATTAAAAATTGCAGGTTCTTCATGTTCCTTAGGTGGAAAAACATTTCCTCTAGAATGAAAATCATCCTTTTTCATTGAGACTTCCTGCTTGAAGTCTCTTTCTTGCTATCATTAGATAGGGATGAGCTGTAAATCAGGATTCTCAAGTCTAGTTCTTGCTCTGCTTTGAGTCACGTCGCTTGTGCTCCCCACAGAACTACACTGTGATGCATAACTTGCTTAACTCCCTGATCGGGGAGCAGGAGGCTTTGATGAGGTCCTGGTGAGGCTTTGATGAGGTCCTGGTGAGTGCTGACTGCAGGGAGACCCTCTAATAAAAGGATCTGTAGAAATTCAGAGCCATAGCAGTACAAAAATGGACTGTTTAGTTACAGAGATTCACTGTAAGAGAAACACTCTCTTTCTTTCTGAATTTTCCAGGTCATGATTGTTCTCTTCTTTGCCCTATTTTTAGAAGATGAAGATGAAAAGAAGGTCCTGCCAGGAGATAAGATAAACTTGCTTTGAGATAAGAAGTATTTAAAAAATGAAGTAGCTGAACTTTTGCTGTGCACATTTAGGGTATGCTCTTACCAAAGATAACCAACCTGACAGTGCCATATGGTAGGAAACTTTATTGTCTTGAAACTGTCTCTCCTATAAACTCAAATTAGATGACAATTACTTGACTCAGTAATGGATTTCCTCCCTGTTGTTTCTTTCTTCAGGAAACAGTAGCACTATGTAGAGAATAAAAGCAATCAAAGGCTTGACAAATTGAATTTGCTAAGATGTGTGATTATGGTATTCATGAAAGAAAAATGTCGGGGAGAATAGAGGTCTTTCGAGGCAGCTATTTATGACTAAAGGATATGAATGATCACAGACAAGATCTGGTTGGGAATCAAGGCTTTGAGAAAATGCTGAAGGGATATAGGTGTAAGAAGAGAACAAATTTTAGTTTTCAGGATTAGCTGGAAGATGGGACACTGCTGGAAGTCTGGGAGGAGTGATTACTGCAGTCTTGCTTTTCATCTCTCACTTTCTTATTTTAGGCCTAACAGCTTCATGATTTTTAATTATTCTAGATAGCTGGTTGAAAAAGGCTCGCTTACAATTTCCAGTTACCTCTTGGAGAGATTTCAAATGCAATTATACCATTCAAACACAGGCTTTAGCATAACTCCAACCTACAAGTTGGAAGCTCTTCCTGTGGTGCAGTATATGCTCCTGAACACAGTAGATTATATCAGTAAAAGACTAGAGTTCATATTGGTCAAAGAAGTGCTCAGAAAACTCATAGAAGGGACCCATAGAATAATAATGAATCACTTAATTATTTTATTGAATACTGTAATATATCTTGTGGTGCAATATATAACCTTCTGGGGTGTAAGCCAATCTTTGTAGTTGACATCAGATCTATATTCCCATGGGTTTATGGAGGGCAAACATGGATCGAACCTATTTGTTTCCATTAATATTTAGGCAATTCTGTTAATATAGAACTCTTCATATTAGAGATTGAAGATGTTGTATGAATATGTATCTCATATATATATGTGGCATTGATGACTTTTTCTTAATTGTCTTAAAAAGATGTTTGTTTCAACGGAGTTTCAATTCCAATGTGCTTCAAGTCTGTGCTCTTGGCTTGATGACTAACAACAGAAGATGGTTCTGACTCTGTTGAATGATTTTTGCTAAAGTACTTCACCTTCAGAAGCTATCCATATGGGAAGTGACTGGTTGCAAAGGGTTTTCCTTTCCCTAAAGAAGTATATGAAGCCAAGTGTATTTTCAGCAGAGGGCCAAGGTAAGTAAGAATGGTATCAAACCAGTGTTTGGGACAATAATTATTTCCTTTAGACTATCCCTTTGCATGCTGGAGACATTTGTACATTCCAGACCTCTGGGCTCAACTAATATTAATGGGCTAGTCTGGATCAGCTGGAATATTTTATGTGTAATCTATAACATAATTTGATCTATAGGCTCAAGTAATTTATAAAATGATTTGAAAGGTGGTATGTGCAAGTAATGACTATAATGAAAAAGCTTTCAGTAAAATAATAAGCTATTTTTAAGAAATTATCTTAATAAGTAAGTACAAAAGCTCCAGACAATTTAGAACAATGTTTTTAGTTAAAATGTTCTTTAAGAAAGGAATAAATGCCCTTGTTGTGAAAAATATGTGATATATTTCTCAAAAACATGAGAAATTAAATCAAGATGGAAATCTTGATGGCTCAGTATTGTTTTGTATAGGTCTTCAAATAGTACTTGGTGGTAGGGGTTACTTTCAAACCACCAATGATAATATGAAAACTTGACAAAGACATTATTATAAAAAGAAATACACTTGAAATTTCTCTAAAAAACTTCTCTTTGAAGAGAAAATAAGTGAAACTGTTTTTTCCTTGATAAATTCACATCTTCCTATTGGTTAACTATGAAGAAAAATAGCACAGTAAAACATGATGGCACATATACTGTGCTTCACTAAGGATTTAACAGTCAAAATGAGGACAGTAAAAATATAAGAAAAATACACTATGAAAGTCAAACACCAGAATCTAGGACAGAGCTGGGAAAATATGTAAGTGTAGAGTTTTTGAATCACTTATAATGGCCTCTATTTACCGGGTTTATAGCTTCTTTCTTTAAATTACAAAAGATAATTACAGAAAATTATGTCAGCAGTGACACACTCATAGGCAAAAGCTTAAAATACTAAATGGTCAGCAGGATTTTCACTTACGCCTACTTTCATAAATAGCTCTTGATTTCTCATAGAGCTCATATGGGTCAGGTTTTCTTGGATCAAAGGCCTCTGTTGAATCAGGAAATGAACTCCTGTGAAGAGCGGGTGGATAGGGAATATTCTGTGGCATTGCTGGAGCGGACACACTTGTTTGAGGGCTGCCTTGATTCTCCCATCGTTCCATCATCTGGAATAAAAACATATGGAGAATAAAGATGAGGGTTTGCAAAAACTGTGACTTCCACAATGAGACAAAGCCCTTAACAGAGAAGGGCCAGACTGGGTAGCAACTGAATCATCTTAATGCTGTATCTCCTGAGAATGCATGAAAATAGCTACCTGCCCAGGGGAAGTAGATTACTGCAACTGTGAGCAGAATTTACAGCTTCAACTGAAAATTAAAAAAAACCCAGCCCAAACCAAAACAAAAAGAAAATAAAAACCAAAGAGAAAATTATTACAGCAGGTACTTGAGCATCTAGTGTTCAGTGCTAAAATACAGAACACAGTGAGAAAAAAGTGAGCATTAGTTTGATACAGTCTTTTTCATTTCTTACTGTTTCTTACTATTCCTTTCTTATATCAAAAACTAAATTGGCATCATCCAACCAAGTTTCTAAGCACAGGATAAAGCTTTCAACTCTTCCAGACCATTCACAGGAAAGAAGTACACAGCAGTGTATTGTCTGTGCATGAAAGACACCTCAATCCATGCTTTTTCCAAGACTGTCTTCAGCACTCACAAGTACATCAAGCCTGAAGATATGAAAGTCTGTGCAAAAGAAGGCTTGAGGATCTGCATTTTTATTTTTGAAGAAGTTGTCTACTAATTAAAATGCATTAGCGAACTTATTTGAAGAGGCTAAGTTAAACAAAACACAAATTTTTATCCCAGGAAATGAGTATTTGACTTCTCTTGAGGACAAGGATGATAAAGCCTCCTGACCAGTGTGTTCTCACATATAATCTTGTGTTAATTACACAAGAAAATGCCTCGTTGAAACAAACTGAACTGTAACTAAATTCCACTGATGTCTATTGTTGTATCAGCAGAGCCTTATCAAAGATGATTGCAGGTTTAGAGTAAGCTTGGTCTACAAATTCTGTGATTATCGTTAGTCTTTAGCTCCTTGGTTTCAGAAGCTGTTTGGCTCAGCAGGTAGGCTTTGCTCTCTATTCTGATGATTAACTACATCAGAATAGTTCATGTGTGGACTACAGATGTTTAACATGCTGAGTAAGTGTAATGCTGCATATCCCAGGTGAACTGACCTTCTTAGGTTCATACTTAAGAATGAACAGATTACGGATATTGGCCATTTTAAATTGCTGAGGACCTCATTCTTTTACAGAGCAGTGTTATAATTACAGCTGTGCTTCTGTCAGAGTTTCAGCAGTAAGTAGGGCTGGCTCATTTGGAACAATGAAGAAAAGAAATATCCAGGTACCTCAGTCAATCACAGGATGACTCTCACACACTAGTAAGTCTTGGATGTGATATTTAAGTTGAGAAATGAAAGTATTAATCTGTTAAGTACTAATTATGAAGATATGGAATACTGTATTCAATACTTGCTATGTTGTTCAAGGAAGACACATTTATTTTCAGCAAGGTACAAAAGATGCAACTAGGATTTGATATGAGGGCACCATAGGTATGTAGATCCTGTGCAATACAGTGACATATGGAAATACTTGAGTTGCCATTGAAATAGCTTAGGTACAGGAAAGTACCTTGGGTACCTTCAGGTACCCTTTATACCAAGATAAATTTATCCTCTATTTTGTGTAAATTAGTCTCTGTGGTAAGTTACATGAATGTCAGAGTACTACTTCTGATAGCCCTCAAGAAATTATATCTGGTATGTATAAGCATATATTCAGTATATAATTGCATTATGGAAATGTAAATTCATAGGTCTGCAGAAACAAAACTGATTATGACCCCTATGTCTAAGCAGGAAAGGAGAACTGGGTTCAATTCAAGTTCCTTATGATCACGGAAATTACTGGAGAAATATGTTTGGGGTTTACCTTCAGTTAGGAACCAAAAAAACCACAATACAAGTCACTGAAATCAAACTATCTACCTTATTGCTATGGAACAGAAAGAGATGTGGGGCCCTATATAGAAGGGCCTATATAGAAGTGTATATAGAAGCGAAAGTTTCCTGATTTCTTGGACAGTGTTGGCAAAATAGATCATTTACCTCTTTCAAAATGTGAAACTGAATAAAATTAAAATATTTTTAAAAAAATTTTAAAATGAGAAAGGAAAATACAATTATCTTTGATGACCAAACTTTTCCCTGGAGAAAGGACAGGAAACTGCAGATCAGTTGGCAAAACGCTACTGGGTCCCATACGCCTAATTATTGCTTGCTGGTTAGTTTTATATCTTTGAGTGTGCAGTTGAAAACTGAGCAAAACATTCTTAGTTGCAGGTAATACTTCTAATATAACCAGTTACATAAGCAGATAAACAAGGGGAATTATATCTCCCAAACCCATATCAACTAGTTAAATAGTCACATAGTGTTCTGTGAGTTATCATAATGTCAGCTCACAGATGAAGACAGCTCACAGAGAATAGGCATGGTATTGAGTGCAGGGCACCAAATAAAGTTGGGGTAATGGTTTGGTGACACTGCTCACAGTCATTTTGTACTAATCATATGACATACATATGTAATATATGGACTCTGTACATAAGAACCACAGGAAATATCTGTCAGCCCAGATTACTCTGTCTTTGCTGTTACACAGCTACAGGTCTGAGCTGTGGTGCTGGGGAGAATTTCTAAACCTCCTATGCTGGCCTTACTGCTTCAGACTGTCTGCAGACACTGAGTGCTGCAGGGGTACTTGGTTTCAATCTTATCTTCATGTCTTGGACACTACAAATTCATGTCAGACTATTCCTCTAGTTAAAAATGGTGACAGACAAAAGAATGTATATGACCTTAACTTGGTTAATCATTTGTAAAATCTCTTGCTGAGAGTACCCTAAAATAGAGTAGCTGTGAACAGTTAGCCTTCACTCATGTACAGTACCTTCATAAATGGTGTTACATTATTCTGTGATCCCTGGTTTCCTCAGACCATGCAGAAAAACTGCATCACTTAGGTTGTTTCTCTAGATTCTGATTATTGGCAAGTGCTACTCAAACATGAACTACTATACTGTTTATATAACAAAACTGTGCAGACAATCATCAATAATATGCTGATATTTATATATTTGACGTGTGCATAAATAAGTTAAGTATGGACAATAGGAGGTCTTTGAAAGTGGATCTTTAACAAGTAAGCTCCAAGTTCTCTATTTTCTCACTTTTTACCGAAGATTAAAAGTTGAACGCCCCAGTCAGACAGGAACTGTGAACTGGTGAGAACAAGTTAGCCCTCAATAGTCTGATTTACTTTCACAAATGTCCTGCTACATAGATGGATAAAGCAACTTATGCAATACTTATTCCAATGTATTGCATACATCCCCTAGGCTTTTATATCAAAAGCACCACAAGCTGAAGTAGTCTGATGGAGTTACATCAGCTGATTAATTGCTATTTGTATTTGACAGGCTACAAAAATTATTTTGGTATACATTAAGCATACCATGACCCAATATGAGAGTATGTGAAGTTGTTCAGATTCAACATACTTCCCCTGCCTGCCCTTCAATAAGAAAGCTGTAAGTCCTTCAAAAGACATTGCTATTGTTATTCCTATTGCTCTTAGAAGCCTTCAGGCACAGTCAGGTCTCTATTTCCCTCTACACACTTCTTATAAGCGTTAAGCACTCTTTAAGGTCTGTACAATCTCAATAAAAAAGCCAAATTAAAAAAAACAAACAACAAAACCAAACAAACCCCCACAAAAATAAAACAAACCAGACAACCAAAAATAGTAGCCTATGATTTCTTTTTATACTGTGAATGTTGTCACAACTTCAAAAAATTATATAATGTGGTGTCAACAGAATTTATACAACCATTGCTTACAGTCTTACATGAGGAAAAGTATTTATACCTCGGGTTTTAATGCCAAAATCATAGAAACACAGAAAAGTTGATTAGAAGGCACCTCAGTAAGTTATCTAGTCCAAGCTCTCGACTATTTGCACCTCTAGATCTACTGCGCAAGAAAGAATAACAATAACTTTGAGGATGTTAAACTCAAGCCACTTGTAAACCAGAAAAAGTGCAAGTTGTTAATCTAAAAGAATTTGTAAACTTCTGCTGCCTTCTCCTCCAGACCCCTTATTCTTAAGCCACTGCATTTCTGGTTTTTGACATCCTTCTTAACACTGAGGTGTTCCTTTCTCCAGACCGCTGCTGGCAGACTCCAAGGCAACAGACCTTCAGAGCTTACCAGTGAGGCCACTCTGTGTCACCAGGGGTACTGCTGAGAAGCATCTCATGAGCTGGGAACAGGAGGGTTAGACGAAAGTCTACAGAAATTTGCCTTGAATGACTGTCATCTTATGAACTCAATGCGTATAATTTTGAAAAGGAACTTACAGGCTTTGGAGTTTTCCATGGAGAAAAGAAACCTGAAATAAACAAAAAATAATGTTAGCAGCTTTTTCTGGTGCATGAAGAGTGGAGGCTAAGTGGTGTCTATGCTCCCATTCTCATTCAGGTCTGCAGATAATATTGATAGATATGAAAATTCTCTACACACAAGGGGTGAAAACACAAAACACAAGGGATAATTTCTAAGAAAAAATACATAGAAATATATATATATATACACACACATACATATATATATATATATGCAAGTGGAGCTATTGAGATCATTGCCATACTTTACAAACAGCATGGGATTAGGTTGAAATTAAAAGAACTAAGCAAAAGGACTTCCAAATGTCTTGCTGGACATTGGATAAGACACCAAATGACCTGGTATTGATGTGTCAAATGCAGTCGCACCTTTAGGAAGAAGCATTCAGAACATCCCATCAACAAAACCTAATAATACAAGAGATTTTTTTAGAAGAAAAGCCTGGAGAAAAATAACTGCTTCGTCAGTCTAGATAAAGTGGCCAAGTCTTGGGAGGATTACTTGTTTTATTACTGTCCTGGTTTTTGGTCATAGTTAGCAAATGGTCAGACATGGCTACCTCTTTTACACAAGTATTTATCTCTTTTTCCTTAGTTATTGGCTGACTGATAATTTGCTTCGATGACTTCCCTGAATTTCAACTATCATAGCTTATAAATGTTTAAAAATCTGGATATGTCTTTTTCATATGAGATAATTTGAAACACACATTGCAAACACTGTTTTTATCTTATGCAGCATAACATTAAAAACCTTATAAGTATGAAATAAAAAGAAGCATTTCAAAGGATATTAGAACACACTTTTTAAAATACCAGCTTTCAGCATATCTTTCATTAAAAAACTCATTCTCAGTTTAATAGCAGGTTAAAAAAAACCTCAGTGGATCTTCCTAGGTAAGATTAAAAGCTAACGAGAAAGAGTTCATTTGTTTTGTCAGAAACAGAAATTGGGTTTAAACCGAGATATCTAATAGGAAGACTGCTCTTTCACTCAAAAAATGAATTCAGCTGGAAGAGTAGTACTGACTTTATTATTTATTTTTCTAAGGTGAGTTTAGAAAGAAAATTAAAATCATGAGAGCACTAGAGTAATATTTTGTTACAGACATATCGTAACAGGAATTTTATTTGTACACAGTATTTAAGGTTCCTAGAATTCTGTGGTAATGAGGTAATTTTTTCTGCCACGATACCTAATTCATTTCAACTGAAATATCTTGCACTGTAAAAGCACTTGAGTCACTTGTAGCGAAACACTGGCTCTTCAGTAATCCTGATTTATAGGCTGATAGTGCTTTTAAAAAGGAAAAAAGTATATTGGAAAAAGTAATCCTGGGGAAGTTTATGTTTACTGACTCTATGGTGCCTGGATAAAAACTGCTATATTAACAAGTAGACAGAACACTTTCCATCTGCAAATTCAAGCTGAGGTAACAGGCATCCTTGATTGGCCTGGCTACATCACTTTCAGTATTAAAGATTCTGTAGCAGAAACTTATGTAATAACTTATTGGATGGCAGATGGCTACCTTTTTATTACCTGTTATATTTCTATACAGCTAATAAGAGTGAAATCTAAAAAGTACTTTTCCTTTCAGAGCTAAATATAAGACTTGAGGCTTGCCCAAATCAACTTACTATCCTGATTTGTTGTTCAGAACATATTGGTAGATCCAATACTCTCTACTACTGGTACTGGTGCACTGCTCATAACTTCTTGTCAGAAAAAATTACTACCAGTTAAACTGAAAGGTAATTTTTTACCTATTTATTTACTATCTCCATCTAAAAATAGGTTATGCTGGAGTTATCAGAAAAAATTTACTATCAATTAAAAATACAATAATTATTTATAAATCAAATAAAAATGACAGATACATCAAGTGAAGATTTTTTTTAAAAATCCTCAATTAAAAAGAATTAAATTATTCCCCTAAACAAAGAGAATGTGGACTTATATGTAGCTTGGAGGTTATGGGCACAAACTGCAACATACAAATGACAACATCTACACTCAAAACAAATAAAAAGCAATATTTATTCACACAGCATGAAATTATGTTGAAAAAACTAACATATATAGGATGCCAGAGAAGTAAAAGATCCAAAGAAAGATTTAAAAAAAAAAAATTGGAGATCCATATATGTACAAAAGCATGTTACAGCAGCAAAAATCTCTAAAGGTAACAAACCTTGGAAAGAATATTAAAATCCATTCTTCAGATTTAAATTCAGCTGTTACACCTAGACCTCATGTAAGATGAGATAGTCTCTCACCTCTGTCAAAGACTAGGTGTTAGGTTAAACAGGTAAAGGCCTAGTTTCATACAGCAAACTATAAGTTATATCTTTCATGTATTTCTTGGAGATTTTAATATTGCTTCACATAAGATCTGCATTCTCAGCTGAAATAAACATCCTTTTTCCCAATATAAACAAAACTGACTTTTACAAAATATATGGCATTATCAGTTATTTAATATGAGACTGATTATGGATAATGTTTCAAACATCCAGAATTATCACTGGTATTTAAGCACATGCAACCATTGCTACAAATTCATGAATTCAAGAGTATAATGCATCTGTAGCACATTGTAAGTGTAACAGAAACTCCACACGAAGAGGCATAAAAGCAAAACGCACCTTCCTGTGTAAACTGCATGCACCCTTCTAACTTTCACTTTTAAACAGTGCTCTGCATAAGTATGAGACCAAATTCTCTACATTAAGAAAGTTAAGGCTTAAAATTATTAAGAATGTCTCTTAATAATGTGTATTCAGTGCATACTCAACAGCGTTGGCCTTCTGCAGCCACTTCTACAGCTGGCAGTGAGAAGCAGTGGACTTTCACTTAGTTTGACCCCACTTCACAACACCCCATGTTCCCTTGACTTCCTGGTGCTCCTTACACACTGTATTCCCCACCAGAGACAGTGGGATTCCACATGAATGACAGCTGTTACCAGATTGGCATCAGTTTGTATACTGATACTGATTTATCAACAGGACTGAAATTTGTTCTCCAAAGTGCAGCTTTCAATTGTTGAGTACTAACACTGTACTAGTGCTGCTCAGCCTTCTAATCAACTCACATCTAATTAGTTACATATACTGGATAAGGTCTGACAACCTCATCCCACTTCCACATTTCAACTTCTCCCTCCCCAAACTCCCAAACCCCTACTGTCCAACTTCCTATGCCTTCTACAGAAGAGTATAGAGTATCTATAGAGTATCTTTAAGATACTCTGTCTGAAAATATTATATACATATAAACACTCCTCACCTCCATATCCACATACACTTTTAAAATCTGAAATAATAATATTCAGCTAAGATCCACTTATAAATCCTTCATGCAGCCTGTTCTTACCATGAGTGGCTTTCTGCTCACCCATGTGCCTGACGGCCATCCCTTCTTGCAGCAGCTTCACTACATAAGCTCTAGCCCACTTTCTGAAGACTCCTGTATCTTCCTACTAGTTTTAAATAATTCTTTATTAACATTCCCTGTAAAGACAGTCAGTACAGGCCTGCATTAGTTTTGGAAAGGAGAGCAGGGTTACTGGCTTAAAGAGCAACCACCACCATTCAGCCATGTGCTAGCTGGAAAACACTGTGGCAACATGTAAGCATGTGAGACAAAATACATAACCTCATCTGCTTCTGCAAAATTAGTGTTTCCCCAATATAATTACTTCTTATTCAGTGTTGGCCATTTAAACTGCAATAAGGTACAGCCAACACATATTGAAATTTTAATTGTTTAATTTTAAATAGATAAACTGAGGTACAGTAGCAACCATATGTTTTTTAAAAATCAGAATTACATTTCCTCATAAACTAGTGCTAGAAAACTTATTTTTTACATTGCATTGTAAGTTGTATTTACCACCTTCCAAAATGAGCTTCCCTGGAAATCAGAGCTGTGATGGTTTCTACATTGTGACTTTACTAAAAATCACTGAGAACCGAAAAAAGATTTAGGATTCAAATATATTAGAGTGAAAAAAACTTTTTTCCCCAGATCAAGGCAAATTCCAGCTTCATTTTATTGTACTTCTCCTTTTTGATGAAGATATCCTGTAACAAAAGACAAATCACATCACACTCGTTGTATCTATTCCTTCTTATATCCAAATTTAAGTATACTTTTGTTGTAAAATATGCTTACAGATATCATGTGCCTTACACTTTAGCCAGGATTTGTTGTTGAAAAGTTCAGTTTTCTAAAACTAACGTATCAAACAGGACTTAGAGCATTTGCAAGACAGTCTTGATTTGTTTCCCCTTTTTTTTTTCCAGTAAAAATCCTGAATTTGGCATATTCCATAATGTCAGGAATATAAAACCAGCCTTCGATTATTAGTCTGCTGCTACAGATGGATGCTTTTTGCTTTTTGCTACAGCTCCATCTTCGTTATTCTCAGTATTTTGTATTGATTACTGGAAAAGTTCTTCACACTTTGCAAAATCATAAGCAACTAATGTAGCTATTGCTAAGTCTTAGAACTTTTAATGATGTTCACCTCTGTGGCAGATGTGTATGTATAATTAAACTGAAGCCTGGGAACAGTTTGATTTCTGCAGTGATGGTGTGTGGTAGTGCTGCAGGGAGGAACTCAACAGCATCAAAGATAAAGCTTTTTAATCTAAAGCAATGTTCAGGGCAAGTCAACATCCCTCCACACCACTTGTCGCACTTTCACTTTTAATGGGTGAAAGCCCATTAGCTTTCTCTTGGCTTCTTGTTCGTTCATTTGTTTGTTTTTTGTTTGTTTGTTTGTTTTTTGTTTTTTTGTGCTTTAGTATCCTTGTTGCATATGTCTCCCCGAGCAAAGCTGTCCTAAGCACTGCACAGACCCTTCTCCTTCCTAAATGCTTGGAAGTCACTGAACAGATGGCTGACGAGCACTCAGAGCATTAACTGACTCCATGGACACCTTATCAACATCCATGTGAAAACACTTCAGCAAAAGTTTGCCTTTCTAGAAAAGTTACTCTAAAAATTTACTGTAACAGTAGATTTTTCTTTTCCTGTGCTTTTTTTCTTACTCTTACTGGGATCTCCGAGATGTCTATCAGTTTTCTACACTGGGGTCTCAGTTCCAAAGGTGTCAAATACTCATTAATTTCAAAGGGATGTAACACTGGAGAACTTCTCTGAGAGTTCAGACTCAGGTGTACTCTACTAGGAGGATGCAGAGAACTGTTTCTTACCATTCATGTAACACCTGGCTTCTCCCTCTATATGTTTTATTGAGCTATGCTAAGTGTGGTCAGGTTGGGTACACAGAACTAAAGCTAATCGGGCTAACTCAGTAAGATTCAAAACATCCTACAGCTAAAATTCCAAAAATACTTGCAGGAGAGGTAATTTTTTTTGAATGTGTACATAGAACAAATATATAACATTAATTCAATTACTCTTCTAATATTTTCCTCTTTTATGGAAAAGAAACATGATCAATGAGAACAAGTAAATTCAATTAATTTATATACTGTAGTAAACAAAATCTAAAAGGAAACAATGAATTAAAATAAATGGAAATAATACTTATGAAAACAAGCAGGTGATAAAAAGTTTCAATTGATTGTGTCATATTTAAAATATCAGATGATATAGAGGGAATAGCAATTAGCAGTTCAATTTCTAATACAATCAATCATTATCACACAATATTTTTTCAGAGGTCCATCCTTTTCAAACAGCTCTAAGTATTGAGCTCTTACTCTAGCAACAACAAAAAGTTGATTTACCTTGAAATAAAGAGTAGGTGTAAGAAGACTGGGAGCTCTAGCTCTTCAAGCATAGTTAGCTAGTCCTGCTGTCAGCTGTCCTTCAGAGTGACGGTGCCATGCTGTGGAGGATCCATTTGGTCTTTAGCTGGGATGGCACCTGATGCAATGGGTCAAAAATCAACACATCCCACATCAGAGTGAGATGCATGACCCATCATCTTTGATCAGGCCCACAACATTCCATATGGTTAGACCCAGTGCCTTTTCCCTTGCAGAATGCTACACACTAGTGGCATGGCAAGTAACTGATATAGTACTGTGCTGCACTGAGATGAAGGCTGGTTACAGTCATCAGTTGTTACATCAAATGCAGGTTCAGATTAATAAAACTGTGAAATACATCTGTCTTCTTTATGGCAATATACAGATACTCAGATGCTACTAAAACCAGTTTTTCCCCCAAAAAAGACTCACCATGGTACAAACTGATCCTCAATAGCAGCTTGTGGTGGCATTTTGCTTTATGTTCTACTACTCCACTGCTCCTGATCTCAACCCAAGTGAAACTGCAGCAGAAGTAGTGCTCCAGTTTAAAACAGCATTGTTTTTCACTCTCTTTGGCCTACTAACCCGTGAAAAGCGATCCTAAAGAATGAATTCATTCCTGCCCGCAGAATGCCCTATGAAGGTGAAAGGCAAAAAGCAGGCACAGTTCATGGGAAGTTCAGCTAGATCTTTAGACCTCATTGGGGTATCACCTTCTACAGCTTATCTCTACTCCAGTTCATTTGGGGGCATAATGAGTCATAGCCTGTATTTCTTCTCTTGAGAGTTTCATATTTCTTGGTAAGAAGGTGCACCTCCCAGGTAGAGGAACATCTGTGCTCAGTGACAGAGCTCTGAGAGGAGGTGAGTAGGCTTAGGAGTATCAGAAAATCTATGCACAAGTTAGCAGGACTCGTTGAAAGAGATTTAAACTGGATTTGTGGGGAGTAAGGGATAAAAATAGGCTTGCTGCACATCAGTGTTTGAGGGATGGTGTGCTAGCAAGGTCCTTTGGTCTGCTGTCTCAACAGAGGTAGGGGATGGACATCCATGCAGAAGCAAAGACATGAGGGTTACCAACGTGCTAGAAACCACGAAAGCAGCTGACAATAGTCACACAGAAATTAGGGATTCTCCCTCAAAAAAAGGTGGCAGGAACAATAGCCCAACTAAAGTGTGTCTACACCAATGCACACAGCACGGGCAACAAACAGGAGGAGCTGGAAGCCACAGCACAGCAGGAAATCTATGATATAGTTGCCATCACAGAAACGTGGTGGGATGACTCACACGACTGGAGCGCTGCAATGGAGGCCACACCTTGAATCCTGTGTTCAGTTTTGGGCCTTTCACTACAAGAAAGACATGAAGTGATGGAGCATGCCCAGAGAAGGCCAACAGAGCTGCAGAAGGGTCTGGAGCTCAAATCTTAAAAGGAGCAGTTGAGGGAGCTGGGGTTGTTTAGCCTGGATAAACAGAGGCTCAGAGGGGACCCTATGGATCTACACCTTTCAGGTAGCAGGTTGTGGTAAGGTCGGGGCTGGTCTTCTAGGTAAAAAGAGATAGGACAAGAGAAAATTGCCTCAAGTTGCACAGGGGAGGTTTGGATTGGATATTGGGAAAAAATAGGCTACCCAGGGAATTGGTTGAGTCACCATCCTTGAAAGTATTTAAAAGATGTGTAGATGTGGTACTTAGGGACATGGTTTAGTGGTGGACTTTACATTGCTGGCTTAATGGTTGGACTCGATCTTAAAGTATTTTCCAACCTAAACCTTTTCATGATTCTAATATTCTAAGTCTATAGAACTTAAACAAAATCTTAAACAACTGTGAGATCAGGTACTAAATCAATTTTCAGATTTTTATACATAGGAGCACTTTTTGTGCAGTCCATGAAGTTTCACTGTCCTAGTCTGCTTAAGCAACAAATTTTCAACAGTATTCCGATCTTCACAAATAATTGGAAAAAGGATAGCTATTCGAAGTCAGAAATGACAGAAGTACTTGCTGTTCAAGCTGGGACCTTCATCAGTCACTTGAATCTATGAGAATATAATCTAAAATACACTAGAGAATCTCAAGCTACCATTAAATTTCACTTTCATGAATAGCAAAGAGTCTTTCTAGCAAGAATACGGCCAAGAGAAAAGGTCAGAAGCTGGCATAATGAGTTCATTTACATTCTAATGGATATACAGGTATTTATTTTACTTGGCTGCTACAGCTCTTGTGAAATGAGTCAGAGATTTAAAATAATTTATGAAACTAGGAAAAAACCAACAAATACCATCTCCTTCTGATTAATCTGAGTGTGAAGCAGAGAATTTCTGGATCATAGCTAAAATAGTGCAGAGGCAAATGCAACAGTGTCAGTGACAGCTTTTGATGGTTATATATACTAGAGGTTGAAAAAAAAGTCCATTTGTGGAAATGGAAAATACATTTTTGGAAGAAGTAGCTTTGTACGTAGTCAACAAGAGTAAATTATTTTCCAAAGACAAAGTCTGACTAAACACCTATGGAACATCGCACTTTTACAGGAACCGTCTTCTCTTTTCTGGCACCTACTACCAGATCACTGTTACTCTGTTACAGATTTATTACCTTGTTGATAGGAAACCATATTATCTGAAGGACAGGCATGTCTTGGAATAGAGAAAATGCTGCTACAGTACAACTCAGTAGACATTTTACTGGGACAAAAAAGATATCTTATGGAATTGAGGCAGACCCTTGCCTCTTGTCTTTTATGACAGAAGTTCCTACTAAAAGTTCAAATCCTTTGGCTCATATCCTAGTTTATGATTTGCAGCTGCAGGTAGTACTGGCTGAACTATTGTTTTTCTCAGTGATATCTATAAAATATGTATTTTTATTTAAATACTAACCCAATTAGCAATGCATAGGTATTAATACATGATAAGCAAGAGATCTCAGAAGTTTGCTCACAAGCTGCAGACTCTACCAACAATTTGAAAAGGTCAAGGATATTTTTCTGTACAGACAAGAAAAAGAACCTTTTGTCTGGCATAAGGAAATTTGCCCTGAAGAATCTCCACTTTTGCTCATGTGTGCTGTCCAGTGACTGCTGCTAAGTTCATGTTACTGGTTCACGTGTCCACACTAGGAATTACACTCTTAATTCTACTGCTCTAATACTGTGAGACCTAGTAATGAAAGCAGTGCTCTGTCTTGGGCAAACATATTGTTGCATGCAACTCCCCCTGAGCAGAGCAGACACAGCAAGGGGAAAAGCCCGATGTATGCCATACACACTGAACCAGTAACATAATTTAGAATATAAATTGAGACTTCAGAACCCTGACAGCTTGTGACTGTTGCTTCTAGAAGGACCTGCAAGTGCTGACATACCTATAAAGACTTTCTGTTCTTGCTAAGAACGTCTGACAACTCAACCTGGCTCTACTGAAAGCTAATTTAAGCTTCAGAAACTTTTCAGGAATACTGCATTGTATTTTCAGAGCTCTCTGACAGTCAGAAACTCTTCACTATGCCAGTGTCTCTGCTCTTTCATGTTTTTAGATGCTGTTCCCATTTAAGCTTTAACACTTTCTAAGCACAATAAAGAAATTTCAGTTGACATTAGGGTATGTCACTTTGATGGATATCAAAGCACAGTCCCAATATTTTCTGTTAAAATGTAGATGGAGCACAAGTTGTTTAAATACAGTGTCCCAAAGTCCTTTCCTTGAAAGTATGTTCAGAAAAAGTCTTCAGCAAGTGTGGGGGAAAAATATTATATAATAAATCCATTCCTTTGTCTGTATGTAAGCTTCATATCAAGATGAAAAGGAGTCACCAGATATTTAGTGTTGACAACTATGTCGTCAGTTCCCCCTCTAAATTCCTTCATTGCCACCATATTTTCTCTCAGCAACCCCCTTCTTCAGATGCCTGCTCAAACTTTCACAGTCTTCCCTATGCCAGGATTTCCCTCTCTGTGTCCTGATCATTTGAAAACCAGCTAATCCTATCACTGAAACACTAATCAGAAAAGTCCCTAAAAAAAAAAGAACAAAAATGGTTAAACTTAGGGAAATGCCCTTGGTGTACATAACTATTTCTGAATGGGAGACCTTGCAATGCAATGGCCCCCTCTAACAAGAGACAGAAACCCAGCACATTGGAAGTAGTGGTGAACCATGCAACTGAGGTAGAACAGCAGAGAACTGAATTTAGAAAGATTTCAGCTAATCAAACAGATATGGCAAGATCATAGTGACCTGAAAAACCCTCTGGACTCTGTCGTTTGTACTGAATAATTTTCCAGATATCAGGCTAGTTGCTATCTAGACCATCTAGAGACCTTGGTTTTAAATATCACAGAATCATAGAATGGTTTGGGTTGGAAGGGACCTTAAAGATCACCTAGTTCCAATCCCCCTGTCATGGGTAGGGACACCTTCCACTCTATCAGGTTGCTCAGCCTCATGCACCCAGGATGTGTATCACCCTGGCATTGCCAGCTGTGACAAACAACCTGTAGGTGGGAAGTAAGGTGGAATACCCAAGGTCATCTCAATTAGAATAGGATGCCAACATTTAGGTACTATTGAAGCCCTTATCAGTTATAATGGACACATAGACGCAAATTTAGATACTGGTATTCAGACAGTTAAATTTTCATGTCATAGTCTGTGATTTAGGAACTGAACATAGATGCACAACCACAGGTCTAGTTCCAAGGGTGTTATACCTTATGTTATTCAGAAATCTATGCTAGATTGGCAGATATGACACAGAATCTATGGAAAACTTCAGAGCTTCGGTTGTCGTCCTTACTCTGCCATTCCAGTGAAGATTTCTTGATACCCCAGTGTATCTGAGATGGTCCTGTATGCTGTTAGTGAGCTCAGAGTCTCACTCCTCCTGATTTCTCTGAGATTTGGGAGCACTGGACAAAAGTTCATCATAAAGCAAGAAGTTAAGTTACAGACCTTGCTGGCTTCCTCTGACTTCCTTTCTGTCATTATTAAATTACACTGTACTAACTTCAGAATTTTTTGTTTAATATGCATCAAGCTGTCTGCATTGTTCTGAATTTTATTGATTTGCCTTTAAAATCTCTTCAGTGAAAATGGGAACAGTCAGGAGATGGGGTGTGCTAAGCATAATTAGCTCATTTTCATACCACATAGTGGAACGACAAACAGTGGCAATAATAAAAAAGTAATCATGCCACTTGACCACAGTGGTGAAAGCCAGAATAAGCAATAGCATGTTTATTTGATGCTTTGGATTCAGGTGTTATTTAAATTAATAATTTACTTCCGATTTCCTGCTCCTTCACACTAGCTTGACAGACAAGTTTATTTCTGGTTATAGGGATTCAGATAGAACAGAAATATTGACAAACAGTCAGAGATTGTGAAAGGGAAGACTAAGTGGAGAAACCAAACTTATCACAAGAGCCAAGGCTCTCATGGCTGAGTCGTAGCTGTGAAAGTATAACATTTAGTGTTGAAAAGTAGAATATTTGGGAAGGGAATGTTAGCAGAAGGTCCATGTACAAGGAGTAACAAAACTGTGAAGAAAACAATGAAGTTCTAAACTCACAGTTACCTGGCTGAACCTCCAGATAAGTCACTTTGCTTTGAACTGCTGAAGATTTGATACTGTCCACACAGACATGCACCTACCAGAGATAAATGTCTTTGCTTTCACATTGCCAGGCAGGAGGTAATTCTCAGTATTCAACTTATCAAGGAGAACAAAACTGAATTAGTAAAAGCTTTACAGTGATCTAAATAATAATGCTTAAAATGACATAAAGTTCAGAAGGTTTAGCATAAGACCATAGGAGCCTGAAATTTAAAAATGAGAGAGTAATAATGATTGATTGGCATGATGCTATTGCACTACAGAACACTGAAGAGTATAAAGTATGATAAATTGACCAAGATGAGCTGGCTTGCAAAAAAACATTGAGAAATGTCACATTTGTGTGAATTCTTGAAGGTTTGGAGATGAGCAATTAACATAAAGAACGGTTGTGTCCTAAAGTCTAATGAGAGAGGAACAGTACTGATGAGAATTTTATGATGTTTAGTGTGCTGGTTACATGCAGTCCAGTGCAGTACTTCAAAAAGTTAATGAACAGAACACTAAAAAATGATGCTGATAAAGGATCCTGACAAGATAGTTGGGAAGTGATGAGTATTAAATGAATGTATTACAAGGAAAAGAAAGAACTGTGAATAGGTAATTTTTTTTCCCTGTGACAGTGTTGTGTCTCTCAGAGGAACACTTGGTTTCAGACTTGAGATTCAGATGACATGTCTAATGTAATGGAAATAAACCCCTCAACACCAAGAAAATTGGAACAGTACATAAACATGACAAATTAAACAGAGGAGATTATAGTGCTGACAACTGTGAAGCACCTTGTGGACCTTAAAATTAGCATTTTTAGAAAGACTTGTTAGGGTACCCAGCATGTATGTCCTTCCTTATTCAGAACTTACCACATAAGAAAGCAAACTTGGATGTAGCCTTTGGATCTGTAAAATATCTTCTTCCTCAATATATAACCCTTATACCTCAATATCCCCCTATGATCACAAGACAGAAAGTGTGAATTTATGCCTGAAGATCATAGCTGGCTGAAGGAATCTGGATGAACAGTACAACTAAACCATGATGGTCATACTACTTTCTACTCGGGTTTCCCCAAAGAATAGATAAGTTGAAAGGCACTAAGGGTAGATCTGTATGCTTTTTACCCAGTCACAATACAGGTTTACTAATCTGATAATCCCAATCAGATAAATTAGGAAATAGTTTGTAGATGAAATTTCCCCAGTGTTGTTCTTTTTTAAAAATTTCTGGTTTTAACTCTTATAAGTTGATTAAAAAGAAGAATTCATGTCTCACAGGGATCAACAAGAAAAGATCTTCTTCAGGGAAAGAGAAAGGAAAAGGTTAATTCAAATTAAAGCTTGTTAGTGCTCTTCTGATAAAGGAAGTTTTCATTGGTGAATTGTTATTCTTTAAAGCCATTTTTGTGAAAAGAAGCTGCATTTCCAGAATGTATTGAACATTTAATTGGTAAAAAAAAAAATCAGATCTAATGAAATTTCTAGTTAAGTTCTAGATGAAACATCTACTGACCATCTAACATTTAGCAGGATCATCTAATATTTATCAAGCACTAAATATTAAACATTCCTGATAACATGAAGCCTGAAGTAATTCATTCTACAATAAGCAGGCCTTTGCTTCTCATACTACAAATAAGTTTTTCTTCTATCAGGCAACCGACAGTTCTAGACTGAGTTGCTCAGTCTAGAGTTTCTCACTGAGTTTCTCAGTGAATATTCTCTTGGTGAAATCTAGGACTCTCTGGTAGGAGGTGTTTTAAACTTAAAATATTTCATAGGATAGAGGAAACCAATTACAACCCCATTTCAGGTTAAAAGAAATTGTATGTTCATCTACTTGGAATTTAGTAATTCAGAAATTATTGGTGCAATTTGAAAATATTAACAATGAACAATGAATATTAACTGAAAACAAACAAAATTATCTTCAGATCCTCCATTGAACAATTTTTTCTCTGAAGAATGTCCTGAGTTGTGTGTTCTGCCATACAAAGAGACCTTAAATGGGAGACATGGTGAATATCTATAATTCTTCTTAATCTGGTAAAGTTAAGTACTTTTAGTTTTTTGGTACTGTTAAGGCAAACTGAAAAAAAACAGTGTGCAAGTAGCTATCACATATTAATGAATAAAAATGGGTAATTCTGTGTACAAACACAAAAGTCATGAATTTCTATTCCTCCCTTTCCTAATAGGAGCAAGTTAGAAATGTAACTGAATTACGAATTCTACACCAGTACTCTGTAATAGATGCATTTATGTTTAATGACAAAAGTTCATATGTTGTTACACTGTAGTTCTTTATCTTTCAGGCAATAGAGGGGAACAAAAAGAAAAAAAGTTTGTAAGTACTTAAGAATCAATATTCACTCTCTAGAGATTAGGTTTGATCCTCCACCTGCAAAATTTCAGAGGTGTCCATTTTTCTTACTTCAATTTATTTGTTTTAATTTGCAATATTATTTTCAATACAGAAAATATTTATTTTCCTACTTAATATATTGCACTCTAACCCACTATTATTTATTTTTTATTTCTTTGAGGTCTGTGTATTTTTCCAAATATATTAGTTTTAAATAGAAAAAGGTAAAGTCATAGCAGTGTATTCCAATTTGTGCCTCTTTTTTTGACTTAATTACAATAATGCATATAATTTTTGTCTTTGTAACCCCAAATTGCAAAACTGGTGTAATAGAACTTTCCCCTTTTGTAAAAATCTCTGAAATCTGCAGAATTTCTAGTGATTTTCTTTTCTTCATTACTAACTCACATTTAAATAGCCTTAGAAATTATGTCAGTTTGGAAGAAAAAGCATCATCCAGCATTCAAGCCTTCAATCTGCAGTGTATAGAGTAAGCCAAATTGGTGAAGAAATTACTTTCTATTTCGTGGCGATATAGATAGATAATGGTTTTGATTTGATGTTTTCTTCCCACCTGAGCTGGATTCCATGTTGGCCAAAGATTTTATCTAGATCTGTACAGACTCCTTCTTATAGACACCTCCAAAGGGTCGGTTATATATATAACCAAATAAAATCCCAAACCACCAAGCTTTATCATAGTATAACTAAAATACATATGTTTTCAGATAGAGAAAATGTTAAGTCATAACTGGAGGATATAGAAATCAAAGGGGCTTCTGAACAGCTTGCCCTGCTTGCGATGACCCTACATTACCAGTGAAATCAATGAGTTCCTGAGTTATAAAAAGCCCTGTATACTCCCTGCTAGTCCCCAAAAGATTTTCATTCCATTCCCTTTGCGGCCCATGTGTCTGTTCTTTGCTCCACTCAGCAGTTTGCTGGATTAGGCTGCAGATCTCCAGCTCTCTGCCCTGACTCTTCCTCCCCTTGCTTAGAACCCACAGCCATTACAAATATCTCCCCATCAGGAGGACCTCGGGAAGGAGTGATCTGCCTTGACCACAGGAGGACCTGACTCAGGCACTTCTCAGAGGATGGAAGGCAGCTTACATGCTTGGAAGAAACCAAAGAAAAGCTCTCCATCAGACTGCTACTATCTACTTGACACAAAGGATGGCTGTAGCTGTTTTATGTAAATATATATTCATGGTAACCATAAATGGCTTTCAAGCAGTTTTATATCTAATAGATTCTCATACATTGAGTATTGTAGGTCAGGGACTGTGCCTCCTATCTGCTGAAAAAAGGATCATCCTACACCATGAGTCCTTTGAGCACTGTTTACATAACCCAAAACATCTTTTCTGAATGTCTAATTTTTCACTGCCTGGTTTCTATCCTTTCAGATCTGTTTTAGACCACTTTTCCCAAACAAGAGCCTTTTCTTTCATTTCTACAAGCTTTTAATGAACTTGTAAGATTCCTCAGAGGAAATAAATTCTGAAATTATACACCTAGTTGTTTGTAAAGGAAATGAGATGTGTTACAGGAGGTGGGTATTAAGGAAACATCTACCTTGCATATGGACAGCTGAACCAGCCATTTTTTTTGCTAATGAAGAACTATATGGAAAATTCTCTAGAAATCCTAGGTCTAAAATAATAGAAACTTTAGTTAAAGAGAGCACTTCTGTAAGATGCTTGATCATCTTTGCATAGTACATGGAAGTGTCACATACTATCTTTGAAGTAAATGGGAAAAAATGAAAAAAATAAGATGGAAGGACAAACATGAACTTAAGAAGCAAGAAAAGATAATCTGGAACAGGATCTCATTGATTTTGTTAACATTAAGTGCAATAAAATAGTTTACCAATGGCATCTTACAAAGAAAAATATAAACAAAAGGTTTTAAAAAATTGTGATGAATTTGTATTTTTCATTTTGATGTTCTGCTCAGCTGATTATTCATGATGATTCAAAAGCACTTTGGCAAGTTTGGGCTGCATTCCTTGCTCTCTTTCAGGAATTTATTTGCAATGAGTGGACAAAAATGCTTCCTGTTTGGTGCTGTTTAATTTATTAAGTATTCCACACTGCTCTTTATCAGTAATACTCATCTATCCAATGACATGGACCAATCTCTCTGCCAGCTGCAAACTTTATGAGTACTGATTTTGTTTCCCACAGGATTTTCATAGAAAGTGTAACACAGTCAAAAGCCAAGAGCTTTTCCTAGATGAAGATAATTAAAAATAAATTCCCTCCCTGATTTCCTACTTATAATTATGTTAAAAAAAATTGATCAGTGAAGAAATTTTTCAATTCATTGTAAGCCATACTAATTCTATGTGTTTCCATTTTTAAATAGGGAGTGGGGTTGTTGCATGTAAAGACTTACAGAAGTCCATTATATAGAAACAATTAAATTTTGCAATACAACTTGTAATATTAATAAAGATATTAATATATATTAATATGAAATATTTTCTGCAAGTCTACATTTGTAACTTCACTTTTATACAGAAATCGAGACTGCTTTCTACAGTAGCATAAATGGCATTCCAGATTTAGCCATAGTGAATGAGACAGATTTCAGCTTTTGTGATAATGCAGGGTTTTTCAAATAACTTTGATCATTCTATGCTTGCCTCTGGTGTGTGGGCACCCTTGTCCATCTGGTTGGTCAGTTAAACTAAGGTCCTCTGCCAGACTTCTCTATAATCCATAGAGTTTGAGGGTCAAACCCAGAGAACAAGCTACCTAGGCAATAACTAAATACAGTGATGTAAGTCATCATCTTCAGGTGCCTATTTTCTACCACTGGCCATAGGGGTAACTATTTTGACTAGTGTAGACTAGAAATCTAATTTTTTTACAGTTAAGTTGGAATTCATCTGACAAAACATGAGGAGAAATTTAAATATCAAACGTTAGTAGATGAGTTTTAAAAAATCTTTAATAATCAACAGGGAAGAATAAGTTCTTTTAGAATACTAATGTCAAGCTACTTTAGGTATTTACAGTAGCTGAATGGTACCTTAGAGGTGCCTATTTTCCTCATCAAACAGGGATCCTTGCTTGCTGCCCAGATCAGATGAGGAAGGATTCACTGTAGCTGCCTACACAAGATCCCTGATGACAAGTGCTGAAGTGAACATGGCTGCGTATGTGTTGCAAGGCAAGACTGGGAAGACAAGTTGAAGTATTTTGCACCTAAAAGATTTTCAGCTTATTTACTTTTAGGGACATGCCCCCCCCCCAAAAAAAAGAATCACAATTAATTTCTGTGAGATGAATGCTTAAGAAAGACTATTTTGACTGAAACTATATATAGATGGTTCTTCCCTTAGTACAATGCATCTTAATGTGCTGCTATTAGGATAAAGAACTTGATAAAGTTAAAAGTCTGATATGCAATGATCAAGTCACAAGACAAACCTCTTGCTTATTTAAGATGAACCTTAGTAAAAATAATCATTGTAGTTTGTGTTCATTTAGTGACTGTTAGCTGGATCAGACTATCTAGCTGTTTCTATTTTAGAGCCAACCCCACAAGCCATTGAGATCTCTCAGGAATGCAACACAATAAGTAAATAAATGCTGCATTATTTTTCAATAGTGTAAGAATAATTTGTTGTGTTTGTAACCTCTAGGACCACATCTGGAAAGCTGAAATCAAAAAGCCTGTCATCATTCTTTCTGTTTGCATTAGCTCTAAAGAACTTTCATATTTAAAGAAATATCTATTCATATGGTGCAATAAGGAGAAAAGATTAAATAGCTTCTCTTTCTCTCTGAGAAGTACTGTGGAAGAAGATTAAAATTATCTGGATGATGATATGTTCAATCAGAGACCCTCTCTTTTAGCACCTTGGGCCCCTAAAGACAAGAAATATGGAGAACCATAGAATATTATAAGTATTTAGCTTGAAAGAGTCAGTTGGAGTTAGGCTAGGCCAAACTCTTGCTGAAAGCAAGGCGAAGTTCAAAGCCTGGGCTGACATTCAAGAATGACAGCTTCTCTGAATTGCTCAAGTGAGGGAAAATAGAGCCAGAATGACAAGGAATAAACAGGCAGACTGAAGAAGGACTGGCAAAACATGGAAAGAGCTAGTGAAGAAGGGCAGAATTTCGATGGAGTCTTTACCACGTTTGTTGGCTCTCACTGGCCACAGATCAAAGCCCTGTGGACTTTTCCCACACTTCTCTCTGGGCTGCTCTAGGACCTTCCATTGATTCCATTCTGGATTTTGGTTACAGAGCTGAATGGCTCTTTCCATCTTTACTAACTACTTCCTGGTACTTATTCCTGAGAACATCACATGTTAAACAACATGAGGCTTAAGAGCGATGTAAAAGAGAAGCCAGGTGTTCTGATACACTATCCCCCTAGGATCCTATTTACAATATTTCTCTACTGGTCATTCTTTTTTTCCCCTAAGGAACAGACTAAGGTGTTTTTTGCTCTACTTCAGAGATATGACAACGTTTATACTGCAGTAGAGAGGCACTGCTTGATCTCAGATGCCTCATATTTATTAAGAACAAGTTAACATACAGAAATTCTTTCACATGGATAGTAAAAAAAAGATGTTGACTTTGTATTGACAAGTGAATTTAGTTAAACTTAAAATATATGCAGATAATACTGTGGTATTTCTCATAATCAGCAAACCTTTCCTATGATGTCAACTAATCCCTGAAGTATTATGTAATGGATTTTTTTAACTCTTTGAGAAAAATGGTATTGTTATTATTACTACTACTATCTTCATCATCATTTATCCCTTTAAAATATTAGCAAACTTTCTGCTAGAGAAAAAAGCTAATTGTAGAAATGGAAATTAATTGATAAAACGGATGTAAAGATCATTAAAATATTTTCTCATTCAAAGGTTTTGCATCTGTGCTTTTGTTCATGCATATGGACTATTTTTCTAATTATCACAGGATCTTTAGAAGTGATCTGTCTAGAACACATGAAATGCAATTAAAAATGCTTTCATTATAGAAAAAATACTCTCAAAAGTTCATTAAGTATACTTGCACCCAACTGAAATATACACTAAAAAGAAAGTGACCCCAGGAATGTGTGTACAGAAAGCTTGTCTTCTTTTTGCTTATGGTTATAAAAGGTACAAAATAAATAAAAGTCAAAATTTATCTCATTTACCAAATAGGAACACTGCTCAGTGTGTTTCTTACATGCTGAAATACTGTTCCAAGCTATGACAAATCTGGCTTTGGAAAGCAATTTATTTCCTTTAGAAATCTGTTTGGACACACTTGGGAGTCAGCTTTCAGAGTTTGTGCCTGACAGCTTTGGCTTCCATGTCCTTTTTTATACTGTAATCTGAAGGTGACACAGCAAAGGTGTATGTATCCTTGTACTGGTTTTGATTGTGCTTGAATTATGAGTCATCCAGAGGCTTCCTGAGAAGGGCAGTGTTGTATTTAATAAATGTTATACTCTTGGTTTATAAAAAAATAAAAAAAGTTGAGCATTAATCATAGAGAGCAAGCGAAGCCATTGCTAAAGCCTTCCTTTCCTTTTTGAGAACATAAACAAAAGTTGCTTAAAGAATTGTTCAGGGATTAATACTTCATTTAGAAGACTAATTTAGTTTCTACATTTTTACTGGATAGGCAGAACACAGGGGTCAAAACAATTTTGTGGCTCTTGTAAGTGGCTTAGGAAGTGCCTGGAAGTACACCTTCCCATCTCCCCAGTGCTGTGTCTCAAGTCTGTAGCACAATAGATAATGTACTCACTTGTTTCATAGTGTATTAGCTTACTTTATTACTACAAAATATTGCACTATATTACAAATCACCACATCACAACGTCTACACAATGTACTTTGACAACAGATTTGGAAGCCCAACAAATGTTGTTTAATAGGACATTACATTATATACTGAACCAACAAAAGCATTGTTCAACACATTTAGACTAAACTTTAGACATGCCTTGATACATAAGCACAGGTTGTATGGTACTTTTTTAGAGTCCAGTTCTGTAGATATCCATTCCTAGGCTGAGATTTCCTCTAAGGAAGGCTAGATTCACTCAGAGACTAGACTATGGGCAACGGGAAAAAATCCCAAGTTTCTTCATGCCTCACTACCGCAGTAGGCTCCCCCACATGCCATGCTTGGGGAGGTATTTGGCTTCAAAAGATGTCATCTGTCACTGAGATACACAGTCCAAGATAACCCAAGGTAATATTAGTTTTCTGATAATACTGTTTGCAGGAACAGAGGAGAAACTTGTCTGGCCTAGCCAGATTCCAATGTAGGCAAGCCGAAAAGTCTGTTTTCTCAAACAAACTGTTCTTCAATTAGTATTAATTCATTCACTAATAAGGTAAGACTGAAGGTAAGACTGAAACCAGTCTGCAGTGCTGCCAAGAGAGCTCCTGGGTTCTAGCAGTTATGTGGGCTGCAGTTATCAGACACAAATGTGCCCTTCACTCCTCAACAGAGACAAGTAGTTGCCTGTCCTGAAGGCAGAGTTCCTGCAGCTCTGCACAAATCCTAGGTGCATGGCAAGCCTCTTTGTAGACCCAATAATGATAAGGTCTGACTGCTCACTGTAGCCTTACCTTGGGGTATAAGAATTTAATGGCAAAATAGCCATTGGAGCAATTGTAGTTACCTCTTTATGAGATGCAATGATGAGAATATATGTCTATACACTTGTGCTTCTTTTTGCTAAAAGATCTTCCTTCTAAAGGGACCTATTTCTCCAGTGTGCAAACTAATGCCTCTTAATGTCAACAAGAGTTAGGCACAGACATCACTAGGAGAAGTGTCCCCAAAACTTTTAAGAGAAGCACTGCCCAAATTTCACACAGACCATATAAGCCTACATTAGAAAACAGTTTCACCAATAGTAAAAGTACTTTTGAAACAAAATGCTTTCTAATAGTCATTAAAAACCTTCTACGCAATATATGTAAAAAAGATTTATCTAATGCTCTGTAAAATTATCCACAAATGTACCACACAGTGTACAAACATTAATAAGAAAGAAGCAACAAAACCATAGCACTACCACTTAGAAACACGATGCAATTAATATTACTTCCAGTAATACAATATAATAGCTACTAACTATTACTGATGTCTATTTTTTAAGGAATCCATATTCACCAAGGAGGTCTATGGTTTCTTTTTCTTTTATTCAAAAATATGGAAGCAATTGCACACTGTTTCACTGCTACTCAGAGCTATACAAAAAAGACATGAAAATTTTATTAGTGCAAATTTTAGGATAACTGGTCTCCTGCCCTAACTCTTTCTGTTCAAATTTATCATTCCCTGTGCTACTGAAAAGTTACCATTTCTCTCACTAATGAGCTTTAGATTGAATCCCTTCATAAATGAGGCTATATATGTAACTTATTTTTTAATTTACCTGCTATAACAAGTTTAATATTTATTAAAATAGATTTTGTGCCAGATAATTGCAACAAGATGCTTAAAAAGTTTTTCAGGTTTATCCAACGTATAAACCAGTCTCAATGTGTAGGGCAAAAAGGATGTAAATAATCTGAAGGTTATGAGGACAGTACATATCTCACAGCTAAAAATATGATACTCTCTAAGGTGAGATATACCTTGTAAAATGAGTTGGGAAAATGGTGTTTCAGGAGTTATGTTAATACAACAGCAGTTTTTCTTGCATGGTAACAGTGTTTTCTAAAAATCTCTCAGAGATTTTATTTCTGGAATTAATATAGGAAAGACAACTGTCCCTCTCGCAAGGCTGTTAGGAAACTATTTTGCACAAAATACTGATTTCTATGTAGGGAAGGTAGGAAGGCACAAGTGCCCATGGCTGAGGGTAGGGAAAAGGGCAATATGATATCTAACAGCAAAGTCAGTGAAGTGGACAATGTAGCAGGACTCACAATATTTTTGAACATTAAACATCTCTGGCTTTACTAGCTAAGAATAGCAACAAAAATGAGCACAAAAAAAGGGAAACAAGTCAAAAGCAGCATGAGAAGGATATGTGTACAGAGAACTCATGCTGAGGAAACTGTTGAATTTATGACATAATAAAAAAAGCTCATAATTTTGAGATGGAAAGGAAAAAGGTCAGCTATGAACCTTTGTTTTCCATCGTTTTTAAAGCAGATGGATCCAAGAATAACAGAGCACTTCTTAGAGGGATGGCAAGGCAAAATGTTGTGCAAATTGGAAAGAGAAAATTGAAAGAGGATGCTGTCAGCAGCATGTTTGACAGAAGACATTTATGTCTTTAACTTCTAGGTATCGGTGGATCACATGGTTCACTTCAAACATGTCAGTGGTTCACTACTAGGTTCATATGCGAATGTCCCTTAAACTCACAAACAAGAGATATATGTGCCATTTAAGATTACAACAGGGCTAAAAGTGCAATATTGCTAAATATTTCTCTTAACATTAGAGTACTTTCAAGAAATGAGAGAAAAGGAATCAGTTGAAGTAAATGTCTGAAGAGGAGAAAGCATATCAGGAAGCAGGAGAGATTAGATTGTATCTCCCAATATCTCTTCTCAGAGACAATGAAAGAAGCATACCTTCATGAACAAGACAAGCATGAAGAGACTGCTGCTAACTTAGAGTACCCATAGGAAGCAATTAAACCAAGGTTGGGTTCCTTAGAAGCAACTGAAATGAAAAAAATTGCCAATGACTCAGGAGTATAAAAGAGTAGACACAGTAGGATGAGAGAAAACCTCCATAAGTTCCAAATCAAAAACCTACAACATGCTTCCAAGAACTCAGTTTCTTTAAACCCTCAGGATTGGTGACTAGAAAGTTCTGAACTGGGGGTGAGCAAGCCACGAGACACAGGCTCTCCAGTTGGCACCAGGTAGTCTGTTAATATTTTGAATGAAGAACTGCAGAATCAGAATAAAAGCTATAGAGACATCAGTGGTAGGCTGAGGTCATGGGACCAGGAGATCAGAAGTTCCTGGTCCAGACAAGTGTTAGCAGGGCAATGATGCTGCCTGCAGTTTTATCTTGTGCAGCCTTCCCAAGATGCAATAACTTGGAGAAATAGAAGAATGAGCTGAGGACGAATTGAAACACATCTTATGGCAAGCCTGGACAAAAAAAAAATCATCTCTGGGGTAGAAAGGCAAATCTGAGATAAATTGCACTGAGGATGTAGGATTCCTTTCATTGAAATCAGCTCATTTTGAGTGGCTGGATTTATCCACTAGAATATTCAGAATTTTTTTTAATGAAATTTCTGTCTGTTTTGAAAATTGTTGATGCTTTGTGTGATGTACTGGTATCTCTTAGTGGTTTCGAGGAGTTACATGCTTCTACTGGGGTTTATATAAAATATGAGAAAAATACTTGGCCTTTCTTTTATTCACACAGTTTAGAACTCCATAGTTAAATTCTCCCTCCTTATCTTGACTTTGAGAATTGCATGTAGCCCACATTATCTCCCATAGAGTGCCATGATGAAACTGGCAGCTGACTTAGTCCAGTCCCAGGACAACTAAACAGTGTGGACAACGCATCACTCTTCTGGCTCCGTTTCATACTAACAGTCCCAGTTTGTCAGAGCCAGTTTGGATTATACCATTCTCTGATTCCATGATTATAAAATAACTATCTGACATAAGAACTTTGTCAGGTTCCCACTTTTTGCATTTAGTTTTCATGTTTCACTCACAACACTTGTAATGGGTTGTCAGTCCTCGGTTGTCTGCAGGTTTCCTTAACAACAGTATTTCTTACATAGTCTTGATGGATCTACATTTGAATCCGTCAGTTCTTTTTCAGACAGGAACACTTCTGGAGCTGGGCTGCTATCTATAAGTTCATATATTTCAAAGGTACTTCCCAAAAGAGATGGCATATGCCAAGTACATGGATAGCTCATTTAGTAGAATACGCCAAAACCAGTTTTTGATGTCCTCATTAGTGAACATTTTGCTCTACATAAATTTGGTACATACCACTTCAACCACTAAGTGCTGTTTTTCAGTAGTAATGGACTCATGTAGAATTTATTCTCTATCTACATTCAGAAAGACTGATTTTTGAGAGCTCTTCCACGCTATTTCAGCAGTCTATACTCAATGAAGTCTGCTGCAGAAACTGAGGATGAAGTGTGAAGGTTGAAGCAAAGTTGGAAAGGAGTAAATATCTTTTATTTATTTTATATCTTTTATATATATTTTATATCTTTTATTTTATTTCCCTATTATTTTTTTCATTTTTTAGGAAACACTTTTCCACTACCTTTTCCATTCTTTTTTTTTTTTTTCCCAGAACAAACACATCTGTCAGCTTATAGTAATCAATGGAAACAATACAGCTGTTCAGCAAAAACAGATATAAAGAAACTGAACTTTTTTGGTGCATCTGTGTTTAGCAAAGAACCTGTCTAATAAACAGAAAGAAGATAGTAAGATGTCTAACTAGTGCTAGAGAGCTGCTTTCTATTTTTTTGGATAGACAATAATATTATTTTCATTCTTTTTTTTTAACAAGCAGATAAATTGTTATTTCTGTTTTAGAAATTTTAAAATGAGTAGACTATGAGTTCAGTGGGATTTCCTCCTGTTGGATTGTACCCTATGACATGTCTCTGTTTGGTATTGGTTCAGAGAGGTTTTTTTAGTGGCCTCTTTAAATTTGAGTATTGCTATTCCCTCCACCTTTTTGAAACATGCAGACCTTTCCTTCCCCTGCATACTCTGGCTGTTTACCTTCTAAGCTTGAGAGACAATGGTTTTTTAAATGCTATAGCATGCAAACTACGTCCATCCCAGGGAATATTTTTTTCCAGTGTGAGATGCTGTGAGAATATATCTCAGTCAATGTCGATCTGTTTCTTGTCTGCAATGTAGATAAGATTGCTGGATAAGAGAGAAATTAAGTCACTTACAGAAATGGATTTGCCACTGTAAACTATGCAGTCAGGTCATATTCATATCAGAGACAGAATATATTACAAGGCAACACACAACCTTATACAATACACAGCCTTCCTCATTCACAGGCAGGAGCAGCACTTAGGTCTTAATCTTAAAAATGAGATGTTAAAGACAGGATGCACAGGGTAATGATAGAAAAGGACAGCATTATTCAAGTGTCATTACACATCAGAAATAATAAAATAAAAATTGGATCCATAAGTAATGAGAAAGTATGCCTTGCTTTACTGGTGTCACAGATTAAATATTCTAGAATCAAAGCAGGTTTCTGTAAGTACTTGAATTTTGTTTTGTGTTCACATTATCTCACGTGACCAAATGCTATCATCTGTTTCTTATTTGTAACACATGAGAAAGACACATGCATCTGAAACAGTCATTCTCAATTCCCTTTATAGTCAGTCATGCAGAATACATATTTTTAGGGTATACCTAGGTATACCTGACTTATTTGAAACATCTACAGTGGAATTACATGAACTACACCCTAGAAAAGCTTATTTCTGCCCAGGGACTATAAAAGGAGACATAGCGACTAGCACAGGTATAGTAACCTGAATTGTAGGTGTATGTTTGGTCACATAAATTCCCCTTTCTTATAAATTTACAAAAAAAAAAAAAAAAAAGAAACCAAACTCAAGTTGTAACCTTAAAACCGGTCTCATATTTGTGTTAAGCTATGATTAAGCCATCTCTTAGATAGAATAGGTTTGACTCCTACACTCTATTTTTTCACTTTTTTTGCATCACTCAAACAAGTGAGCCTTTTTTTTTTTTTTTTTAATATTTCAGAGTGTCAGAACCTTCCATTAAGGTATAGTAATTTTTTCTGATGTACAAGAATTTCTGATAGTAAACTTGCATTTGTTCTGCATCATCCCATTAAGTTAAATGACTCTGTAGTACTTCCAAAGAGTTGCTTTAGTCTTGGTCATTGTTTTACCATGAACAAAACATACTCTCTTCCTCTTCCTTGCATTCTCTAAAGCAACCAACCACTTCCTGCCCCAGCAACAGAAGGGTAAATGTTACTGCATTTGGACCTAGTATATGTGTCAGCTGTACCTCAGTGTTTGGCCTGAGAAAAGACCAGATGGTGTAGATTTACACTGGTTTTATCGAGTATTGAGCTCATTGTAGTATCTCCTACCTGCCATAGTGATGTGTAGAAAACAACCACGGCTCAGTTAATGTACCAGAACTTGTTAAACTGTCATGTTGGTCAAGTTGTTTTGATCATGAATCAATGCTCTAAGAAGAAATACTCCTGAGAGAGAGCAATTATCCTCATGGGTTTGAGTATGTTGCTGTTACGGGTTTTTTTGCTACTGTTTTTTGCTACTGTCCTGCACCAATTGCTGAAATATCTATTTTGCTGTCTGATAGTGCTCAGGTTTGTTCAGCATACTGGATTTCACACTCCACTTCTCTCTGAAGACTGGTGTTCTAAATTGTTTTCCTCTAGAGGGGGATTAGTGTGCCTTTTTCTAAATAAAATTCACCTTTTGGGGTTACACTAACCCTTTATATTCTTTTTTGACTATGCAATTCTCCCTAATTTGTCAACTGCTTCAGAAAAAAAAAGTTGCTTACTCCACTGTTCCAGATTCTTAATGGATGTTAGGTAAAAACAGATTTAATACCAACAAATACAGCACCTCTGCAACAATTAAATTTCTCCAAGTTTATATAGTACAGTGACTCCAATTTACTTATCACTCTTAATTTGGTTTCATTGCAAAGAAATGTCAGATTCTGTCTCTTATAAACCATTCTTTTACATATATATATGAAAAATACTTTATTGACAATGTGCATCTATAGATGTTTTAATCACCTTATGTTTATTGCTTCTGTATGTGATAATATGTTACTATATTTCTTTTCCTAAGGATTTGTAGGTTTCATAATGACAAACATTTGGCATATGCAAACACTAAGGCCTCATTTCCCAACTTCTACTCTTCAGAAGAAAAGTAGTTAGTATTTTGACATAGAATCCTTTCTTTTTTTTTAATTTTGAAGCACAGAGTCATGCACATTAAGTGACATATGAATGCTTTTAGAGAAACAAAGATCTTTAATTAAAAAAATCCAATCATTATTCACGTGAGGTAATAATAAATTACGATGGATGTTCATCTCAAACCATAAAAGAAATTTTTTTTGGCTAAAATATTAAAAGCTATTGAAATAACTTATCTCTGTCAAGTTTTTAAAACTTCTGTTGTTATTGCTTGTTTATAGATAAGTCTCGACTCTCCCCTTCCAGCGGTGAATATTGAAACTTACTGTGTCAGGCTGGTCAGAAAAACTAGGTTGCTAGAAACTAATTTTTTAAATCAGAGAAACAAACACCATGCATCTCTGTTGTTAAGAAGAAAAAAACAGTGTTGTACAAAATTTTTACAATGAAGGAAAAGGAGGCAAAATGGCATATGAAAACCAGTAACCTTGTAAAGGACCAATAGATTGCTCTGATTTTATCTACATTAATGAGTCAATCTATACAAGTATGTTTAAAGCTTGCAGAACTGCTTTGGGACTACAAGAGTTTGCTGCAGACACCACACAAACTATTATGGGGTGAAAGGAACTGCCTAGTTTTACCCTTATACAGAGATGGGACCATTGACACTCAAAACACAAAAAGGAATGTACAACAAACTGCAAGATTTTGCCTAGGATACTTAATTGAAGACACTTTTCCAGAACCAATGGTGTTACCTCCCACAACATGGAAATTAATTTCCAATCTAGCAAACAAGGATGTAGTGATTATATGTATGTCTTATGGTTTAGAACCTTTTACACACATTTTCGTAATTGTACAGACTTTCCAAACTTACCTCCTCTATGGATAATCAAAGAAGTTTCACTTCCAACAGGACATTCTTTAAGTATATCCACTACTTCTGCATGGCTCAGGTTCTGTACATTCTGCTGGTTGATCTCAACAATGAGGTCACCTTCACACAAACCAGGACATCCCTGAATGTCTAGAATTTGCTTCACCCTCTGTCCTGTAGGACTGTCTGCTATAGTGAAGCCAAAGCCCTGGGCCCCTTTCACAATGGTTAAGGTCATGAGTTCAGCTTGGGTGGCCCCAGAAGAAGCCATTGATACATTATCATCATGGGCAGGTGGTGGGAATGTGCTATCAAGCTGACTATCTGCTGGAATGGAGTGCAAGGAGTGTGGTGGTCGATCTGTTACGTCTGGAACAGACTGAGAAGTCCTAGAAATGTATTCCAAATAAGTTTCATAGTTATGTCTTCCATTTACCACTACCGGAGGCCTCTCCATTACTGCAAGGGGTGGCACCATGCTGTTGGCAGGATCTTCAGGATCAAAGGGCAAAGGGTATCCACGACATAGCACCAAGTTGACACTCTGACCAATAGGAACAGACTGGAAGAGTTTGACTACATCTGCGTGAGTATGTCCAAGGACACAAACTTCATTAATATAGACAATCACATCACCTAGAACGAGAAGAACAAACAGTGACGACATGAGACGACTTCAGTTACCGTATATGCAGTGCAATTTTTTTTGAAATGAGATAGAAATCTACTAAAAAATACAGTAAATTCAATCAACATACTGACTCAAATAATAGAGACAAAAAAGTGAATTTGTCTGTCAGCAAATGTAATACAAGGAGACAATGACAGTACCAGTTATTTTCTGTGGAATCTCACAGCTGGAAAATTAACCTGGATAGAGATATGAACCTTTTCCTAACATTTCTTCCTTATTTTTCCAATTTCTTTCAGTCTAGGGCACAGATTACTTTTTTTAATAGGATACAATGGAAGATTATTTGGAGAGTGTGTTGTCAAGAAATACCATTGTTTGGTGAAGACTAAAAAAAAAATAAAAATAGTAGTAAGTACTTGTGGAGAATCAAGGAATAAGGAATTGGAATGCAAGACTGCATGCATAAGCATAAAGAAACACTTTTTGCATTGATCATGATATTGACATTTTTCTGTTAAAAGTCATTACTTGCCATCAGATATTCAGAACTACAACTATCATTTCCAATTCTAGGCATGAACTACCTATCTTGCATAACATTGAGATATTTAGTGGCATTTTGTTGTAGCCATGATGGTTCTATGACAATGACAGGACAAATTTTTTAGGTAGCTATAACAGTTTGCTATTAGAAAAATTCAGCCAAATGTCTGAAAATCAGTTTAGTATTTCCACCTAATCTGGTCAAATAAAACCAAAATAATTCCTTTACCTCCAGATCTTGTCACATATATAGCAGAGCTACCAGTCACATCATATATGAAAGCAGAATTCTTTAAGTCAACAGGCTTTTTATGGGTCTCCATATTGCTCATGCACCAACCAGCTACTGCTACCGAAAAGTTCAGAAATAAGTTCACGTTCCTTCTTGTTGTTAGAATAGATCTCTATATTTATAGCCATAAATATTTTTAGCTACCATTAAGGTGCATACTAAAATGAAAACGAGGGATCAGTTCAAACAGTATTCAGAATAGTTTGATGACCCGCAATCAGTTTTCACTTTCATGAAGCAGTTTGCATCTTTATAGAAAAGGAGAGGGATGTTTGGTTAATATAGAAGTTAATATATTTTTCTAAGTGAAGATTTTCTTATTAACCTACCATTATCCTACCACTGTGAGATATCTGCAAAGTACACAGTTCAATAATTGACTCATCACAACACAATGCTTTTAAAACGTATTTGAAAAATCATCAATAAAATGAGAATGATTTAGGGAGGATGAGGTGGTTTTCATGGAATTGTTTCAAGTGTATTTATGAAATTATGTCTTTCAAATACTTCAATCAAAAGATCTAATCAAGCAAACTGAGGAAAAGAGCATCATCAGGATGCCAGTGCAAGGGCTGTTTCTATGAGACAGCAAAAGGCAAAGGCAAAGGCTGTTTCTATGTGAAAACGAAATGGTCAATTCCCACATGATCAGTCTAAGAGCCTGACAATAATTAATTGCATATGCACAAATTGTGATTCAGAGAAAGATTTCTTCAGAGGATGTCTTGGGAAAAAATGCTAACGGAGTTCATTTAAAAGACTGTGAATATTATTCACATAAGCCTTAGGAGCTGCAAATGCTTTCTTAAATGTGCATCATAAATAGATTTCAAAACATAAGCGAAAGCAGTAAGGTCACTTCACAGGCAGTGCTGAAAGAACTCCAATGCTTTACTCTCAAGCAGCTGAAAGTAAAGCAGTTTTCAAAAGGCAAAATTTAATAGAAATTAAAAATGCACTGTACAAATTATTGTGGCAATTGCTGCAATTCATTGTCATTTGCTCATGCCCTGGTATAGAAAAATCTTACCTGCATTCTCATCCCTGGCTTCCACATTAGCAATGAGGCTGACATTGCTCACAATAGGACTTATTCTGTTGAACTGAGAACTCTTCAATGCATCCTCCTATTTCAGTAGCTTATGCCTTAACAGTAACCTTGCGACTTTTTAATCCATGCAGTCTTTATTTTCCCGAGTGTTGGCAACGCAGCTATGTGGTGGGAGGAGACCAATCTGTTTGTTCATCCTCTCTTACAATACATAAGCAGAGTGTAAAAGAAAAAATGCATTTTTTGTGTTGGGCAAGTAAAGCATTGCCTGTTTGCATCCCTTCACTTTATGTATTTGGACAAGCTTAGATATGATATAAAACTTAAGCCAGTATGGTTTTCATATATCAGAAAATCACATGAGCTAGTTGACATTACATAGGTCTCTGGTGAAAAGAAATTAGCTTTTGCAAAAGGAGTGCAGTCAGGAAATATACAGGCCAAGTAGCCCTATTCTTCAGTCACTGAACAGACAAAGCTGAGCATTAGAAGGTCTTGGGTAAGAACTTCAAATAATAACCTTGCATTATCCCTCACAAGACTGCAGAAAATTCCTCAGCTTTTCCTGAATCAATATTTTTAAAGCTCTTTGTGGTTTCTGAGGTATAACATGAATAGCATGTCTGGGCACACTCTGAAGCTGTAACTCACAGATGAACCGTTTGGGACCCATATGCTGTACTGTCATATGGAGAGTGTACAGCCAAAGGTTAAATTGTGATGAGCACAATAGCATGAGTTCAACTCAAAGGAAGGAGCTACAGTGGTGTTACACTGGGAAGAAAGAGAGTTTCAGATCATGAGACAGGAAGGAGAAATAAAAGGGGTTAATTTCAGAAATCCTTCAAATTAATCTCTCGACTGTAGTTTCTCCAAACCTAACTCGTTTTTCCAGGCTGTGAGTTCCTCAGTGTTGACACAGAGAGAAGTACCCAGCCTTCGGTAGGAAGAGAGAGATAAGAGAATCACAGAGCTAGTGCCATGCTATGCAAAGTTCAAAACCTCTCTTTAGTAAAACTCCCTTAAAGGTTCCTGTAGCATCTTTTCTGTCTGTTCTCTGCTGCTGCTTCTAATAATAATGGGTGCATATGGATAAGCATAATAGCGATCCACTTCATAATTCCTGTCTGATTTTCTAAGCAAGCCATAGTCTGCCTCCAGAAATCACAGTTTCACAGTGAGTGGGTATCTTTGAAGTTATGCAGAACATTTATATTAAGCAACAAACTTTTCCTGACTTTTAGAATTAAACTTACTAAAATGACTGGAGCATGCTTACAGAATTACTGAGGTTGGCAGGGATCTCTGGAGGTCATCTTGTCCAAATCCTGCTCAAACAAGATCCCCTAGAATCAGTTGCTGAGAATCATGTCCAGGTGGCACTGGAAAATCTCCAAAGAGGTAGCCACGACACCCTCTCTGGGCAGCCTGTGCCAGTGCTTGGTCACCCTCACAGGACAAAAGTGTTTTCTGATATTCAAAGGGAACCTCCTGTGTCTGAATGTGTGCCCATTGCCTCTTGTCCCCGAGCATTGTTAGAAAGAGCTTGGCTCCACCTTCTTTGCACAGCTACTTACACAGATTGGTAAAATCTCCCTGAGCCTTCTCTTCTCCAGGGTGGACATCCCTACTTCAGCGTCCTTACTATCAGGTACTCTCCCCAGTTTCGTCTTCCTCACTACCCTGTACAAACTGCACACACACCATACCAACCTTATGTTACTGTTCAGGGATAAGGGAGACCAGGAGACTGATCTATGGAGAAAGCATCTGAATCAGACTCCCTAGCTGGAAGTGTCAGGTTTGACAGATACGCAGTAGAGCCGACAATAGATAAACCGGTCAACATCTCAAACATCTACACTGTCACAAGAGCAGATTCTTCTGTCTGGCAGCCAATGTCCAAATTCACCATTGAGTTGAAGAATGTTGAATACTGACAGCAAGAAAAGTTGTCAAACCATCTCGAAGTTACCTCTGCTTTACTTAAGGCTCTTGCATTTAACTGACAAATTTAGGAACATGGTTCTGGAGGGGACTTCCTGGATGACAAAACCTGGTCCCCTGCTGTCAGATTCAACACAAAATGCTGCACTTGATGAAATTTGATGTCTTTGTCACAGAAACAACCATAAAGCCCCATAATATTTCACTTATTTAACTAGTTTGTCTTGCTTATTAAGGTTTGCTGGCTATTACTTATTTTGTCATGTAATGTTAATGGACTCAGCGCCTGAATGTTTGATCAAAGGTTATGTTTTGTTATCTACACAGTCCAAAGCAAAAACCAGATCTATACTATCATTATCTTTTGCTGGTTTAGTGACTGGTGAAGCAATCTGTGAGCTTCAACATCTCTTAATGACAATTTCTTTTTTACATTCCTCTCTACAATAATGTTGCAGAATTAAACCTGATACCCTGGAGATTTTCCACAAGCATTAATTCTGAAAAAAAATACTTTTTCACACTTGAAGTGTTTGATCCAAACAGAATTTCTTTTGTTGACATAACTAATTTCATCACAAATTATCCTAAAGTTTCATGTAATGTTAACAGCTATATTTCCCTCCTTTCTGAAGAACCTATACTAATCAGTGACTCCACTTATTGTTTCTGCTAAGTTTTTATTACCCCTAGATTTTCTGTATAGATATCTTGCACCTGTAGGTAAAATTCCTCCATTTTCTTACCCATGTTCCCACTACTTGTATACAAACACTTTGTTTATTTCTTCTTCTTGTTTCTTGTGCACTTGGATTCCTGTCTGTACTTCAGTGAACTGAAGCATCTGCTGGACTGCCCTTCTTATTATTACTTAGAATTCACTAAACTGAGAAGGCTAAATGCAGAGCAAAAAATACAGATTAGATCTTCATTGTTAATTTATAATCACATTTGAAGCTTAGTAGAAATGTCTCGTTTGTTTCTGAGGCATTTTTGATCATGCTCTTAGTACCAGGTTTATGTGCTTAAAATATGACAGAATGCCGTGATTTGGTGGGCATCAGAGACAGCTCTGCTACCTCTCTGCAGCCAGCACAAGCCAATAGCAATGGAGCTCAAACCAGCCCATGTTTTGGCAAGTCAGTAGAGGAAGCACCAGCTCTGCAGGACTCAGGCTGCATATTTTCTTGCTGCATTTATAACCCATGTAAACTCTACTAATTTCTCCAGCATTACTTATTCCTACTGGCATTTCTCAACTATATACTCTAAATTCTGCATATGCAAGCTTTGCATGAGTTTCAGAACCAGGAATACATGATTACTTCATTGCTGAAGCTTTCCCTTCACCTGCCCACCCACACTCTCTGCTGTCATTACTATGTATTTCTGTCACTTCTCAGCGGTGACCTTGTCTTCTCTTTCTGCAAAGTGCTGCAAGATTGCTGGCACTGGAGCTTATTAATAATAAATTCAGAGGTGTTAGCACGTTTCCAGTACTGAGATATAAAACATGGGGGTAATTCTAATAACAACAACATGTGATTGATGGTCAGGAAAGAGGCAAAGATTTGTTAGAAATGAGCCATTTTTACATTCACACATTCATACAATTACTAGCACATTCATACAGTTACTAGTAGCAGGACAGAGAACTAGTGTGTGTGAGGGATCTTTTAGTTAAACAGTAGCAGCCAAATTATATTCTGAAATTTGGAAACCCAGTTTCCTTCCACTTGCCATATGTGTTAATTCAGTGTGTGAATAAATAATTTCTGTTACAAATGGGTAGAGGCATTTGTTTGGATGTAAAAGATTTCTACATAAACAGAAATTCTCTGTTTTCTTGTACTCTGAACTGCCACAGAACCTTGTAAAACCTATTTGGTTGTAGCTGCTAAGATCTGATTGCATAACTTTTAGATACAAAAGATAAAGCCTAGGATCCTGCAGGCCATGGCAGCCTGATTTATTTATTTATTTTTTTTTTAAAGGCCCTAATTTTGTTAATACTCATTACAAAATTACCCTTATTTTAAAATAAAAATTTCTGAATTATAATAACTTTTTAAAGGAGATTGCAGTGTAAGATGGCTGTTGTGTATAAATACTGAAATACTTAAAACATCTGCCAAGAAAATTCTTACTTATTTCTTCTAAAAAAGAACATTAAAATAACTGCTAAAGTGTATCAAGAATGTCACCTGGGGAGAAGAACATTCATAACCACAGCTACCGATTGGAAGAGCTAAATTTAAAACTGACCACTTTATTATTAACTTTATAACAACTTTCTCTGATAGATAGTACTGCAACAGCCACAGTGAAATGAAAAGAGCTGCTGGGAGACATAATGCTCAGGTGTCTCTGCACTCAGAAATAGTTTTAGGACTGCTTGTTGGTATGTGAGAACACTGAATTGTCCAATAAAATATCACTGCTCATACTGGCATGGAAGAACCATTTCCCAGTCTTCACCACATACAGAAAGTTTTACTCATGTATGACCAACTCAGCAAAGCTGACAGGTAACCACTATACACAGATCCTCCTTTTACTCACTGGACTCTCAGGTTCAGGGGAAAAAATCAGTTCAACAAAAAGTATTATTTAAATCAGACAAAAAGTGAAGTCAAAATGTATTCCGAGGCATTCAGGTACTCAAACTGGCATTAGATAGACCTAGATTATCTTGTTGAAATCTGAGCCACAGATGCAAACCATCTGTTTGTCACATTTGAGTCAGTTATTGTACAAAGCATCATTGTAGTGGTTAACTTGGGCTAAAATCTGTTCTCATCATTGGAAGGACTGTGCACACTGGCTCCAAACTTGGCTTCAGGGGCCAACAGAAAGATGTGACACAGACACATATCTGCAACTTTACCCAAGAATCAGATCTGTTGAGCAAGCAGGTGCCATTTTTATACAATCAATTTTTTAAAACCCATTTTAATTCTACTATGACCCAATGCATATGCCTAATTAAAAAGCCGTCTATTCAAAATTTTTCTGCTTAACCAGCATGTATCATGTAATTACACTCAGGCAGATGTGGATTAGTAGAAAAAACTATTTCCATTTTATTTGTATTTTGCATATACTGGTAGAAGCTGTTTAAATAGAGGCATTTAACTTTTTGGGGGAGCAAAATAAAATCCATTCCAGAAAAATCTAAAGACCTTGATTATTTGCTGATCCAGTAAACATGAAACACTGTAGATTAAAAAAAAGTAAGTAAAGCAATAGCAAAAGCATACTTAAATGAATGCTGCTCATAAAGTGGTAAAGAGTAGGCAAATTCTCTTCCTAGATAGACAGTTTTTCACTTCTTCAAGCATTCAAGAGCATAGCATGGATGTTAAAACTGCCACTTTACAAAAAAAAGTAATTATTTGAAAGATGATAAGTATTTTGAAGGCAAGACCTCATAAAAAGAAAAGGTCTAAATTTCAAGGCAGCCTTTTATTTACAAATTATGTAAGCCTGTTCTAAGTTTTGCTTGCAGGAACTACTTGTGCATCCTGAAACACTCGGTGTGAACGAACTGTGTGACAGAACATCAGTGGATCTGAAGAGCGAGATAAAAAATGTATGCCATGTTTGTATAGCTATTTGGGATCACTTTGAAAGGTGTCAGTGTGTGCAGAGGCTCATACAGAAATGAAGCCCTTTTTTTTTTTTCTTTAGAGAAAGGAGGTCAAAATTTACAACACATTTGCTTTTGTACGCATTTTATTTCTGTATGCAGCGCATCACATTTATCTAGGTAATGGCTCCCAGGGGGAGGAAAGTAGCCCAGCCAGCCTCCCAACAGCCTAAAGGCATAAGGGTATAGCAAAGCATGATCTAAATATCAAGCAGACCCTGTGCCCACCTGGGAATCTTGGCAATGTGCCACCTGTCCCTGGTGGAAGACATTTTTGGCAGCATTGTCAACTGCACACCACTGCCACTGCTAAATCTTGATATAAACTGTCAGGAAGGAAAGGGGGAGAAGGATGAGGTGAGGAACTAGGTGGAGCACTTACAAAGATGCTGTAGCATAGTGACAAATGCCTTTATAGATAGAAAAAAAAAAAATATATATGTGACTGGGAGTTTTTAGTAATAGGTAGTCATGTTGTACTTGTGAACTGAGGTGGTTAATAGAGCTTTTTTCTTTCTTTGAGTAATGCTAGCACCATGAAGACAAGAATAACTAGTCATATACTAAATTAGTACCTTGTGAAAGTAACAGAACTTTGTTGGACACTTAAAAAAAATGTGCAAAGACAGATGAGTAGGATTAGTCTCAATTTAAAATCTATAGAGGTATAACTTGAAAGTTCATTTCTGTTTTAGAGATATTATGGTTTCCAAGGAGATTCCCTGTAACTGAAGTGGGCACTGCTACCGGAAATGAGTCAGTTTTATAACTCTGTTATCTATTTACTAAGACCGCGATTTTCATAATTGTTGGATCAATAATCCATTTTTCTTGCTACACGTGCAAAGAGTGCTCATTCAGGCGCCTAACTTCACCAGCAGTCACTCTGAGACCGGTGTAAATCTGATTTGACTATCAGTCAGGTTATTAACTTAATTTAGAGCTAGGACTTATAGCTTTGATTTGTGGAATTTTTGTGTATTCATTGTCCAGGTCCACATTCTGCTGACTGAGATCAATGTGAGCTGCCAGCACTCAGCAGCGTATTTTAGAGCCAAACCACGGATGTGGAGCTGAAGGCCAGGCACCAGATCTGAAGGTGTTGCTATGATGTATTGTTTAGCAAGTTCAATTTACAATAATAATATGCATGAACATACTTCCCAAGAGAAATGTTTACAATTTCTGCTGTCCCAGATGCTGTTGTTAACGCTATAAATTCACTGCCAAACTTTATGCTGAAGAATCTGACTCCGATTAAACATCTCGTGTCCTTGTTATAATGAAATGTGTGCTCATTCACTGCTTCATCCTAGTTATTGGACCTTATACTGTCATGACAAACCAGAAATTCAGAATATCTATATGTGCACTCATAGCTATACACATATCTAAATTCTCAAATCTTGCTGTATCTTGAAAGTAGTCAACTGGTTTTACAAGGTCAGCACCCTTTGGAGATAGATACTTCAAAAGGAGTCTGGATTACTGCAGATTAATGTTTTTATGCAAAATTAAAGACAGGAATCATTGTATTAATAAGAAATAAAATAAATCAAAACAGTGAAATAATTTCCAGCTAAATAAGTGGATTTTTACTAATAGTCTACTACATATAAATACCTCAGTGCATTTGAAATGAAGCCATTTTTTATTACCAATTCATTAACTCATGTCTCACACATATGTATGCTGTATGGCTAAAAATGTATGTACAAATGTATGGCAAAAAAAATTACCTCTACTTCAAAGAGCTTCTCACACAATTTCTATACCAAAAGATCTACTCAATAGTTTTTCAGGTATATGTAAATATATTACTTGCTTTAAAATAGTATGGCAAAGAGAAATAGTGGAGTTCCTTTTGGTTCTCTCAGGTTTCTCTGTATTTTTCCAGGTTAATAGAGGGTAATGTATTATCAAACTGACCTTCCTTCCAAGCAAATGTTGCCTTAATATCTCTAGAGCCTCTTTTACAGCCAAGCACTCATTTTCAAGGACAATATATTTTTATTCTTTGCAAAACAATTTAACACCTTCACTACTGAATATTTATGCTTTCTTTTCCATCTCACTTCTGAGTACTGAGTATAAACTACAAAATTCAGCTTGCATAATAGTTTTTTTTTTGTGAGATGAAGGAGGAAAAATCAGTAACAAACCCCCACCAAGTTCCTTCTTTAAAATTGCTTTATAACACACAGAAAATTTCAGCCTTATAATAGTTAGAAAAAGGTCACTTTCCACCCTTACAGCTTTATGGGTAGGAATCCCATTCTCCTTTTATGAGGATTATCCAATATCCCACTAGCTATTTTTCCTCCTTGTATGTCTCATCCAACCTCTCTATTTTCTGTTTCAGTTTGTAAGCTTTCTGAGAGTAGAATTTGCAGTACTCTTCTACGGTTTATAGCACTGAGGAGTCACAATTTTGTTGTGACTTCACTTCCACTGCAGTAAATATCTGACCAATAAGAATGCCATTGCAGGGTAAATACTCTATCCCACTTCAGTGTAGGGGGTTCAGCTTGGATCCTAACACTTAGCACAAACTAAGCTGCATTAAGGATACATCAATTTCTGTTCAGATTTCACATATGAAGTGGTATTAATACTCTGTAGTGTATGAGAACATGCCATATCTTCTGCTTTAGAAAATAATTTTCTGGATGTCTAAATTTATTAATTTGTTAATCAGTTGATGAATAAAATGGGTTATTATGAATGACTGTATCAGACTATTTGTTCTGACTGAAAAAGCAGTCTCACAGTATGCCTAATGTTCTCACTGTGAATCATCCCATAGGTGGCCTGTAATTAAAAAACCCTTCCCAAAATTATCATTGTATCTAATTTTTCCTTAAAAGGCTACCACTTACTGTCATTTGCTTCAATACAATATTTCTACCCTGCTCCCAACAAAGAAGGTGGCACCATCTGTCCTGAGAGTTGTTGCTTCTATGTCCATCAAAACCTGAGAGCAAGTTGTGGTGTCCCATCCCATTGGAGATGGTAGCTGTAGCGATAGAAGGATATTAGTGGAAAAGGGGGATAGCCATCCCATAAACTTCCTTCTAAGAACTCCTGCATGAGAAGTGCATGAAGAAGGCTAAAAGTATGATGTGTGAATGGATGCATGTGGTGCTTTAGAGAGAGGAGGTAACTAAGGGTGAGGAATGGATGAGCGTGTCTGCTGTGGGGTACAGGAATGGAAAGAGCAGGAAGAATGTGGCGTGTGAACGCCAGCAGCAGTGATAGACAGCAGACACTGATGCGCGTGTGCTCCATGCTTTGTTCTCCCCTATCTTTAAAAACACCCTAACTGGCTGTATGTCTAAGAGCCCTGTCCTGCTTCAGGAAGGCACAAACAGACTGGAGTATATTAGTGAATCCCGCTCCAAAAATTAGTGTTTTTATAATGAGTGCAATTTGCATTAAAATGGCTTCTTTCTGCTTCTTATGGCATTTCAGACTTGTATGCAAGCAATGCTCACGTACATGCCCTCCCAGAAAGTGACTTCCAGACAAAAAACATAGTCAGGTGTCAACTGCTTATACGCCAACTGGAATTTTTAGAAATACAGTGAAATGACACAGTCATTATTTCCAGTAGGGGTTATAATCAGGGAAACTCAGGTTTACCTAAGGTCAAACTAAAAAAACCTAAACAACCCTGGGTATAAAAATGAAAGTAGGGCTTCTTGTCTATTTTAGCTCTCTCTGCATTTACTATAAACTAGAAGATAGAAGTTCATGAGAAGAAACCCAAAATGTCTTTGCGAATCACTCAAACCAAAGTTGGGGCTGCTGACACTAACAAAAGAGAGACGTCACCATAAATAATATTGTCCTACCAGTGAAGTTAAGCATGGCTGGGTGAATGAATTCAGTGTTTGTTTGACATAGTGCATTTGGATTCCATGGATTTTACGATGATTGGAAGGGAGACTTTATACCTCTTCATAGGACAATAAAACAATTAATAATATAGAACAAGCATTTACAATAATTGATATCAATGTACTATATGTTACAACTACAAAATATAATTATTTTTCCTAATTTTATAGTATTAATGGTTGATACATTATGTTTCCAATTAATGTTTAGAAGAATAAATCACATAATTTTCAAACTGGCAGTCCCTAACTGTTCTCATCAAGGAATCCCAAAATTGTTTAGCCTTGACAAATTTTACATACATAAAGATGAACCAATCAATGTATTCAATGTCTAGTGAGCCTGGGATACTGTAAACTGTTACTGAAACCTTGTCAAGACTGGATTTGCAGAGTTAATATATAAGTGCAATTACAGCTAAACACTGTGAAGAAACAAGTTCTGAAAGTTCTATGATTTTATTGAGAATTAAACTATCCAATCTTTTCACTGTTGCTCCAGAAATATGTGTATTATTATCTGTTATGACAGAACTATTGTAACAGCACTGCTAGGAGTCTCATGGCAAGGAGTACTTGGATTAACTGGGACAGTGGAGGAGGTTTATGAAATGAAAAATCTGATACCATGGTGTTCATTTCACTATAGTACAATTACTAACACTACTTCTGCAAATGATTTAATATGATAGGGATAACTAATGTGAATGCTTCTCAATGTCCTTATTTGTTAGGTGATAGAGATCATAAAAAGAAAGGAGCGTAACTTTGGTGTGACCGCATTTTCATTCTCTGACTTCACTTTCCTCCCAAATTTATTGCAATGAGCTGCAAACTAAATGCTGAATATCACAGTTCCACCTAGTAGAACTCATCTAAAAGGCACTTTTAGAAAACAGAAATATGCATATTTTCACACTTATTCATATATCTTCAGCTAGTTTCCAAAACAGTACTGATTTAGAACGAGAATAAGTGGTCCATCTAATCTAAAATCTGGAGAGCATGTTTTGGAGTCTGAGGCAGTACAGAATTTATAGAACAGCAAGCACAGATGTTTCTCTGGTGTAGAGCTTCTGATAAGCAGAGGTGGCACATGTTCTTCCACCTGCGTTCGCTTGGGCTTGAAGGCACAGGACAACCTTTACCCCGACAGAGAGGAGAGCATCTGCCTCTATGTCCAGTTTTAGGCTGCTGCTCTCAAAAAGGGCTCTGTAAAACCAAAGATCCCTTCAAGCCAGACTAGCACAAGAGAGCTGGGAACAGTGGAACTGATAATGTCATTTCAATGACATGGAAATAAAGAAAAAACAAATACTATCAGCAATGGAAGGAGAAATTTAATGGTGTGGGGAAAACATAACATGAATCCCTCTGATATCAGTGCCTACTGTCCCACATGCTGGCCAAGGAAGCTGAAAAGTATTTCTCTATTTGCACAGCCCTTGCCAGTCAGCAGATAATTGTACAAACAGCATGTTCTCCAAACATATTAAAGGCTCTGTCCTGGTATTCAAAAAATTATACCAACATTAAAACAAGTAATATCAAAAATGAGGTCTAGGACCTATTGCAAGCCATCTGCACACACAGGGAAGAACTTTTGCACATAATAGATGTGCTTCTGCTCCACCGGAGTCTACTCAGGTTCGACTTTGGATTATAATCAAGTATTTTCCCAACTTGGTTCTTATCCACTCTACATTTCTTCTACAAAGAGACCATCCCCCTGCCCCCAGTGAAACTGAAAATTAGAACGAGTTCTTGTCTTTGTGGTTATTTTTGTGCAGTTAAAGGGAATGTGCTTTTGCAAGACTGTTTAAGATGACTGCTAACATATTCTTCTTTTTCACTTACACAAATAGAATCCATTTGGGAAGGATGCTCTCAAGGCATAAAAAGGATTTTGAATACCCAGTAAGACCCAGATGTTCTCAGACACCAACAAGAAGTGAAGGAGATTAAAAATGGTTGCCATTAAAAGAGAAATTAGTTACATGAGCGTTCTGCAATTTCCTCATATCTCTCACTCTCCAAATTAAAAGACAGACACAATGTCTAATTCAAACAGAAAATATGAGGTGTGCCTTCAACCAATGGCAAAATAATACAGTTGCATCAAATTGACTGAAATGCAAAGAGATGAAAGAAAAAGGAATAAAAAAATTATGAGCTTAATGTGATTTCTCTCTTTTACAGATAAAACAGAATATAAAAGAATAGCTAATTCCATCACTGATAGCAATCAAATAGTAAGGCTACAGTGAACAAGACAGTTAAATTACTCTTAAGAGTAGGTTTAATATTTAGTCTGTCCCTAAAAACTGCTATTGTAGGATGCAACAGAGGTCACAAAAAAGCTAAAACTCATGTCATTTCTAATATTTGGGAGAGGAACTTGCGGCCACTGCAAGAAAGACTAAAAATCTTATTGCAGTCTCTTGAAGCTGATGCAATTATACTGTACAGGTATTATGCATCACTCTGCTTGTCAACTGGATGGGGCTGCTTGCATAGCCACGGAAAGGCTATCAGGCACTGACTATACACATCGACTTCCTTCCAGTCTTGACTCTGATTGTTTCAAGTGTCTTTTATGATAGGTATTATATACCCCAAATTTGAGGTCATCTTTTGGAAAACAATTAAAGGTTGTCTGCATTGCACTTGATATGTTTGCATTCTGCAAACAGATTTTGATACAGTCTTTATCAAGCTTACACTTCATATTTTATCCTTTGCTTTAGGGTTTCTGTTCTAGTCTCTCCTTTTTCTCATACTTGATCTGGCTGTTCCCCTCAGCTGCATTCCAGTTATTAGAAAAAAAGAAAGAGAGAGAGAGTTGGAATGACAGAGAGAAAACTTGATGTTGCTTGCTATAGTCATTGCAACTCCTGCACAACTTAACTGCTGGAAGATCCAAATCAGGGAAAGCCTGGATTTTTCTGTCAACCCAAGATAAAGCATGTCCAACATGGAATTCATACTGGAAGAAAATTAGCTCCTGATTCTGACACAAACATGCAAAATGAGACTGACTTCTAAATATGGATATATTTCTACATGGAAAAGTCGAAATCCGATATCCCTGGGTTCAGGTTGATCACTGTACAAGAGAACCATGGAGCCCTTTGATGATGTATCTGTAAAAATACTCGACTTAATGAGTTAATATTATACTTCATCTACATCTCCTAGCTCCTAGAAAGAACTCCCTCTTTTTTTTTCTGAAATGGACTTAATTGTATGTTTATTTTTTATCTACAAATTCACATATGCACACGTATATTTTTACACAGAGATACACCTTCAGTACACCTACCCACAGACATACACAGATAAAAATACTTCATCACACACATTCAACATCTGCTGCTATAATCAATAATAGCTAATATAATAATAGCTAACATCTGCTATTATAACATCTGTATTATAATGAATATTTTTACATATATATCACTGAGGGGCTTCATGGTGCTCTTTTACATTATCCTGCATTCAGAACTGAAAAGATTATTGAAAGATGGTATTTACAACACTGCACAGTTTAAAATAAAAATTCAGCAGCTTGGCACCTTGTCTGGAGTGAATTTTTGACATGAACAGTTGCTGAAGTACAATTCTTAATATTATCCCAATTTCTCAAAACAATTCAGAACTATTTTTTCAATAAATAGGAATTGCACTAGAAACACTTGAATCTCTTATATAATAGTCAACAGCATTTCCTTTTGATGCAATCAAGTTTGGCCTAAAAAAATATACTCTTGTCTGATATGCAGAAAATAATTGGAATAAGACAGACTAAACAGATTGTCAAAAGCAATCTGCCAAAAAAAGGAAGCTTTTTTGAACTCTGAGTGATGATACTGCCATTGTGACCTGCCTGGAAAATGACCAGAGATAAGATAATAGTATTGTTGACTTTTCTAATTTGTGTTAGAACAACTCTTCCTCACTAAAATAAAGCACCCTTCTAAAATGATATTAAAAGTAGAAACACGTAAATGTGACCAGTATTTTGGTACCGTGTGTAGCACTGCAGTATTGCATGAATTTCACGTGGAATTTGACAGAGGAATCTACACTCAAACCCATTTATTAAACAAACAAAGTTAAATACACGTGTGGTTTCTGGTGCCAGTGACAGGAGGCAGTGTCTGTGCTGTGGTTGGATGCTTGAGGACAACCTGCCTGACCTCACCAGTCTACCTTGTAGCACATGAACTTTTCTGGAGGCTTTGGTGGAAGAAAGTCAATCAGACTCCATCAAAAAAGATGGGTACAGAGAGCACTGGCTGAGGCTCTGCCCAATATCAGGAGAATAATTCCAGTAACATAATAGTGATGGGAGTATAATTAATGCAGCCTCACATATTCCCATACAATGATGTTTTTTTTAAACCATGACCTGAACCTCTCCCTTACAAGACATGAAAGTACTGTCAGGTTCTTCTCACTACCTCAATTTCCTAATTTTCCAATTTCCCACCTGTTCCTCCTGCCTGTTTTTTTTTGGAATCACCCCAGAGTAGAAAACTCATTTTTTTCAGTGCTTTTTCAGCCCTTCACCATGTTACATGCACCCCCCCAGCTCAGCCCTGACATCTTCTTCAGAGCTGATGGGTTCACAGGATTAAAAGACGTGATTTCAGGCCAGTAATCATAAACTGCTTATTGAGACTTGTTATTTTGCATACATAAAAGTGAAACAGAAGAGATCACAAATAACATAGCAGCAGCATAATCCAACATGTTTCATGAATCACTATTAGCTTATGAATAACTTCTCAAGGAACAGAGCTATCAAGAGAATGTGTCCAATATTATCTGACTTTTCCCCGGCACCACTACAGGTGATGCTCAGTATGGCAAAGAAAGTAAATGCTGCGTACATTGATGCTGATTTTCACGCAGAAGAGATTAGCTTGATACAAAGAATTTTAATTTACTTCCATTTGGAGCTGAAGAAGAAAGCAATACATCAAAAGGAGTGAAACTGCCAGTGTTTAAAAGATCTGTACTCACATCACTGTTCTCAGACCTCTCTTGCAGAGCTCCTTTCTTCTTTTCCCTAGTACCTTGCCCTCCCCCTCCCGCCTCCTACACGCTCACACATGCATAGAAACACCCACTCTCCAGCCATCTCTGAGCATAAAATTACTGCCTTTTCTCTCTGCCTGCCTGTAGAACAAAAACAAATTATCTCATCTTCAGCTCCAGCATATCCTAGTCCAGTCAGTTTTCTCCCAGTTCTGCACCCAGTCTCTGGAGATGAGACCCTCTTCTCCTCCTTCCAACATCTAGTCACCCCCAGAGGTGGATAGCTGAGACCTGGCAAAACATCCAAGCTCCACACGCCAAGAATTGCCCACCTCCTGTACACAACCCTCACCTAACCGGGTATGGCAGCAGAGCAGCATTTAGGGGACCCTGACTACACCACCATGGCACCACTTCCCTCTGGTGCCTACCAAAGGAGGGGATGAGGAGAAGTGAGTGCTGCCCAGAGATCTCCCACTGCTGCATGCAGAGAGCATATGGGAGCAGCAGAGCATCTCGAGCTCCACCTACATCCACTGACTCAGAGTCAATATCGCACTTATGTGACTGCTGGAGGGGAGAAGACTTTTGTGGGGCAGAAACAGAAAAGGCTGAAAGAATTTCTCCAGGGACTTCTCACTTTTCATCAGGATTCACTCCATGCCTACCTCCTGGTTCCAAAAGTGCTCCTTATGTCACTGAGAAATTTTCATTACAGGTCTTTAAGCAAGCAAGCCATTTTTTAAAATGTCAGAGTCATCAATTACAAAGAGGCAGTTGCATAAGTGCTGGAATAAACTTTGCTCTTCTTACAAAGGCTATGTGAGAAACTAAACAGGGTCAGATAAGAGGTGCATCTTTGCTAATATCCTGATTACAGCAAGAGACAGTGAAATATGCTTTAGAAGTGAACTTACAATAAGATTGCCTGAAATGTCTCTGTAGCCCCCATTAGTTAAATGTTCATAAAGTTCCTGGAATATGATTTATATGCTTGAAAATGCTTCCTCATCTCTAATGCAACTCTGGATAATATTACATTGTGCCACACATCAAATGATAAATTCAGAGCAGTGCCAAAAAAAATTGATCCACATACAATTAAACACAGATTTCTGTTTTAACGTATACTGCACAACTGAACTTTCACAGTATTTGGCCTTAATATCTTAAACTGAACTCCATTATTTAACCAATTAATTAACATTAGTGAACTAACATTTTTAGCAGTTATGATGGAAGTTGCTACCTGCAATAATTCTTGGACTTTACAAAGTTCTAAAATGACTATTTTCAATGGGGAAATTCAGATACAGGGATGTTAACAAATTTATTCAAGTAAAACACTTGCTAACTGTCAAGAGAGATATTTCTCATTCTAATTATAGAGCAGAAATTGTATCTTAGAAGTCATTCATTAATTTATACTTAAATTTTCAAAGGATTAAAATTTGCTTTAAATTTTAGCTCTAAAATTTGTTCTCAAAGAATAGTAAAAGGCAAAAAATGAGCTGAATTTTTGAACTCTGATATTTTAATATAGATATAGATTGTATTTGGTTGCAGAGGCAGTCAATGTGGAGGCAGAGCTGAATAAGTACTCTTAATCTATTTTTTTTTTAATAAAAAATGAAAATAAAATTCTGAAAATCAGCTAAATGTTTTCTTTTTTTGGATAATTGAATGGTATAATAAAGCCCTATATACCAAAACAAAAGAAAGTCAATGGTGGCATGGCTAATGATATTGAAAAGTACAGTTCTAGATTAATTTCATTATGCAATATGAAATTCTCACTTTCCCTGTCATCTCTGTATATAATAAGAAACTCTGTCTGACCTCATAGATCATTCTTGTTGTTAAGAAACAAGACAAGATTATTTATTAAATAAAATAGTACATGAGATGATGGCTTATTTTCAAGGTACATTTTTTGCCTGTTTATACAAATAGCCAAATCACGTGAGAGAGATTTTAATTACATTTGATAGAAGAAAAGTTATTTCTGCAACTGCAGCATTTTTGGCAGCCACTGAGTTCACTGTACACTGCTGACTCAATGGACAACTTGCAAAACTTACAAAAACTGTCCTAATAAATGTGAGGATTATGGCAACATATTTATCATCTCCTGGCCAAAGTTAAATATGCTAATAGCAGAATCTGCAGATTTCTTATGATGAAGATCAGATCAAAGAACAAATTTATGGGTTTCCTAGGCTTGTCATACACAAAACAAGTTTGTATGACAATATGAACACTAAAATTGGATAAAGGTGTATTGGTATGTGATAGTAGATAGAATAAATCATTTAACATTTTTTCTGCCTTTGTATTTTGCATACTGCAATACGTATGAGATAGTTTTAGTATCCTTGTCTATGATTTTGCCCTTTGTGGTCATTTTTCCCATGCAGTCAGACCTTGTCTTAATAGGAATGTGAGACTACGTATACTTGGATAGTTTGTATCCAAATATCCTTTCTGCTTTTTCACCTTTGCTCTTTCACATTTTGCTTCACCGTAATTCTTGATTTCTGTATGATCTCATTTTCTGCTAAAGATATGGCCCCTTTGAGCACCAGAAGATCTCCATTTACTCATATTACAGAGACCCAGACTGGTAGCTCAGGTTAAACAGGGTGTGTATGTCTTATGTATATGGTTTGTGTTGTATTTGTCCATAAGAGACAGGGATTTTATATTAGCATAGATCATATCTCCATTATGTCCTTTCTGCCCATCAAATTATTTCACCTTTGGTTTCTGGGTTAAATAAAAATGTAAATGCAGTGAGAATCTGGTCAAAGGTGAAACAGTTGGATAAAAAGTAAATGCTCTACTGGTACAGCTGGACATATTCAGACCTCAGCCATCTCTAATCAAGTATGTTCAGCTTTCTATAGTTGGTGCTGGAAGAGTTGCTCTAATGGTTTAAACATTAGAAAAAATTACATATAGGTAGACCTGCCCATATACTCTCTCCTGCAGAAGACTAATGCAACGTACTTACATTACCCAGAACTTCAACTCTTTATGTGTCCAATATTTTACTATTTCAAGTAACAAGCACATGTTATCATTCTTGGGACTGATAAACATAGATCAAAATATAGTGTAAAAAAATGTAAATTTCTTTCAAAATGAAATAAGTGGCACAAACCATGCATACTATGAGTTGCCTCCTGTGTATCAATATGGATTTTATCAAAGTAAAATAAAAGATTGCTGTTCTTTCAAATTCCTCCTGCATTTTGCATTATCTGGATTTGAAGAAAATGAGTCTTCTGAAGAAAAGTCACTATAGGAAAGAAAACAAGTTACACATATAATTTAATCCTAATATTGGTATATTCTCTATGGGTGCCAGTAATATAAGTGCTGGAGATGAAAATGAGTTTATAATCCCCAGTACATAGTTGAACTCAACCATCAGACTTTTTATTGTTTGAATAGTTAAATGAGAGAAAATTAAGCCTATTAAGTTTAAAAGGGGTTTTGTAGTTTCTTTTAAGTATTCATAAAACAACAAATGTGAGTTTTGAATTAGGCTAGGGGAAACAAATATCCTTAAGATTGTCAAAAACCAAGTGTTATTATTACAGTAATTATTTAATCACTGTTTGCTGCAACAGATGATAAGGAAAAACAAAGGTGTCTATTAATGCACTCCTTGTTGAAGGAGGAAAGAGGCTGTTTAAGCAGGTGTCTGATGTAATTTACAATAGCCTTGGGCATTTGAGATATTCACATGCAATTTGCAGGCACCATACAGGACTTAAAAGAGACTGTTGCCTGGAAGGGCAGGAGGAGGCTAGGTGGGATCCCTGGAACTTTTAATGGCACTGGACACCTATGTTTATGCAACTGAATTGCACCCAAATATTGGTAGTCTCAGTTATCTGCTGGAGGCAACCTTTTCCTCCCTATTGTCACCATACTTGGGTACCTATCTTCCTTAATATTCTGCTTTGAACCACCTTGAATGAAGGTACTAAGTCTAAAACTCAAATTCTCAAAATTTCTATATTATGGCGAACTTTAGGGCTAAACCCCAAGATACGGAGTCAGAGACCTCTGAGTTCCTTAGTACAAATAGTGCAAACCCAGAATCATCTCATGAGACATGTGATGTGAAGACAAGAAGTTCCTAAGAATTTTTTTGTATTTGTTCCTGTGGCTTAATGAACACACTGTCCATTTTCAGAAGCATTTTGAGATCCAACTTAGATGCTCTACTGTAATTGCTGTTTTGGTTTGCATAAATAATTTTAATTGAAGACTTCAAGGGAATAGCCAAATGACAGGGCTAAAATGAATCAGTAGCTGCCTTTGTACCCCGAGGAATGTCTATTTGTATGCAGTACTTAATGAATGCTCAGTAGCTCAGACGGGTGACATAAACTCAATCTCTAACTCCATATCAGGCAGAACAGATGGATTTTCTGGAACTCAGGGAGAACACAAGAATATTGAATATCACACCAAACAACCAAAAAAAACTGACAAGGTGCACGTAAAGACCCCAGATGTAGACAGTTAAGTGCGTGGTATACAAAACACAGATGCTTTTTTCTTAGCCTAAGCTCATCTCTGTCCTGGTTATCATTTGGTGAATATCTAACAACATAGTGAGTGTTCAAAAGAACAAAAATATGAAGAAAACACTAAAAAAAGAACCTGATGGAGATTTGAAATCAGTAACTTTGTGAAAAAAGTAGACACCTTTCCCAGTCCTTTGGTTAACATAAAGAGAAATTTACAGATATAACTGTGACCACTGTAACAAGTTCATTTTATCTGAAAGCCATAGCAACACAAAAAATACAATGGAAAATTAATCTTAGAAAAAAGTACTAAAAATTTCTAGCAACCTGAGTGCTGTCTCCTGGCTTTTCTATTTACATGCAGAGTTCAATGAATTGCCTGCTTTAAAATACAAAAGAAAGGGAGATTGAAAAATAATCTTTTTCTGCTAACAAGTTTTTAAGTGCTATTAATACTTCTAAGATGCAAGTATTAGTTTAATTGTCATCATCAAACATTTAAAACCACTAGTCATATCCCTTTCCCCAGCTAAAGTGAGTCTCAATACTTGATATCAAATAAATAATGAAACTGGCATTTTTTATTTTGTTTTATGCTTGAAACCTCTTAAATATAACATGGTTGTACTTCAGCACTTTCCTCTGCGACAGAGGAATATAAACTTTTATCCTATAAAATTGAAGCTAAGATTTACATTTAGTCCCTTTAAAACAACCAAAAAAAATAATTAAGGGTTGTGCTTTAAAGAATTCTGGTTACATAGAGATTCAGGATAAAATTGTGAGGACTAGCAACAGTAATAGATTCTTAAAAGAGGGTTGATTTTAACTGTACACCTCTTGAACAGTTTTGGCATTAGTTATATGACGTGAAAGTTTTATGGTGAGAAACATAGAGTGGATTAAATGAAGTGGGATGCTGTGCACTCCTTGAAAAGCCAAAATAAATTGTGAAATGAAAGAAGACTTGTACTGGAAAACCAGGCTGAGGTTTTTAAGACATAGTTACCTCTGGTTTGGCTCACAAAAAGATAATGTAACCAGTACCACTGGTGAAAGGAACAGTAGGTTTTGGTTGTACCAGTCGCAAATACAGTGTTTCTGCCATGTTTTGCACTATTTCATCATCTTCCTGAAGGATGTTGGAATGCAAGCAGTAAATTAACACAAATTCAAACCGACTGGCCTAACATGAGTGGGAGAAATCACTCTCCCTGATGCCTGAAGTAATTTTTCTAATTGTTGTTAGTTACTTTCCAAACAGTTAATTTCCCTTCTCTTAACTTCATGGGATAAATAGTAACATATGAAGACAGAGATGCTCAGTCAGCTAGAGTAAAACAAGCCAGATGAAACAGCTTCCAAAGAAAGCAGGAGTATTAAGGGAGGCTGATAACACAAGCTGGTTTTATGTCTGCTGCTCTGCTCTCACAGACCCATCACTGGGCATCAGCTTGCAGCTGCAAGACTGACACTTGATGAGGCCTTGGTGTGCATTAAAAGAGTGTTTTAGCCTGGAGATGCATAAGTGCAATGAAAAGATAGTCCTTCCTCAGCAGTTCATCTAGGAGCACAATCTCTCATGTTCCAACACCGTGCCTTAATTTTGTGAGGCCAGTCTTCCTGGAGTCACTGAACGAGGTGGTGTCAGACAGGTGAGATAATTAAATTTCAGCCAGCTTCTGGTACTGTGGTAATGAAGCCCTACATACGTGTGCGATTAGTTCTTCATCAAGCTCCTGGTCAGTGAGGTGGCAGCTGTGGTAAACAGTTGGCTACCAAGGGAACAGAATGTTGTAAAAGAATATTGTCAGATGGATTTTGACTGATAGCATGTGAGAGAGACATGACCTGTTTGAAAAAGAAGATAGGTACAATCGCGAGTGCTCATGATACATTGAGTCCTTTAGTGATATTCCAACAGTATTCACATTCCCAGATGACTACCAAAACTTAGATTTTATTTTCATATATTTGCTTTTTGGATTGAAGGCATTCTTTATGCATACATAGTTCATCTTTTCTGTTGCTGAAACTGGACAGCTTGCTTCGTATCTAATCTGACATTAGGTGAGATGATGGTTTGTTCATATGAACTGATGATGGATAAACAGAGAGCAGGATTAAGGATCTGTTTGAACTTATAAAACTGTATCCTTTCGCAGACGTCCCCAATTCCTTCTGTCTTGAGTACTCCTTATAGAGTTTGTAAGATATTAGCCTCACTGTGAAAAAAACATGCATTAATGAAACTAGATAATTATTCCCTAAGCTTAATGACATTGTAGGGTCAACCACCTGATAATGGCTTTGGTTTTGCTCTTATTCAGCTAAATAACAACATTTATGACTTTGTAGATCAACAAATGTGGCTTCTCCAATTTGCTTATATTTAAAGTAACCTCAGCTTGTTGAAAAATTCATCATATGCACAAGATTGTTATGGGTCTTGACAGTAGGTCCGAGGATAGCAGCCAAGGCCATAGATCATTCCTTCCATCATTTTTAACAGCTGGCTCATTCCCTTTGGAGATCTCTGAGGTGCATTAGAAATTCTCAGTCGTAGATGTGGGACCAATTTCTAGATTTCTAGTCTCTAGGCTTCATCCTATTACAGTCATGCAAAAGTGGTAGGGGTCTACTTATATGGTAGGTGTAGACATCTGCCTTGTAGACATCTGTATCTGTTAGCTGAACCTCATCTTTAATTTATGAATTTCTATCTCTAGAACAGATAACTAACATAGCAAAACTACCACTCCTGAGATAATAATATCTAAAAAAGCCCAAGTCTGCATTGTTTACAGATGATTTAGCATCTTAAAGCTGGCCAAGTGTATGCCTGGCAGATGAAACGAAAGAACATGTTTCCCCTTTCTTGATTCACACTGTTGAGCTATGACATTTCACCACAGATATATACATATATATATATATATATATATATATGTGTCTGGAAAGTTCAACATGAAATCACCACAGCTATTCATCAGTAGAAGGGTCATCACCAGACTCCATTATTTAACCACTTGTTCGCCATGTCTTTGAGTTGTTTCCCGGAAATTTCCACCCAAGGAAACAGAGCTTGCTGAAATGTAGAGTGAGAATCTTTCCCTGAGCTTGATTATGTGGGAGTGTTTCAGTTTATCCAGTCCATTGAATAACCTTGAGAATTGTAGGAAAGAATTTGCCTTTACAGTTTGAGCTTTTATCTGGTTCAGCCACAGGCACAAAACTTTATTTGCCTTAGAACAGCAGTCATTCAAAATCACTCATTGTATAAAAATCTTCTCATGTAGATGCAGTCTTTCACAAGTGATGTTCACTCAGCATTTTAACAGGATGCAGGGGCCTCTTAAATACAGACAGTATTTCTATCTGCACAAAGCTTCAGACAAGACAAAGGAATGTAACCTCCCAGAAAAGAATGTGGTATCAGCTCCTAGGCTGTCCTGAGGTAGACATAGATGCTGTGGAGTGTAATGTTCATATCCAGCAGCTTGATTGAGCTCCAAATGCTAAAACATGTCCTAGAAAGGCATTTGCAGTGTTATTAACAGCCATTAGCTCACAGATGCTAGATTTACATGAGGGCATAAGAGCCCTTACGAATTCTGAAACATCTGGCAAATGGGATCAGGAATGCAATTTTCTTTGGTTTTGACTCATCCACTGAGATGTGGTTCCTCTGAGTCTGCTTGTGAGGTTTATAGTGGGTCTAGGACAAATATAAATATCTCTTAGTGCCCAGCACTGGGCACCAAGTGGTGCTGAGAGATCGTCAGGACCTCAGATATCTCCTGTTGCACCTCAGTGCACTCTGTTTGCCTTGTTGCTTTATTGTTTCATAGCATCACAGCAATGCCAAGTCACTGTCAAGCAGCTGCTTGCATGTTCCCAGTGGCTTCCAAGCTTTCAGTAGTGTTCCTCAGGGGTCAGTGTTGGACAGGTACCATTTAACATCTTTGTTGGTGACTTGCACCCTGGGGTTGAATGCTCCTTCAACAAGTTTCCAACGATGCCAAGGTGTGTCATGTGGTCAACACCCTGGAGTTCCACCTGGTCCAGTGGAAGGTGTACCTCCTCACAGTACAGGGGGTGGAACTGGATGATCTTGAGGGTCCTTTCCAACCCAAACCATTCTGTTACTCTATGATTCTGTGTTCCAAAGGATGAAGTTCAGAATTGTTTGTTTTTGAAACCTGCAGGTCAACTCACTTTGTTATGATCACATTTGAGGGTGACAATATCTTACACAGACTCACTCTTTGAATAGCATTTGTATCAGACTCCTATATTAGATTTTGGGTGGAGAAGTAAACCAAGTTACAATGGTAGTTTTCTAAGAGCTTGTTTCTTTAACAACTAGCTTGAAGTACAGTAATAGTGTCTTCAGCCTTTGGTCAAGATCAGGTAAGATGAAAGAGATGGTGCCTTTTCTTTCTTTTTTTCCCCAAATCTGATGCAGGTCTGAAGCACAAAGATTTTTATAACCACTTAGTCAAAGAACAGTGTCAGCCTTGCAAGGGACAGGGTCCAGAATCATATTAGACCTGGGTGCACCAGCACCTGTGGTTATCCCTCACACTCAGGCTGCTTTACAGATCATTGTCACTGCCCCCAGACCTTCTATTATGATGTCCTACTGCCACAATATGATGTTTTGATCATTAATCAAAGCTTCCTATGAATCTGATCATAGCTGGAGTGTGCATAAATTAAAAAACACCCAGTTTGTATCAAAAGAATAAATAAAATCTATTTTAAAAGCTCTATTCATCATCCAGTGAGGCCTACCTAACAAAAAAAATGGAACATATGTAATTTCAAATAAAAGATTTTTTCAAACAAAAGATTTTAACAGTTTTATGAACAAAAAGCAATTGATGGAATCTGGGAGGCTTTCATACCTTCAGTTGATTAGACTGTAAAAATAGCTGAAGAGGAAGAGAAATTCTACTTCAGGAAGTGTGAAAAGGATTGGATAGCAGGAAATACAAGCACTTAACTGAACAGTAGTGCTTTTATAAACATTCTGGCCTTAAACATACTGTTTCAGTTTACCACTATCATATTTAGAAATTACTTCAAGTGTTCATATCTATTTTAGATGCCACAAACATTAGTCTGAGATTCTCCAGCTACTTTACATTAGAACTCTGTGACTTCTAACAATGAAGACATTTGAGACCAAAATTTGTTCTGAGATGTAATTTTGTATGTTTGGGGATTATAGAGTTATTATAGAGTGATTATGTATTTGAATTTACATTTCTGTTTTGCATTCTTAATATAGTTGAATTAGTTACCTCAGGAAAAAAAAATCAATGTTATTTCTACACATTTTAAAGCACCTTTTTCCTATTTATTCTCCTCCATGTCTACAATACTCATCAGCAATAGTATTATGAAATCTGTATTCAGTTTCAAGGTAAAATTTAAGTAAGTTGCAAGGATACCTGCTTTCCAGAGAAAAGAACTCCATGTGAACAAGTTCACCAATAACCAGCCCAGGGTATTCAGAAGGATTAACAAGGAATTATATTTGAGTGGTGCATCTGAGAATGCTAAACCACAACAAACAAGGAAAAGCACTCATGTTATGTATTAGGTAATATGAAAATATTAAGGAAAAATGAACTTCACATTACTGAAATATTCTGAACTTCAGGAATTCTGTTGTATAACCTTAACAAGCTAATTTAATAATCTTTGGCTTTGGGAACCAAATGGCATTAAGTTAAAATGGCAACAAGAAATGAGAATCAAAAAAAGCTGTTTTTTATAAAACCAATGCAAACAACCTATATTCTACTTCTTTCTTACATTTTACTTCTTCATACAAATTTTCTGTTTATCTTTTTGGCATAAGAAACATCATACCAGCTATAAAATAACATCTGAAGCAATTTTTTTTTTTAATAATGCTTTTCACAACCTTCACACTTCCTACTTGCCAAGTCCTGGAAAGTCCTGCAAAATAAACTACAATTCAGAGTGATTTATTCTGACATATGATAGTCCACATATAGTGCCTATACGCGTCTCTGTGTCTGCCTCCTGTACTGTAACATACTAAAAGGATCTTGTTCTGCTGCTGTGGTCTATCCACAGTGATTTGTTACCACAGTCTAGAAAACTATCTTCACAGTGAATCTGGTGACTACTTAGTTTTCTGCAGAGGCAAGAAAAATCCCAAACTAGCACTTCTTTATTTCAAAGTATTGATGAGAAATGGAAAGATAAATTCTGCACATTTATCCCATTATCAATGTGCAGCCTGACTTATTATCTGAGGAAGAAGGATTGCTGGGGCGGATGGTACAGAGTGACAGGGCTGCGCAAACACAGGACTCCAGTCATTAGTAACCAGCTGCAGCAGTTGAAAGCCCAACTGTATCTAAAGAACAAAAATCATAGAACCATAGAATGGTTTAGGTTGAGAGGGATCTTCAAGATCATCTAGTTCCTACCCCGTCACCATGGGCAGGGATGCCACCCACTAGATCAGTTTGCTCAGGGCCTCATCCAACCCAGCCTTGAACACTTCCAGGGATGGGGCATCCACAGATTCTCTGGGAAAAAATCTTCACCATGAGAGTGGTAAAGTACTGGGACAGGAGTCCACAGAGGCTGTGGAATCTACGTCCTATAAAATTTTCTCAAGTCTCATGAAACCCGATCCAACACAAAGTTAGCCCTGTTTTAAGAAGGAGGTTAGTCACTGGAAGTCCCTTCCAACTGAAATTATTCTATTATTCTCTGATTGTCTTCTCCCTCAGAAGATGTCAGCTTGCTTGGAAACTGACTTCATCTTCCTCCAACAGAGTTTCATTCATACACAGACCTGACATGACCCGACAAACCTTTCAGACAGTGGTTTGCAATCTTTATCAATATGTGGACATGAAAATATTCCCAGTGGTGGTCCAGATCTTCTGAGCAGCTTTAAATGTCTTCAGAGGAGGTTTCTTTTCTTTTGTTAGTTCTCACAGATTCTTTATTAATAGGACACAAATGCCTATGTGCCATATGCCACATTGAAAACTCTTGCTTTGGTGGCTATAATGACAACAATGTTGGATCAGACTCAACAGATTATTTTGAAATTACATCCTTTCTAAATAAATAAATTTGCACTTAGTAGTCTGTGCTCTCTCTGCCTATCTCTTTCCAGACTCCCGTTAAGTAAACAGCGTATAAACCAAAGAACATCACATCCCATTTTTATGTAGGAGAATGCAGACATCTTTTCTCCCTTAAAATACTGTGAAATGAGAAAAATAAGCAACTTGGCATTTATTAGAAAGGAAAATTACAAGAAAGTTTTACTGAGAAACTTACCTTTTCTACATATTAAGACAAAAAGTCATATGGAAAAATGTATCTATTCATGGAGACAGTGAGACTCAGACATATATTTCTCATTCTATTTCTCATATAAAAGAATGGAGGAACCTTCTTAATTACCTGTTTCCATTTTCCCATCTTGTGCTGCAGGCCCATCAGGAATAACACTCTTCACCTGGAGAAACTCATCTGGCTCATCCCCACCAATGATGGTAAATCCAAAACCCATGTTGCTTTTCTTAAGAGTTGTGCTGAGGAAAGTCCCCTTCAGCTGTGATGCATCACGGGTGAAGAGTGGTTTTTCTACATCAGTCAACACAAACAAGAAAGACAAAAGTTCGGATCTATTCACAACACAGCAGGGACAGCAGACAACAATATTGGCTGACAGAAAGTGACAGTGTATGAAAAGCAAGAAAACAAAGGGTGCAGGCATTCCAGGAAAAATATTTGTGAGTTCTTGTATTAACACAAAGCTTAAAACATATTTCTTATCTATGGCAGATCAGCCATAAATGGGGAGTTATAAATATTCTTTCATATTGGAAATACATTTAGAAGTGGATATTGTGTTGCTAAAATAATTACAACAATAAAAATGATCTGTGAGGTAATTTAAAAACCTCTTTCCTAACCCATAAATTCTGCTTTGTCTACAAAGTAATACTTTCTCCACAATTTCCTTTCCAACCACAATGAGGAAAATATCCCCTGTGAACATCTCATTCCATTTTTTACCAAGAAGAGCTAAACATTAGGTGAGCTTTTCTCTCCAGACACACAGGGGTTTTGGCATCCAACAAGTGACACACACAACTGCTGTGCAACCTCCGTGTCCCCTCTCCGCGTGCCTCGGTGTGGTGTGGGTGGTGGGGGGCTCCCCGTGCTTCTCTCCCATGCTGCACGTGGTGAGGAAGGGTTGGAGGAAGGTGCAAAGGTTGTGACTTGAGCTGCTCTGGCTGCGGCTGCAGCAGCGGGGCTGGGCTGGTGGGCAGTGGAGCACGTACCGTACAGCCTGTGCGTCCCGGCGGGGTCGCGCCGCCACTGGGACAGGTCATTCACGCTGCGAGACCTCTTGGGGACGAGGCGCAGGTGGGCAAATTTGGGTCTAGGTAAGGTTGATGAGGAGCTTTCTACTGTTGCAAAGGAGAACAAGCCTCATTCTCTGGCTATAACCTCACGTAAAAGCTCATTTGTCTCTACCAATACTGTTTGCTGCTTACAGCTCATTTTAAGCACATTTATTTCTATGTTACTAAGTGACTGTATTCTTGTAAACTCCTATAACACCGTGCTTGAGGCTTTTAACTTAATTGATGCTTGCTAGATGAGCTAGCTTAGAAACATACCAAACATCAATTAAGAGTAATTTACAGGAAGTACAATTAATTATTTCAGTGTTGCCAACCTCAGGTGCTCAAGAGAGAGTACATTCCCAGGGACAGAATTTATGATTTTATTTAGAAAATTACTTTAGGGCTCTTATCATGCTTTCAGTTTCTCCGCCTTTAGGAAACACTAGAGTTGACTTTTCTGTCTTTCCTCTGCACCTCTGAAACTTAGGCATTTTAGGCAGCTCATGAGTCCTGCAACTATTGGAACTCAGACATTTAAGGGAGAAGATTGTTAGGATATAGGTGATAACATTGTGAGAATTGGCAACACTACTCTTCCAATCAGACTATGACAAAACCGTTGTCACATACCCAGGAGATCAGGAACTTTCATTTTAACTAAGATAGCTGACACAGTACTGTACCTCGGAAACCTTGGGCCTGCATAGGCTTTGTTCCAAGTTCTGCGTTGGGCATGTTATGCTGCTGTAGCTTCCTTTTTGCTTCTAGGACAGGGTTTTCAAATTGAGTTCTTCTATTTATGTGGCTGGAAAAAATTTGGTTTTGATTAAAAATTCAGTTCAGTTGGGGAAAATGATAAAATAATGTATGTGACTAAGGTGTGTGCAGTTAGAGTGAACCGTTATGAACCCCCAACGGGCCTGAGCACGTCCCTTCTACTCCACGCAGTTTTGTAGGGGACAATCTGTGCTGCATAATGAACACCACTGAGCAGCGTCCTATCATTTCAATATGCCAAACTCTGCTACAGACAAATGGTTTTGATCAATGGGAGAACATATTTAACAGCAGCACTGCTGAAGCATGCTACAGCAACAGTTTTTCATGTCTTCAGCATGAGCACTGTTCTGTGCATGATTCAAAGGCTCTGATCCAGTTTTGTGCATTATTATCGATTAGCTGTAAGTGGAATTACTCCACTTACAGCAAAGGAAAAGCCTAGAACACAGACTGCTCTTATGATAGCAACTTAGAAATAAATCTAACATAGAAAATAAACTGAAGATTATTCCTTTCTAATACTATGGGGTATGTCTGCTCAGTTGTACAGAAAAATTGGATGCAGAAACTAAGTCAGATGGTAGATTAGAAGTACATAGATCAGTATATGGAATATAAGAAAAGTTAAGGTATACATTTTTTCTTGAAGTTTGACATTTCCTACCATAGGTCATTAAGTACACCTCTGTAATTACACCACTATTTTTCTGTATTTTGTTTAGAACTACTATCTTAACTACATACATTTTATCATATTCTTGATTTTAATTCTTTAAAGCACACATTTCATCAGTCACTGAGCAATCATAAAATCCTGTCCAGGGATATGTTTCACATGTTTTCTGAAGAAGGCAAAACAATTTAGTAGGCTGCATGGAACAAATCTGAAAGATAGGATCACAATAGTATCACAACTAAGAAAAGGGGCTTGTGCCTTCCAACACTCTTATGGGGAAGTAAATACATTTGTACAGAAGGGCAGGCTTTCAAACATGTGCTTATTTGTTCTCAGTGGGCTACTATCTGTTGAGTTCCGAAAATCCAATCCCAGTCATGGGCTTTAAGCACTTGGAAAGGTGACCTGGGAACTTTTGAAATGCTAAGATCCTAAAAGGGTTGAATATCTTCAATTTTCATTGAAATGACCTTTTGTGCCACATTAAGCACTTTTCAGGTTCCTTGGGATTCTGATCCTACCAGTGCTTCAAAGAAAGTAAGTGGAATCGCCATTAGGAAGTGAGATAGAGGAAAGGCAGCAAGTCCTATGGGAGTGCAATACACTTGCTAAATAGGATTTAGTGGCCAGGGTTAATGCAATGAAAAGACTTCCAGTCATGTAAAAGAATATTTGATTTAATGAGCCATAGTAAATGTGATAACTCCTAAAGTTGCTACTTTGTTCACACGGCTGTAAGTCATTCAAGTGGCTGCTAACTTACTTTTGTACTCTAAAATTTTGATGAATAGTTTTCTTGTAAATTTTAATCTACGCTGCAGACAGAAAAAGTCCCTTTCATTTCATTCCTTCTTCAAACAGGCTGTTTAAGATGGTAGGCTTTCCTTTCCTAGACTTTTGCTTGTCATTTCTATTAATTGTCAGGGTCTTCCGTATCTCAGTCTATTGCAAACCTAGAAACTTATGATGGAAGGGAGACAAACTTTCCTTGGTAAAAATAAAGAAAGACAAGACTTACATGCAATAAATAAGGTAATCCTGAACTACTAACATAAGTATGAAAAAAGTACATTTCATGCTACCACCTATCATGTGATGTATTTCCATATTGTAAAGGAAATACTATTTTTGCCATTACACAAGACAGTGATAACTATCACATGAAATACTACACAAAGTTCTAACCACTCATGATCAAATAAAATGAATTTATAGGAAAGGTTTTACAGGAAGACCAGTGAAAGAGAGTCTTCTGTGACAGAAGATCAAAGAAGTTTTAGCTTTTTATTCAAGTAGAATTAATTCTGATATATAAATGCATTCTATGAATATATTTGGAAGTAAATACTAGAATATACTAAAGATGTCAGGATTTCAGACTTGAAATCTGTAGTCTTCTTACAAGGAGAAATGGGAAGTTACAAAACAGCTCCCAGTAGGAGAGACTGGGTACAATTTCTAGCTTGTTTTACGTTAGCATTTGATAACGTTAAAACCATGGTTGCTACAGCATAGGGATCATATCTTCTTTAGAGGCTCTAAAGTGTCCTGGCCTGTTCTTCAACTGCCCTCCAGAAGAGCATGGGTTTTCCACAGCTTTTGTGCTATATTCTGCAGATGTAATGAGTATCCAAGATTAGACTCCAGATCTTCATTTAGGACCTTGAACTATGTTTAGTGTCATGTTATAATTGCAGGGCACATCTCAGTGCTGCAGGAGGGCTCTCACAGACCTAAGTTCCAACTTATATGTGGTTCTGTGATATAAAAAAAAGATGGGATTTTAGCTAATATATAATGTGCCCACTGCTCTAGGAACAACAGTTACTGTGGCACTGATATCACAGCTAGAATCGGTTTTCTACTGCCTATCTGTAGTTTCTAGGTAGAGTTTAAGTTGTGGTTTGGTCCATTTACACAGAAATGTCTTTGATAACAGCAATCTTAAAAATGACATTTTGTCCTATCAGATCAGATAGGAAGACTAACAGAGGTACTTGAAACACCTCAAGTTGTTGGTGCAATCTTAATAATTTTTAGCTTTAATTTATTCCCATATTTTTACTGGTTTTTTGGTAGTGTACAGTTTCAAAAGCACAATGTGAAATTCAAAAAACTGCATTAAATGTTGTGTCAAAGAGGAGTCAAAGAAAAGAAAATTATTCTGATAATCAGTCATTTTTATGTCAGTAATAATGGATTATGCTCCCAGACTGATGATACATGAAACATGTCCCTTTTATGCAATTTTAAGTGCTATAAAGCTTCATAGATAAATCAGAAAAAAAGCTCCTGATGAGTTTACCTGAGAAATCAGTCATTAAGCTAAGTAGTTCTCTTGAAAGGATATTCTAGCCTTTCATCTAGCTACTTGAACATCATACAAAATAGATATTACTAACCTAGGCCTTAATAAGACAAGCCAAATGTGAGTTTTAGAGATGGTTACAAATAAGTGCTTTTGTGGTTAAAACAGATTTTGGATAGTAGTCAAAAATTTATTACTCAGTGCTCATAGTATCTAGTTCAGTTAACAATTCTAACTTCAATTTTCTTCCCTTACTTTATATAATGCATATTAAATCTGACAGCCTAATCCAAAGCCTAATCCAGCTAATTTCTCCTAGTGCCATTGTGGCTGTACAGGAGAATCATGCAGCCTTTTATTTGCTTTCTAGTCCTGAATTTCCCTCTGCAGACAAGAAGGGGTAGCTGGTACCGCTGTCTTCTGTTAGCTCACCATATCTTAACTGGGGACAAACCCTCAGAGGAAGGATTTACTTTTGGGCTGCATTTACTTGTGATGCCAAAATACTATCTCTGTGTTATGAGGAGGTACTGTTAGCACCAGCCAGCCTATAAGACATCTCATGAGTCACTGGGGCCAGACTAAGTTGTTTTTGTGATGGAAGTTCACATTAGATGTCCTTAACTGAAACACATCCTTAGGAGATTTATGGGCAATAGTCCCTAGTTTGAAGAATTTAATTGATGGTCAAGGTGCTGAGCCCTGACAAAATGGTAGCAGGTCTAAGCATGTGCACCAGCAGAAGGAGTTTAATCTATCTCCTTTTCTTAACTGTTTTAATGTATGGGGTTTTTTTGGTAGTTTGTTACTATAGCTTTTGGAATTGTTGTCTGTAACCCAACAAAGTAATTAGAAGGATCAAGATGCCTAAAAGATGGACATTCTAATGCATAACTTGTTAGTCCCTAACTCCACTTTACATTCACATTTTCCAGTTAATAATACTTTATAATGACAAAAAGTCCTGAAATGACCTTTTCTATTTGAGTACTAACAGAGCATTTTCAGAAACTGAAAGTCAAGGAGGTATATTTTTCCAGAATAACTACCTGTATGGCTAATTTAGCTGTTCAATTAAGCAGCCCATGTCTGGAAATTGAGCTCTGTGTTGTAGTTAATCATCCTTAAAGAGAGAAACAATCTTTTGGCAATTACAATACTGAAAGACCCAGTGCATTCTAATAACTACTTTCTCTCCATAGCCCTGCATAGCTAAGTGTTGCTAGTTCTTAGTTTATAAATTAGGACCAGAGTGCATGAACATTAACAAACCTATAGCAAACACTTCTCATTTATGTCAAATGGCTACACCTTACAAATGAAGTGTGGACCTGGATAACAAGGCAAATCAAAATTATAATAAGGTCTCACACCTATATTCATGTATAATTAAGAGAGGAAGTTATAATGGAGAGCCTTTTTCTTCACAGAATTTGCAAATATGTTGTGATTAGTCTTTATTAACTTTACTAGCAAGAGGTGCTCCTTTCTTTACTTTGTTTTGTTGGTTTTTTTTTTAGCTTTGCCTCTGGCCTCAGAATATTTGAGCTGAGCATGGTTGCTTCTTGTAAGGTGAAACAGAGTCTGTCTCATTGCTGTTTTACGACATAATTAAGAGAATTTATTGTAATCTGATTTTATCTAGTTAAAAATCAACTCATCTTTTGAATACTGGTAATAAAAAAGGTGTGACTGTTACATTTTAGCAGGAAAAATGGAAAGCAATCTCTGTTTCAAACTTATTGAGCTCAGACAGCAATTTAAAGTGTAGTTTTACTGTCTATAAAACTCCATTTGAATTTAGCGCGGCTACAGTTTTAATGCCATTCCATGAACATCTATTCCACTTCTAAAAACCTCTGAGACTGCAGTAGGTTTGATGTATCTGTCCACAAATCTTATCTGTGGTAGGATTAAATAATTTGGCACTAACAGCCTTAAAGTGGGTAATTGCATGGTAACATCTGGGCCTGGTGCCTTATGTCTGTTTACCTCTGGTTGGAAATGAAATGGAGATAAACACTTGCTCCTCTTCTGACTCTGTAGTGAAGTGTGAGCCTCCCCAGTGTCAGAATGCCTTGGGCCATGCTAACAACGAAGTGGGGTCTTGGCAAGTGATTAATGGACAGAAATCACACAACACCTGTTACTGACCAAAATACACTAAACCCACTGGGACAGAAGACTTACTTACACCCAGCAGCTGCATAATTGCACATGCAGAAATCTTCAGGGAGCTAAGTACAAAGAGATATGAGAACTCCAGCCTTTACCCACTTTGGGACATCATAAAAGAACTTGGGCAGAACAAGAGGGAGTAATGGTATTACATAAGGACTTCAAAACTTACTTATCTTTTTGCTTGAATCTGGACTGACTAAGCTGACTTGGGCTGACCAGTCTGAACAGGTATCACAATTCTGCATCTAGAGTCACTTTACATGAATCTCATTCACTGTTTTAAGGTAAAAAGCAGAGAAAAATTATCTCTCAGATTTACTTATTCTATGCATGAACTGGCCAGGTTCTACCGTCACCTCAAACAGAAGCTTTCTGTTGCCCTTTGCACAGAGGAACTAGATTTTTTCTTGTTTCATAACTAAAATAAAATCTGAAAAAAAATGAAAGCAAGGATTGTGCAATGAAAATAGAATTTATATTCTTTTCTTTTCAGCTGCACTTTTAAATACAAAATAACCCACAATATCCCTAAAATTTTATATGCAGCACATAAATAACCTGTCTTCTGGTACAAACAGTATAAACATCTGATTTGCAGCAAGGAAGGACTACCCAGAAATGGATCTTAACTGAGCTGAAATGATTATGCTTTGCTCCGTTCATTGATTAACAAGGTTTCTACCTCACTGGATATCCAAAGCTCACATAGAAAATGCAACATTTCTTTAATGAATATGATCTTTGTACAAGTATCAGCTGGAATGGTGCCATAAAACCAGACCCTGGAGAAAGAAAATGACTGAATGCCTGAGTTACTGATTTGAGACACATTGAATGTATTTGGACACATTAGCTGCACTGAAGACTGAGAATTCCTGGTATACCCTTAGTTTAATATGTCAAGTAACTGTACCCATTCCTTGCCAGGTTAAGCATTGCAGAGGATACCACTATTAGGTTATGACATATTAATAGCAACTTAATATTGAACTTGGGAACTTACTCAACATAATAAGTGCCATAAATGGGATCATCAATTTTCTCCCAGCCATATGGAAGCTCTGAAAAACAAAGAGTTATCTCTCTCAGTAAATACGGTACAGATTGTTAATATTTCTAATAACAAAATTGTGGATCTTTGCTGGGTATTGAGGGAAATAACTTGATAGAGAAATTAGATACAGTGACCAAAGCAAATGCCAAATCTTGAACACATCCCATGGCAGCCACAAGTAGTAGTAACTTGAAAATTGGTATGCAAACACAGATATAAGTCTCTAGAACAGCACATTTTAGTTGAGCTCCTTTATTGTTCAAGCAGTTGTGTCAGCCAACAACTGTAGCACATGTTGTGTGACATCACTCCCAGAGAAAGTGAGGGCATTCAATTTTCCCAAATACCTACACACAAAAAAAATACTTTGCTTTTTGAGATTTTTTCCTAGGAATACTGGAAAAGTTGGTCTAGAAGGAACTAAAAGAGTTTTCCTCCTGCCATGTAAGTACAGTAAGTATAATGAAATGTTCCCGAGAAGTTGGCAATATTCATCTTACTGTGATGGCAATTTCACAGCCTCCAAAGGCATCCTGTTCCAAAGCTTAGTTATACATCAGGGACATAGGAGTACATAGCAGTACATGGAAGTACAAACCAAAATAAGATATTATAGTGTCCTCTGGACATAAAGCTAACAACGTTTTGCAGAAACAGAGATCTCTAAAACATTCTGGTATGAACAACTAAAGTTTAAGCACTAATGTAATGATCCTGAAAATTAATCTGTGTTCATGCATAAGCAAACTGTCACATATATATTTATGTACATCCATACATATTGTATTATCACTCACACTGAATGCTTAAACCATTATTATACTGCCAACTTCATCTTGTGTTTAAAAGGTACCAGACAGATGCAACAAGTATCTCAGGTGACACAAACAGAATAAAAACCTCAGCGCCACATGTGATGACTCTGTTGGAGGAGACTCACAAAAGGATGTGTATTTCCACCATGCACAGGTATTGATTTCTGTGCAGTTGAAGACTATGGCACAACGTATGGGAAGTGGTATTGAGATTCCACTAAGAAAATCTGGTTCTGGAATTCTCTATATCAGATTTTTTTTTTTCTTTTTATACTCAGTTGCACTTTTAAACTAACTGTTTGGAGACAATAACTACTGAACTAGACAAGACAGAACTGATGTAGATCATACTGAACAGTCATTAAACTGGTCATAAAGAAGTACTTCTGGATGACTTGAGCATTTTTCTTTACACTGACAATGTGAATAGATAATTATTGACATGCTCAAAGAGGCAAATGGGAAAGCAAAGACTGACTGACAAAAGGGAGATTTAAGAGTTAAAAGACAATGTCAATCTCTGCTTGTTACTTATTCCTTAAATGCATTTGTAATAGCTGATCCTTTCCAGAGTGAACCTGCTTGGACTGCTGTGGTATTCATGCCACATTGCCCTCAGAGGATGTTTCTGCACCCTATTCCAATCCTGCAATGAAGGATTTAACCTTCTGCCAGAGACTGGCAGATGAGGAACTCCACGTCTGTATGTCCACATCTCCTGTACTGAGAGCTCTGGGAGCCAGCACTCCAGCTGTGTCTCACCAGTGCTGAGTAGAGAATCATTTCTCTTGATCTGCTGGTTCTTCTCTGCCAACTGCAGCCCAGGAGGCTGCAGTCCTGCTTTGATGCAGGGGCATGTCACTGGCTTATTGTCAAGACACTAAGCATTAGAAAGCCCTAGTGATGCTCTTCCCAGATCTGGTCATAACTTAAGTAAAAACTATAGGTGATCGACCCTCCAGTGGTTCCCACAAAGTCCTGTATATCTTGGGACAAGACTGTGTAATATAATCCATAAATATTCAAAAATAAAGAACCTGATGCACAAATCCTGTATTGCCCCTGCAGTAAGTTTCATTGCCAATGCATGCATGATAAATAAGGCAAAAATCTGCTACGAAAAATGATGTTTTAACCAAACCCTATAATATAGGATGAATATAAAGTAACAGTTTAAATACTATTAGTACATTTTATTTTCACGTAACCTTTATTCTCATGTAACCTAATTAACTTAATGTTGCTTTCATATGCCCATCTAATATTACGTTTCCTTAGAGACAAGTGAGGCAGGTATTGGTAAAACCTGTACATAAAAATACACACAAACAAAGATGTACCCCCCCACATGTGTGCATAGACCCCTCTCCCAAAATGTATTAGTAGATAGAGTTTTTTCCAATTATGAAATAAAAAACCCCATGTTTTGCCCAAATTTAAAAGTAGGTATTTTTCTGAAAATATATACACTTTAAAGTATATAGATGCAGATGACATATTTTATTTTACATATTTATGAAAATCTGAAATAACTTGAGGATTCACTATTAACCTATTGACCTATTTTCTCCTAAAGTAATACGTAAATGTTTTATAAACTGGCACAACTATTGAGAAGGCAAAAGAAAAATCCCATTTTCTAGTGTAAAAGCCTGTAAAAATTTAATGACTTGGACATATTACAGAGGACCCACTCCTGTGATTCTGCGATTGAACCACTGATTATGTAACATCATAAGATAGTCATGGGTTTAGGAGAAAAATAAGATCACCTTCATGTACCATAATAAACCCCATGTAAGGCTATGTTCTAATTTTATTTTTCCATTTATGATGCAGCCTATAAGCAATGTGTAATTAAAATTCTGTGTTGACCAGTAAAACAGAATTGCTAGAGCACAAACCCCAGGCTGCTGCCTGTCAGGCACGGAAGATAAGGTTAGTGGAGTGTAGTTTACTACAGAGGTTCTATAAGAAGAATATTCTGCTACATTAGCTTTCAGGAGCACTGTGATTATTTTTCATTACATTAAATAGTGGCATCTATTCTACTTTTCACTATTGAAATGAAAGATTACAGGACAGAAACACTTTAGTGCTTCATAAAACACGAAGCTAAGCGTTTGCCAAATTAGGGATGAGGGCATTACAGTTTCCCTTTTTGATTTCACTGTGCTCAGGGATGATCATTAGGGATGCAAGTGAATAGTAAACATTTGTAAAAGAGAATTGTTATAAAACACTAGTGAAGGAGATTACTGATGGCCACCACGATTTAAACTGGGAAGGGAGCTATATCTTACAGCTGATACTCATTTTGTAGCACTACTATGCTCGTTCGTGTACAATTTTTGCAAGCACTGGTTTCATGAATACTGTGATATAATATGAAGTCTTCATCTTCATGAGCTCAACACTTCTACCATTCATGTATTTCAAGTCTATTGACTCCTAGAGGCTTTCTCCTTACAGAAGGAAAAAAATTAAAAATCTACCTTCCCCAATCTTCAATAACTGTACTAGGTCCTCCTATCATCTAGTGCAGGGCCTGTTCAGGAATATTTACAATAAATATTTACAAATATTTGCAAATTATTTGTAAATAGTTACAAAATCACCATTTAAAAATCAGTAATAGTTTTTGCAGTGGTTGCAATGCTGACACCGCGACTGGATGTAAAGGTGTTGGATAATCTGTATAGTATGTTTATATCCTCCAGTTTTCACATTTCATGCTTTATTCCTTAGTAGAAAAGCAGCATCTAGCCAATGCCAAGCAATAATCCAAAAAAAAAAAAACAAAACAAAGAGGTTCTGCTTATACTAAGACACTTTTTTCAGTAACCACCTGGGTAAGCTTTTAATTCAGAAGGAGCTGCACTTCTAAAAGTTAAATCCCCAATGGTAATGAAAGCCTTCGTATTTTCAAGGAAAGAAAGACAGGAAAGAAAGGAAGGGAAAAAAGGGAGAAAAGGAAGAAAGGGAGAAAAAAGAAAGGAAGAGAAAAAAAGAAAACGAAAGAAAGAAAGAAAAGGAAAAAAAGAAAGAAAGAAATATGACTAATATGAGGTCACTTTAATAATCAATTGTAGTGCCTTCTCATCACAGACTGTTTATGCTAATGGCCCAGCTGCTCTTATTCTGCCTTCTGAAAGCTGTTGCATTTCAGAATGATTTTTGATGGTGCCACTTAACATTCTCTGGGGACAGAGGAAGGAGTACATTTTGGATCTCAATGTGCCAAGATGAAAAAGCACATTACCAAGACCAAAGACTAATTTTTCTGAAGTTTATCGTGTGCTAACTGTGTTAAAGGGAGCCATAAAAACCTCTCAAGGTTTCAGAACAACAGCCAGCATTGTGTCACTACCTGATTGACAGGCTGGAAAGAAAGATTAGAGCATATTTTTTGACTCCGCTGCAATCAAAATATTTGTATAGTACAAAAGAATATAGCATGAGAGAGGAAAAAAAATAATGCCTACTGTTACTTAAAATGTTATCAATAAGGATGTGGAAGCTGTGGAAGTCAGCATGAGTTTGGTTCACCTGCCTTGTTAACACCCAGACACAGGCGAGAAATCCTTTTCTAATGTATATATTAGATTTTCAGACAAATACTATCTTTTCACTCAACAGCCTGTGTTTGTTTTATCTCTTGCTTTCTCCCTTATCTTTTCTGTCTCCCTGTTTCAAACTCAGCTTTGCCTTTTCAAGTCAGTTACCTACTACAGAGGTGTCATGGTTTGAGATACCCCAAAATATATGAAGCATATTGTAGTTGTGCTGCTGCTCCTGAATACTCTCATACAGGAAAAAGAGGATAACACTGCTCACTTAAAATCAGGACTTAACCTACTACCCACATACCGGTGTGAATTCTCTCAGGTCACCTATCTGCATACCATCTGGGAGCTCCGAAAACAGCACAAAAATCGACAGGTATATACTATGGTAACATTTTTTATGCTACCTCAACAGGTTCCTCAACTTAGCCCTGTTTCAAATGTCACTGCCTGAGCTGGTAAATGCAGTTACTAACATGGACTTCTCTTATGCCAGCATACAAATCCAAAGCTGTGGAAGAAAAAAATTAGATAAAAAAATTGGAAGTTTAATTGTTCACTGCCTCAGTGAAGATAACTAAATAGGCAGGATGGACAACTCCACCTCAACAGCAAGAAACAAATTCACTATTCCTATCAGAGAAAACTTAGGGAACGTACCACCTCCAATCAAGCCATATAAACTCTGTTTCAGTTAAACTCATGTTCTCCAACTGCCATTCTCATACCAGCAAATTTTAGAATCATGACTGTTTATGTTCTGTTTGCAATCACAAAGCATTCATGCACAATTTATTCTCACAAATAAAATGTCATTATGCAAAATTTCTACTTACACAAAGGAAACAAATGTCTAAGTAACACTCGCATCTGATAAATACATATTCTTCCTTCTGTGCAGCTTATTCTGACATGCTACATCCTTAATTGCGCAGAATGTAGATTACCAAATATTGCTATCAATTCAATAATATTTTCCCAGCGTTGTTACCAAGTGAAATATTGCCAACAGTAGGGATATTTTTTAACATTAGGTGTACTCGATTCCTCTGACATGCAGAACCGTGTAACTTCTAATCAAGGTTTGCATTAATACAGTGAAAAATTATCAACTGAATGACTGAGTTTTAACTATCAATATGGACTAACAATAATAAGGGGGAAAAATAACTTATACAATAACTTACATAATAGCTTATCTGGATTACTGTAGGCAGTGTCTGAGATGTTTTCCTTAATAAAGGCTTAATAAGGAGCTTAATTTTCAACAGTTTAGAGGACAATAGCTGTAGCTGGTTAAGAGTACTCTCCATGAACCTTTCCAAGAGAAAGCTAAGAGTTTCTGTTAAAAGATTCCAAACAAAATACAAAATTGTTGCAGTTCGAGAGGTTTCTGGGGGGTCACTGCCGGCCGCTCTGTGAAGGTTTTCAGGGCTGGAATCACCCCCCTGCTGCCCGTCCCTCGTGGTAGGAACAGGTGGCCAGAGGTACTTAAGCCCGGAGACAGAGACCACTAACACGCAGGGAATCCAGCAGCGAAGAAGAGCCTTTATTCAAATTTCCCGCAGCTTATAAGGGCTGCTGGGCCAAAGAGGGGATTGGCCATTTGGCTAGCCAATGCAAGGAGACAATATAATAACTACGGCAACACAGAAACCAATGGCAGACAAGTGAGTTAACAATTTCCAAACCCCGGCACAAAATCCTGTTTTTCATGTGTTTATAAAAAATAGATTTAAGGAAAGCAGAAATACTGAAAAAATATTATTAAAACTTTAATTTTTTTTCATTAAATCTTGTTATTTTTTGTCTTGTTTTCTGTCCTTACTCCTTCATTATTTGTGCTGGGTACTTGGTTTGTATTACAGAAATTTTGAGGAGAAGGAAGCTTAAACCAGCTCCTTGTTGATTTCCCAGTTCCCACTAAAGAGACCGATGTTTTGCTGGGGAAGGAGAGACCAGTAGGAAAGGCTGAAAAATCTCACCTTTTAGCTACAAGTTCTTGCTCAAGAGACTGGATATGAATGCAGCCAGTCTCCCCTGGAAACAGCAGTGTGCCTTAGCTTCCAAGAATAGCTTGGGGTAATTTCTGAATTCTGTGTTAAATTACACATTATCTCATTTCTAATATAACAAGAGGTACATATAAACAGAGTCACTGCAACTCTTATCCTCACAACTCACAATTTTAACTACCTAATGTGGGAACTGTTAGGAATTAAGTCACTTCAGGATGAAGCTTTGTGCAGAATGTGAACTTTTTGTAGAAGCCCAACACATGCCCTGGTGGCTGCACACCCACGTGCTGAGGAGCTGTGGTGGCACTGCTGGTTGGTTCAAAGTTCATACATGCACAGAAAAGGGACCATCACCAACACACTCATTTTACCAGCAGAAAAGGAGCCCTGAGTACATAAACTGCATCCTGTGTTATCAATTTGTATTCTTGAAGTTCAACAGATTTGCTTCGTGCCAGGTACAGCTCCACCATGGAAGATTCTGCCTTTGAAACTGATTTTATCAACACAGCTGTTTTATGCTATATTCTTTTGGCTTTGAAAAAAAAGCAGACTGAAAAGAACCACTCTTTTTGATCTTTTGTATGTTCAAATCTTTCAGTGCTTGTATCTCATTACTGACTGTATCAATTCAGCCTTGTTACAAACCAGTGTTTTCTATCTAATAAATGCCTGATCTCATGATGTTAGGCTTTTCTTCTATTTGCTTTTCAGTCTCTTCATTTATTTATACTATTTCCTTTGCTGTTAAATGTGTAACAGCATACCCTGTGAATTTATGGAGTTACTGAATTTACTGTTATAAAATCTAAAACCTTCTATTTGGCTACTGACCTAAAAAGACCCATATAAAAGTATGTAGCTGCTAACAGTGTAGGCTAGACCTTATGGGAGGCTGCTAGGTATTCTGTTACCAGTATCTCAAATTCATATATTTGCTTCAACAACTTTAGTTAGCTGTTCACTTCTTAACCTCTTGTATAAACAATAAAAAAAGTCCATTACCCTGTAACAAACCCAAATGACAACTTTCAATGCTATTTTCAGTGCCACAGTTTACTAAGGGGGAAACAGGAATACCCTCAGCCTTTCCTCACAGGGCAAGTGCCCCTGCCCATCTCAGTGGCCCTCTGCTGAACTCACTCCTGTGTATCACTGGGGTCTGAATATTACAGGTGCAGTCTAACAAGTCAGTTCCCAGCCTGTATTGTCACAAGATTTTTTTCCTGCTCAGGTGTAGAGCTCTGCATTTGTCCTTTTTGAATTTCACACAGTTTCTGCTGGCCCAGTCCTGCAGCCTGGTGAGGTCCCAGTGGCAGCTCTGCCCTTGACCACATTGACTGGTCCCTGTGGGGTCATCTGCAAAGCTGACTTTGTTGCCTCCCTCTGTACACAGAGATGTCAAATAGGACATATTCATCTATAAACCACTTCAGTACTCCTCTTCCATAGGCCATCAGGTGTAGCATGGCCACCCTCTGAGCCTCAACACCCAACCAGGTTTTACCTGCACAGTTTTCCATCCATCTGGATTTTTAATATCTTAAATGTGATACGCAAAATATTGTGCCCTTGACTTGAGTAAGTCAAGGAAAATGTCATCCACTTCTTTTATTTCTTCCACAAATCCAGTCATTTTAGCATAGCAAACAAGCTGGCCTGGCATGATTTGCACTGGGTAAATCCACACTAGCTGTTCTTAGTGCATTGGATATGGCTGGGAGGGAGTTACCTTTCCCCACAGCAGTGGTTGTAGTGCTATGCTTTGCACCAGAAGTCAGAAAGGTGTTGATAACACACCAATGTTTTGGCTACTGCTGAGCTGTGCTGGCACCCCAGCATTCCCATCTCAGCAGTTTGCTGGGTTTGGGCAAGATCTTGGGAAGAGGTATAGCCAGGACAGCTCACCCAAGCTGACAAAAGGGATATTTCATACCATATGATGTCTGCTCAGTAATAAAAGCTAAGAGAAAGAGGAGAAGAAGAGCATTCATTATTTGTGACATTTATCTTCCAGAGCAATTGCTGTGAGTGCTGAAGCCCTGCTTTCTGGGAAGTAGCTGGACATCACTTGCTGGTGGGAGGTAGAGAAAAAAGTCTTTTCCTTTGCTTCCACACGACCGCTGCTTTTGCCTCTATCTTGACCTACAATATTTTTCCCCATCTAATTTTCTCCCCTTTATCCAGTTGAAAAGGGAAGTGGTGGGTAGCTAGTATCGAACCCACCACACTCAATCACTACCCTCTCCTTAAGGTGTCCAGGAATGTGTTCTCAGAGGACTCCATGTATCATCAATGACATTGTCAGGGTCTGATGCCTGTCAATGTTCTGAACTCCTCTGCCACAACATCTTGAACTTCACTATTTCATGGCCACTGTAACCAAAGCTGCCGTTAATTATCACATCTCCTGTTAGTTGTCCTAGTTAGAGCAGCCAGGACTAGTTCATCACTGTGTGGGTGTAACCCACACAGTGTATTCTACACCCTCCATGTAATTTCCCAGGAACTGCTAACAACAGACCATTTGCAGCAGCTGCCCAGAGCACACCTGACCCCTCAGGCTATAGTTATGGGTGATGTTAACTCCCCTTCTGGGAGTCATTAGCACTTCCACACCCAGCCTGAGGGGGTCATGTCTGCTAACAGGCCACCAAGGATTTCAAAACTATCTCATGACTCACATCACCCATTGTGGAACTCCCCACCCTGGGGGAGGTACTGGGCATTCCCACTCAAACCTGACTGTATATAATCTTGGGGTCTTGGGACTTCTGGCCCCATTTGTTGGATCCAGAGGAGGACCAGAACCTCAACCAGACTGTGACCAGCACTCTCACCAACAGGCTTTCCTTTCCTTTTACTTTGGACTCAGGGGGACCACGTGGGGCTCAGCACGGGGGCCAACAAACACCACTCTGTTTGTGTCCCAGGGTGCTGGGTTATACATCTGGGTTTTCTGGGTTAAAATCAATTATTTGTCCATATAATTGTATTTATTTTATTATTTTTATTAAATTGTAACTCTGACTTATAATCTCTTTTGAGTTGGGTTGATTTCTCCTGCCAGTTTACCTTTAAACCAGCACATTAGTTCATAACAGGTCCAGCTGTGCATCAGTCCTCATTGGCTCATCTAGTACCTGTAACAAGAGCTTATTCCCCAAAACCGTCAGAAATCTTGTTGCCTGCTTGTCTTCTGCCTTGCTGCCCCTCTAGCAGATGTCAGAGAGGTTAAAGTCTCCCATGAAAGGTAGAATCTGTGATCAGAGACTTCCTTCACCCTGATCAGGGGATCTGTAACAACAACTCACCGTGGTCTCCTTTACTGTCCTCTCCTCTGATCCTGCCCCACAGACCCTCCATAAGCCAGCTGTCCATCCCGCTGAAGACCTCCATACAGCCAAGCTGTTCCTCTGCACAGAGGAAAACTTCTAATTCCTCATCTCCTCTAACCATCTTTCCTGGTCAAACCGGTTATTTTGCCATGTTTTTTAATGATTTTTAAAATAACAACACTGAGCTTTAATCAAAATTTCAATCAACATTAGAAAGCGTTTGTTTCATGACTGCCTTTTTCTCACTGGGCCTTGGGAATTCCAAGTCAATGTTTCAAAGTAAAGTACATAGAATAATGCTTTCTGTTTTTCTTTAATTTTTTTTTCCTTCCTTGTTATTACACCAAATGGCAATTACTTGATTTTATTTGACAGGTCAGTGAGGTAAATGGAGAGACATATTATAAAAAGAGATAGAAATACATAGCATCTGTAGTGGTAATGGAAAAAAAATAACCAAGAACTACTTTGTATGCTTACAATGAATTGATTATCTGTGGGTGGTCCACAAATAAAAAGATATCCTGCCCAGACTTTTAAATTGCAAAGGTACATTACTTATTTGTGATGCGCTGCAACTGCCTCAGAGTCATCAGATACTGACCTCGGATGGAAATCTGAGAGCAGATTAAATTCACTAGTGCTCTGATCAAGTACAATGTATCTTACATTTCTCCATTTTATCTCCAAGTGGCCAATGAAGTTGTATACAATCAGACAGAAGAATCCTCCTCAATGTACTTTCTATCTGATCTGTTTCCATGACTACTATGCTTTTTAATAATATGTTTTTACAGTTCTGAACTTAGCTGGATATATGTGTAATGCAGATACAGTAGTTGTTTAAATAGTATTTGATGAAATAGATAAATCAATACAATTGATGAGAAAGATTACATAGCACTTTGGAAAATTCATGTTAACACTGTATCTGCTGAAGCAGAATTTCTTGATTTATACTAGTGAAATAAGATTTGTGTCTGGTTTTGTCCTCAGTGGCTTCATTGGCTTGTCAAGGATGAGAACTTTAAATGTCCCATCTTTTATTACTTTTTGCTTTGTTGCACAATAGATAAAAAGGTGCTTTGGTTGCATGCAACTGCTTTCTGAAAATTCTTGTCATAACTTATTCATCATTATGCATTAGTTATATTTATGAGGACACTCCACACTTTAAACATTATGTTAAAAAATCCCTTGTCATTTGAATGACAAGGAAATATGTATGAATTCAGAAGCTTATTTTTCTTTATTTGAATTGTAATCTCATCTGCCAAAACTCACTCTCAGTATGGTTCTGTGACAACATTAGAAAGGAACTTTGCATGAGAAACAGGTGTGTGGTCCTTTGTTAATCCATCAGACACCAGAATGTGTTTGCATTCATAAGGGCACTTTGCAATTGTGTCCGATTAATACACTGACTTGTGACAATGACAAACTAATCAGGTTTCTAAGTAACTTTTCCTTCAAGACTTTACGTGCTGCAATGTCATAAAAAGTGATAACACATGTATTTTGCACTCCTTTTACCCTCCTCTCTTCCTTCTCAGTGTAAAAGCATCATAAGAGTGAATAAAATATCAACCCAAACACTAAAGAGGGGACTGAGAGGGTACTCTGTTAGAGAGATGGAAACGGGACAGAGAGATGGAAAACAACAGTTAATTGAAGAAGAGACTGTCTTTTCACTTTTCTCATCAGTGTGCAGCAATAGATTCTTTGCATGTCAGGGACTTCCAGTCATATGGCTGCCTTTATCATAAGCATCAACACAGGGAGATAAGGCATCTGACTTTCATGATACTGATATATGCAATTCTGGAATCATCAACTGATCTACAACAGAAAGTAACCTTTTCTCAGTGTATGCCCTTGCACTGGTATTATATAAACTAATTATTTAAATTAAATCAATTAATTTTGATTGCATTTGTGGTTAATAGCTGAAGGTAAGTCTCCAAATTGAAGCTGTACCAACTCAGTGGCATAATAAAGAAATTTCAGTTTGAATGCCTCTTCTCCTGTCAGTCTTTTAGTTTCTGCTCTTTACTATACTTCAGTCTCTTCAGCTCCTTAAATATCAAGAACACTACAATTCCTTAAACAAAAGAGACCCTCCAAACTGCTTCCCCTACATCTTATCCCAAAAGGTGTATGGTCTACCACAAAGTTGCTACAGAATAGACCCTACAAGAACACCAAACATAACAGTTGAACAGATCTCTTACTGCAGTATCTCATTTCAGCCTAGCTTTGCCTGACTCTATTTTATGCCTTTCTAATTCTTCTGTAAACCAGCTTAAAAATAATCAGATAGAAGCATATAAAGACATGCCTTTTACAGACTGACCTTGTGATACTTGATTGAAATTTTTTGAGGATTTTTCCCTATAGCCCATGAGAATAATTCAGACAGAGTGATTAGTCTGGGTCACCTCAGCGTCAGCACACCCTGTTCAGAAAGCTCAGTAAGAAGGGCAGCAGCATGACCTTACTGACTAGAGCCTCAGTTTTTTTAAAAAATACATGTATGAGGGCCTAAAGGAAAATATAAAAACTACTGTTCAACCAAAGCTGCTCCTAAATCAGCAGTGTATCAGACAAATAAACTGCAGAAATTGCAAGAAGAAATGCTTTTTAAGATTGCTTTTGTTGTTGTCTGTAACTATACATAGTTGTGTAATAACCAGGGAAAAACAAATAAGCATAGAATAGAACAACTTTTAGTTGCTGGTTATATTTCTTTTCATTCATTTGCAGTCTCCATAAAACTTAATAAACTGTACTGGCCATCTGCAGATAGAACTCAGAGGATGAAAATTTTATTGAGACTTCTATATTGGACAGGTGTAGACACTATTATCTTTAAGTCAAGCAGAGCTGGAAGAGACTTGATTTTACATCTCTCTTGACAGGCACTCTACTGCTATAGAAAGTTGTACTGGGATTATTATCCTCAGCTTTCAGATGCAGCAGAATGGGCTAAACTGAGTCTATTTGTAATTTATGATATATTCACTGTGTGTACTTATCAACAGCTATTTATGTTTTTCCTGCGTGAACTTTAATTATTTTGAGGAAAATGTTATAGACCTACTGAACATGTGTGCTCAGTTCCTAAGTTTGCCTCTTGTGATGAACTGCACTCAGGACTTGTGGATTTAAACTAGCGTTTATTTTCTTCCTTGATATGTAATTAGGTGCTTGCATTTGACAGGCTTGGTTAACATCTGGTTCACTGGTCTATGCTCACAGAGAAAGATTATTTCTGTATCATGGGAAAAATAAGCCTCAAATCTTTTATAAGAACTCTTAAAAATGCAGAGAACTGAATGCTACATGCATTTTAGGTGCATATTTTTCTCTGCTCCACTGACAAAGAAAGTTGTGCAAGTGCCATGTTTGTAAACGGGTTCAGTTGGAGCACTTCAAACACCTGTGGCAGAGGCAGGCTCTGCCAGCCTTTTAGTACACAATAAAATTATAAAAATGTATTAGCTTTCCACTTTGCAGTTGCAGTTCTAATTACACAAGGCAGCTGGTGCTGCAGGAAAATCTGTACTGTTTAACAGTAAAGGAATTAAAATGGAAGAAGTGAACATAGTGCTGCTTCACAACTGTCTCTCTTTTGTCTTTAATCTCTTTTTTTCCTTCCACCATTTAAAAATGAATAGGTGATAAGGAATGGCAAAGGAACAAGAAAAGTATGAAAAATGGGTGGAAAGATTGAGAGAAAGCATCAGTGTGCCAGTGAGGGGAGGAAGACATGATGCAACAATTGGCATGATGGCTGGGCAAGTCTAGCTTGACTGGCCCTGAATTGCTCATTTCCCTCTATACATTATCTTTCTCCTTGAATTGTCAATCTCTTCTCATTTGTCAGTTCTATTTCCTCCATTTTTCTCTCTCCTTTTTTTTTAAATTTTATTTTTAGCTTTTTTCCCCCTTTAAATTTTTTTGTAAGTGTTTGAGTCAGTAATAAACAGGATACCCTTTGGTTTCCTAAAAGTGATGGAAGACAATGGTATCTTCTGCAAGTTAAAATAAGAACAAATGTTCATGCAGTTTGTATCCTAAAGCCTAAAGAAGGGAGAATGTTTGTGTTTATAAATTCTGAGTTTGTAGAAGCCGAATCTGTGTATATCTGCACAAAGTCTAAAAAAAATGGGGCTTGTATAATATGGTTTTAAGATCATGCGCTGGCTGCTCCTTTAAAATAAATAAAACCCAGTGATATGAATATGTAACTCACCAGTGAGTGCTTAGCATCACAAGGATTTTATAAAATTGAAAGTCATTTGGATGCTGGTCTAAGGTTCTCCTGAAAATATCTGCATTTCCTTGTCTTCCTTTAATAAAAGTAATTAATGCCACTCAGTTGTTTTAGGACCACAGTTGTAAACAGGATAAATATGGGCTGTATCAGGTCTGCCAATTTTACATTGTCCTAAATAGTCTGACCCTCACAACACTGAATTGTTATGTGGTGGGATGACATTGACAGGGTGCCAGGTGCCCACCAAAGCCACTCTCTCACTCCCCTCCTCAGCTGGACAGAACAGAGAAAATATAATGAAAGGCTTGTGGGTTGAGATAAGGATGGGGAGATATCAGTCACCAGTTAGTGTCATGGGCAAAATAGACTTGACTTGGGGAAATTAATTTAATTTATTACCAATCAAATTCTCTACCTCCTCCCATGCAATGGCTCAGGGGGACAGGGGTTGTGGTCTGTTTAACAAATGTTTTGTCTGACGCTCCTTCCTCCCAGGGGGAGGACTCCTCACACTCTTCTGCTCCAGCATGGGGTCCTCCAAGGGCTGTAGGTGGATCTCTGCTCTCCCGTGGACCTCGACGGGGGGCCACACCTGTCTCACCATGGGCTGCAAGGGAATCTCTTCTCTGGCACCTGGAGCACCTCCTCCCCCCTCCTTCTCCAGTGACCTTGGTGTCTATAGAGTTGTTTCTCTCACATATTGTCACTACTCTCCCTGGCTGCTGTTGTTTTTTTTCTTTCTCCCCGTTCTTAACTATGTTTTCCCAGACATACTGCCACCCTCACTGGTCTTCACCTTGGCCAGCAGTAGGTCCATCTTGGAGCGCTGGCTCTATTGGACTAGGGGGAAGCTTCTGGCAGCTTCTCACCGAAGCCACTCACCACCAAAACCTTGCCATGCAAACCCAATACATGTTGTTTGCTCAGATTTCCAGTATGCTGCACTCTTATGTTAGGTATGACAATATCTGCTTACCTGAAAAAAATAGGCACCTCATGAGCAACTGCAATACTACAAACATCAAGGTCATTTTTGTGTCTCTTCGGAACAGGGCAGTTAAAAGCAACTGGTGCCAGTATCTCTGAGCTAAACTCTGCCCTCTGCCCACTGTTTGATTTGCAGGTCAACCTTCAGCCACTGAGATATTACCAAGGTTCTGAAATAATTTAATAAAGTGAACTGAGACACCAGCTATTCATAGCAATCAATTGCAAGCATTCTCATCCACACTTTGCTACTATATACTGAAACAGCCAATGAAATCATAAAAAATGCTGTATTAGTATCAAGGTCCCAGTAATCATCAATTCTCAGTTCTGTGTGTTCACATAGCAAAATCTGGAGTCTGGAGGCTGTTTTGACCTAAAAATGACAGGCAACAGCACCTTCCTTGCTGTAGCAGAAGTAATTCACTGCAACCAGACAACAATTAAACCATTTCACAGATCCAATAATCCTTGAATGATGGGAGATTATATTCAGTCCTCTCATGATTCTGCACTGTTCTCTTTCTTATGAAAGCTTTGCCATCTGCTTTTGGGATCTTTCTCTTAACTGTTAATAGTAATAGATTTATTTATTTCTGTTCCAAGAGAAAACATTTGAAAAATCTTTAAAGGACTGGAAATTTTCCTTTGGATCTATGGATAACTGTTATTCTGTGTAATCACACTTGTCTTTTACGAGGAAGATCTCTCAACAAAGGACTCAAATTGTGATGCAAAGCACACAACTCCGGTACACATATTGTTCGTTTTCTACAAGTCAAGGTTACACAAATAAGGCAAAGCCTTTCTTTCACAACACCGTGTAAACCTGAGATAATCTGTATAATTCTACAGGAATGAAAAAGAAGGAATATTTAGCAGGCCAGAAAGACTGAAGAAATAGAGATACAATGTGGAAGTTGCTGCAGCAGGAACACTTCTGTGCCTGGACACATGAATTTGGATCTCCCACTGGCAACAGCTTTCCAGTCCTGGGTGGTCCTTGCACCCACCTGCTGCCCAGCCCTGGTGGGATCCAGCTCTGCACAAACTCTGCCCTGCAGCAAACTGGGCTTCTCTCCCAAAGAACCTGCACCAGTGTCACTACTGATGGGAAGCAGCAGAGTTTAACCCCTTGTAACTGTCCATTACCCACTGTCTTAGAAAACAGGAACTCTCGATGGAGGTTTTTTTCTGTTGTATTTTAGCTAATCTAATGGTCAGAAGGAAATCAGTCCTTAAGAGAAACTACTGCCTCATAAGTAGGCTTGCCCACTTATATTTTGATAAATTTATAAACATTTCTGATATTGAGGAAAATAAAAGACTGCAACTGTAAATGGATAAAAAAATACAATAAAATCCAAAAGGCAAGGACATCAGCACTCAATCTTATGAGACTAGAATATTGGATTAAAGAAAGGGAAAATTAATTCAATTACTGCAATAGGAATGGTCTTGAGATGCCAAATATGAATATAAAATTCAATTTTTAATCTATCCAAAAGTGTATATCTGCAGTCTTTGATTTAAGCTCCTGTCTAATGCAAATCTTATTAAGTAGAAGAAAATGTTTAGAAGAAAGGAGAGTAGCATAAAATGCATAACCTTCTCTCTTCTCTCCCAAAATAATACCTTGATCTCTTAAGGATAGCATACAAAGGCCCTTAATGTTTTCCCTAGATCAGATTTTGTCTCTGTATTGCCTTCTTTTTTTTTTTTTAATTTTAATGAATATTTTTGATAACCTTTGTGTTATCTAGAGTCAGAAAATGGAAATCTCTGCTAAAGGTTCTACTTATAGCATTTCATGTTCCCTTTCAAAGAGATATAAAATAATAAAATGAACAATAGAAATAAAACAAATGTGGAGAAGCAGACTTTGAAAACATCAAAGTGTAATCTTCAGTTAGGATAGCCTCTTTTCTGATGTCCATTCCAAACCATATAGTAGACTGACAACAGCCACAGACTATTTTTCACATTTGCCAAAGAAAATACCTTGCAACACCATTTGTATGCAGTTGATGCAAGACGAAAAAGATCAAAATAACAAAACCAGACAGTGTTGCCATATGTTCCAGTATAGAAGCAAATTATAGCACACTAACACCCAATCACTATCATATAAAAAGGCAGCAAAGATAAATCTACTAAAAAAATCTACTAAAGAATTAAGAGCTGGGTAAGGTAATAGTTTTAAATTAAATAAACCAATTTCCCTCCCTTTTTTCCTTCAATATTTTTCTTCTTTTTCCCCCCACTCTTTCTTCCCATTATTACTATTGTTTCAGGTTCTTTCATTATTTCCTCTTACTATCATTAGAGATCTTGATGTAATCTTTGACCAGTAACTTCACTTTTATTTTTTCTTACAATTAAATATTCCAGGAGCTACAGTTTAAATAGCTTAAGAATATGTAAGCTTCTTTTGTCTGATATATCAAAAAATCCCAGACCACACATTAGTGGTCCTCACAGCATCAAATGGTAGTGTCATATATGCTGGTCTGTCAAAATTCTTTTTTTTTTTAATATGAAATACGTGACTTTAATGCTTTAATGCTTTAATACAAGTCTAGATTTTCTCATTTCAACCCTGTTTCTTTTTCTCATCAGAACTTATTCTCCTTTGAAGGAAATTTAGGATTAAGGTAGGCCATGCTTTGCTTTTCTATAGTTATTGCTATGCGTGGGTGTTATTCTGGAATAAGGGTATCTTTTACGAGGTTAACCTTCAGATGAATTCTGAACAATTCATGCACGCACAAGGATGGAATGCTAAAAATGAGCTAGATATATGAAAAGGATAGAAAATCCCTGTGTTTGAGGTTCTGCTTTTAAGGTATATAGATGGACTGGATTCTTCAGTTTCCCTTTTATCTTCAGAAGAAGGAGGAATAATTATGTGCTAATAATCATATTAAAAACTCCAACGGAATTGCAATCTTCAGTAGAAACGAAGGAGGTCTTTGAGCAACCTGGTCTAGTGAAAGATGCCTCTGCCTATGGTAGAAGGGCTGGACTAGATGATCTTTGAAGGTCCCTTTCAATGCAAACCATTCTATGATACTAAGGATAACTGGTCATGTGAATGTCTATGGAATGTAGGAATGAGGGCAACTTGTCTTGAGGAATTACAGTTTCTCTACATATAAGTTACTTTTCTTCTTTTGGTGCTCCTCCCACTCCCTCTTTTCTCTCTACAGTTTCCAACCAGTCACTGTTAAGAAATACTTTTTCCAGATTCCCAGTTCAATTCTCATTTCTCTTCTCACAAATGTGTTCCCTCTTAATAAATTTTTTAATGTGTTATCTCTAACAATATTCAACAATTCGTGTTGAATTGCTCTGAATTGGCATTGGATTCATTGGAAATGAATCAGAAATACTAAGAAGTGCTGTGATTTCTGTAAAATTTGTCAAAAAGAGGCTTTTCTCAGGAGTGTTGGTTCTTAATTATGCTGTAGGTGTGCTTCTCAGTCCAGCAAGGTGTGATTGCCACTACTTAGTTGAAGCAGACACAAGACAAATAATAATTAGCCATTTATATATCATTCTTCCCCCAAAATCATAATGTTAGAGCACCTGAAGGTCTCTGAACTGATGCAGTGCATTGTGCAAAACCTGACTGGACTGACAACAACCAATTATATATTTGAGGAGGGAGGACTCCTTATAGACTCCTTAGGAAGGACAGGCTGGGAAGACAAGCAGGTAGAGTTGCCCTCTATGTGACAGAACAGCTGGAATGCATGGAACTCTGCCTGGGGATGGATGAGGAGCCAACTGACAGCTTACATCTAGGTCTGCTATAGGCTGCCTGTCCAGGAAAAACAAGTGGATTAGACCCTCAACAGAAGAACAAGTAGCATGGCCAGCAGGACTGGGAAAATGATTCTTCCTCTGTACTCAGCACTGGTGAGGTCGCACCTCGAGTACTGTGTCCAGTTCTGGGCCCCTCAATTTAGGAAGGATATTGAGGTGCTGGAGCAGGTCCAAAGAAGGGCAACAAGGCTGGTGAAAGGACTCGAGCACAAGTCCTATGAAGAGAGGCCTGGAGAAGAGAAGGCTCAGGGGAGAGAGACCTCATCACTCTCTACAACTCCCTGAAAGGAGATTGCAGCCAGGTGGGGGTTGGTCTCTTCTCCCAGGCAAACTGCAGTAGGACAAGAAGGCACGATCTTAAGCCGTGCCTGGGGAGGTTTAGGTTAGACATTAGGAAGAAATTCTTTACAGAGAGAGTGACCAGATATTGGAATGGGCTGCCCAGAGAGGGGGTGGATTCACCGTCTCTGGAGGTATTCAGGAAGAAACTGGATGTGGCACTTAGTGCCATGGTCTAGTAGACAAGTTGGTATTAGGTCAAAGGTTGGACTTGATGATTTCAGAGGTCTTCTTCAACCTAGTTGATTCTGTGATTTCGTGAAGTAGATTAGACCTTCTACAGAAACACAGGAGTGGCCTCACATTTGCAGGCCCTGGTCCTCGTGGGGTACTTCAACCACTCCATTATCTACTGGAGGGATAACACAGCAGAGGTTCCTGGAATACTGCAGCAACTTTCTCATCCAAGTGAAGCCAAAGAGGAGAAGTAGCTTGCTGGACATCATACTCACCAACAACAGGGGAATTGTTAGGGACATGAAGGTCAGAGGCAGCCTTGGCTGCAGTGACCATGAGATGGTGAAGTTCAGAGGTCCCTTCCAACATCAAGCATTCTGTGATTGTGATAGAGCAGAAAATACTGGCAGCATCTACAAGGTCTGAGGTAGTCTAGATATTTGGATGATGATTTGCCAAAGCTATAAAAAAAATGCTTAATGAACTGCATACAAACAGGCACAATGCAAGTGTACAAAAAAAGTAGAATGTACAATAATATATAATAAGTGAAATAAATTTAGCCTCTGTATTTATTCCTCTTTTTGTCCATTTCAGCTTCAGCCTTTGATTGTGGTTCGAAGATATGTTCCAATGCAGACCCTACTCAGGAGGCCCACATCTCCTGAAAATGTTTACATGTTCTTGAATGCTTGCTTTTCATGCCTAGATCTTTTAAATCTAAATCCTTTTCATTGAAATTAGTTGCATATTAAAGACAAATCTGCTTTTCTGTTTCACAAAAATTCCCTTAATCCTTAATTGTATATGCTATCTCATTCAAATCTAAGTTGTAGAACTCAATCACATACTCAGTAGGTTCCCTCTAACAAAGCAGGTAACATTTTATTGACCTATTTCAGTTCCGGGTCATTGAACACAGATGTTCTGATGCTTAAGAGCAGAATGTAATCAAAGAAAGAAACAAATAACCACCCCCCCCCCAAATTAAATGTAAAAGTGTAAAATTAAGAAACTCGAATTTAAATTCTCTCATCTAAATTCTCTTCTCAAGTACACTCAGGTCCTCTGTTTCTTCTCAATATGCACTGAGGTGTACATGCAGAATTCCCATGGAACAAAAGGTACTACATATTGCCCTCAGTCCATAGTGTGTAAGCCGCCACTGCAGCACACTGATGTGAAGGAGATCTTGGGTCTCAGAAACAGTCTAGCAATAGACTTGGCAGCATAAAGCTGCATGCAAACTAAATTTATCCTGTTTCATCTCATGCAGAATAAAACCTTTCAGAGCTAGTCAGGCATCCCTCAACATGTTTTGAAAGCTGATTTTTATTATGTTGGCTGCACTGGAATTGTCAAGAGATTTCTTAGATTGTAAATTCTTCTAGGCTGAGATCAGCTAATACTGGTTTTTTTGGTAACCTCAAAAAAGGCTATCTTTTATGCTCTGTAAGAGTAAATACTAATAATCATAAAGTTATAGCAGCAACAGGTTAAGTGGTGGCAAAACATAGTATTTGCTAAAAAACACAGTAATAAAAAATTATTTAATCTGTAAAACTTCTAAGCAAACACAATAAAGACACACAGGACTGATGAAAAAGTTTTTATCTGAGATATATAACGAAAAGACCTTTATCTACACTAAACAGCAAAACCAGAGAAGAATTCTATATTCTTATGAGCAGGCTGAGATGGAAGCAGATGGAGAAATTGATAAAATGGGATAGATGGCATTTTATCTTCTGAGCCATACTGTTGAACATTTTTGATTTTCTGAGATTTCCAGAACATGCAGATATGTTTCTATTCAATTAAGCCTGAATTTGCCTCTAGTTACAACTAAGCATTTATTGAATTGCAAGGATCCTTATATTCCAGAGTTTATGTGCTGACTACAGGTAATTCATGGTTGTCTGCAGCATCATCCTTACTACTGAGGTATTTTATATTTGCTCTTTAAATTATTTGCTCAAAGCAATACTTGTTTTCCAAATGTACAGTTGAATAACTAATTTCTTCAACAATCTTTGCAGAATGTTTTTCATATGAAATGCCAAATCTGGTCTCTGTGCTCAGCTTTCCTTTTACACAAGACTACTGATATGTGATTACAGACTACTCCAAAATACCTACAAAATACAATGACATTTTGTTAAGCAGCATTTAGATATGATAGCCTAAACTGTGCTTTTGATTCATGGTATTTAAAACAAGAGATTAACAGATTAAATCTGACAAAATAACAGCACCTGCTTCTGAATGTGGAGCTGTTGTTACTGGTGGCATGAAGTTGCTTTGAGATTGGTAGCTACAGCTTGTACTGAATTCCTTGGACCTGGGCCAATTCACATTAAAGTCAATAGAAAGGAGATTTGCTTACACTGAAAGTAATGAGAAATGAACTCATGACATTTCGAGCTACCATAATTGTATGTATGGTCTACTTAGTTTCCTAGAAGCCTAGATGTTTTACGTACAGAAGCAATGGTTATCATAAGAACTGATGGAATGCAGAAATAGGGATACTTTCAAAGGCACAAATGGCAGTTATGTCCTCGGCTCCTATGAAAATTATCTCTAAATACTCCCTTTAGTAACATGTTTTGCTCATTAGGTGGGTAGCAATACTCAACTGAAAAAAATAGATTTTTTTCTCATTTTATTTCATAGGAAAAGCATTAGCTTTATAATGTCTTATCTTCAGAATCCACCAATATTTTTAAATCTCAAATAAACTAAGCAAATACTATTATGCTCATTTTTGCAGATGGGGATATTGAAACACAAAAAGATGCAATTTCTATAGTCACACATTAAATCCTTGGCAATGCATGGGATAGAGTCCAGGACTCCTGACTGTCTGTGAACCACTAGACTACACTATTCCCAGCATGATTTAAAGAGCCACCTTCAGTCTCAGAAGATGGCTTTGTAAAATACAATTCTGCAGAAGATTCTCAGCAGGGTTTCACATGCAGTAGTTGTAATTCCAATTTTTTCCACTCATCCTATTTCCCAGCTTTTTGACTTCGCAATATGTTTTGGGATTAACTCCTGAGAGCCTTGAGTTTCAGCCAAACATGGATTATGGATCAGATAATACTAATTACAATTAATAATGTGGACAATAGTCCTGTAAATTGAGAAATTAGCATGGAATTAATTTTTTCACTGAAACTTGGAATGATGCAATAAGAATATAAAATCCATAACTAGAGACCAAAATATGATATAGAATTTAAGGTTAACAATATTTATTCTGAATAGAGTAGGATGATAAGCAAATTTGCCCAAAGATCATAAATTGGTCACTCCATAACTACTCAGAAACTGGGAATAAGATTTGGCTGCTGACATTTTTTCTGTATGAGATTCATAAGGATAATTGTTTAATTTAAACAGTGTGCAAGTACTCCCCATCGAGATATGGCCTTCATGTTAAGAGGAGATTTGAAGGAAATTCACTGCTTCCCAGAAGTACAGCCTTACTAGTGTGCTCAGTCAAAAAGCAACCATTTTCATTTCCTTTTGCTTTTTCAATTCTTATGAATATTTATTTAACAGGGTAGAACCTAGAGTTCACATCTTTTCCTATAATGGGAGCATCCTTCTAACTAGACTAAAAAATTACACATATTCTATATTTTTTACTGCTTTGCACAAAATGGCAGGGATTAAGCACAGGAGAGATTAAGAAAGCAATGAGGTACAAGGGCCTGGTGTTTAAACCTGCAACTGGGTAAACCTCTGCCCGGACCAAGACTTTGAAGATTATGATGGACATGATTAACAAAACATTCATTTTATGTTTAGTGTCTCACACTACAGCATTTAGGATTTACTGGAACAGGTAGATACATAAATCTGTGTCATTTTTATGTTCACATCAGCTTTTTCTTTACTTTTCCCATTGTAGTCAATAACATCTTTATGTATGATAAGGTTGAGCTAGAATATATGAAGAAAGGTAATTATGAAAATTTAGTGATTCACTGCACTGTTTCTGAAAACTATTCTTTCCAATCATAGAAAAAAAATTGGAAGCTGGGCAAATTTTTATGCTATGTCAAAATTTCAAAATTAACCTCTGAAATAAATGTTGGAAACAAACATTCTCACAGAAAGTGTGAGTTTTTAAGTGCTGAATCACAATATTTTAAAAAGTTTTTTTTTGCATACTTAGTTTCATGAAAAATTATTAACTGCTTACAGCTATTATGCAAGCATCAAAATGTAACTTCTAAATTAGGTGTTTAATTATTTTCTCTAGTATCATTAGATATTTGCTGACTATATGGTAATAATTTGTCAGCCCTAGTTACTGTATATTATTTAAATTTATTACACTGGAATCTGTTTGTCCAAGTGAAAATTAAAAGCAAATGATGAAGCCAGAAGTGACCATACTTTATAATAGACCTTCCAAACAGCAAGTGATATACTGTGTTGATTCTGGTGCTAAAATAGCTGAAAACTTTCAATGCTTAGAACAGCTGCTTCAAAAAGCCAAATTCTGACCTGCAATTTCATTCTCCTAATTTGAAGTAGAAACTTGTAGATAAAATCATTACTGTGGAAATGTTACAATCAAGCTTTACTCCTTCTCAAATTTGACTTTCTCCCTTCATCCTTTCCCCAGACTATTATGACAATTATGTTACTTTCTGAAGTCCCTGTAAAATATAATATGATTCACATTTTATAATTTGCAGTGAAATAGCGACTTTGATATAAATCTTTTATTGATGCTCTTACATACGTACTTGAAGCTATACTAGAGTGCTTGGTGGAAATAAAAAATATTACATGTATGCTGGATAAAAAAATTGTAAATTTGAGCAAGGTTAATCAGCATGTTTAATAACCTCTTGCACGTCAACATCTGAAAACACCGAATGATGCAACAGACAGCAATGCCTCTGTGGCAAATTTTTTTAGTTCATCTGGAATCCTTGACTACTGAAATGTTCTATTCCTGGTACACAGGCATCATCATCATACAGTGTCACAGAATGCTTCAAACCAGCAATCCTGGTGGATGCTTTGAAAGTATAGTACGAATATGGTATTTCACTTCTCTTTCAGTATCAGACTGACGTAATGAAGCACCAGTTAACAAACTGCAGAGATCTTGGAGAATGGCAGGTGACCAAGGAAACTATGACAACAGTATTATAATAAATTCAGCTTTGGAAAGGCTTCAGAAACTGTACAGGCACATGAATTGTTAGTGTAGCATGTAAAATATGGGGAAAAAAATTAAACATTTTCAGAACAAAATTATGGTACATTAAGCTGGGCTCCCTGCCTCAGTAATGCTGTTACACAGCTCCAGGAGCAGACTGAAGAGCAGCCAGACTGGAGTCTGAGCAGAGCAGGCACCCAAATATACATGCATCCAATTCTGTGCATCTATAGGCACACAATGCTTCATAGATCTCACTCTTGAATCTTTAGACATATGAGGCCTGATTTTATAATTCAGTGGATGTCTTCACAGTATTATCTTTTTAACATTGACATTGCTTTCTCCTCTTTCAAAAATATCAAGCTAGTAGAGAATGGCTCTAAAATAAATGGAAAACCAAACCAAAAGGAAAAAAAAAATCTTAATAAGGCAGTGACCGGAGTCTGTACTATCATCCTGTAGAATATATTAAAGTTCAAGCTACAACATTGTACTACCATCTTTACAGAACTTCAGTTTTTACAGTCTTTTTTAAATGTAAAACCATGCTGGAAATCAACCTTATTTAAAGGGTTTTAACTCAATAATTTTAAACTTATTTTATAAAAGAACATAGAAAAATCCAACAAAAGAAATAAAACCCTGTCTGGATATCTGATGCTAACATCTTCACAATACAGTCTCTCAGCAAACAGAAATCTACCTGATTTGTCTCTTTAAACTAAATTCATCAGGATTTCCTCAAATACATTTAAAGCCTGACGTATGACTCATTTCAATTTAGGATCTAGAGAGAAAGAACAAATAATGGGTTTTGGGGAAAAAAGAAAAAAGAAACTTCATTGCAGAAAATTAGCAGTCATAAAGTGGGAGTTTTAGCCCATGATATTCTGGAGCAGAGGTCAGATAAGTATTGCGTGAATGAAAGCAGGGATGGTACCTTAGAGTCAGGTTCCACAGGTCTCAGCAGATCTAACCAGTTCCTCACTCTCTGATCAAGCAACAGAAGAGAGAAACTGTCCAGGAAACTTGTCACACAAAGAAGCATGTCCATTCTACCAGGGCCACATTCACCCTCAAACAGGTGGCAACTGTATTTCAAAACAACTAGCCCATGATTCCAGTGGCAAATGTGATGGTTCAGATATGTGCCCAGCACCTAGGTGTTTCTCCTGGCTGTGTTGCAGGCAAACAGGAGAACATTCCTGGGTAGGACATCAGCCTGGAAGACAAGTTCTCCGCAGAATGGCTTTGTAGTGGCTTTGGAGTGGCTTTGGAGCAGGAACCTTATGTTGTAGGCAGTGTTGGTCACTATGACTGTCTGTCACCAAGCTCCTGGAAAACTCCCCTCAAAACCTTCCTTCTACTTTCTTTGGACTTCTGATAGAAAATTGAAATTAAAGTGGTCCAGCTATTTCCTAGAAAAAGGTCAGAAAAATGTATTTGGGACAATGATAAAAAAATCAATAGATCTTGACTCTGAAATGCTTTAAGAAAGTTTCTGCTTGGGAACAGAACTTAAACCTACAAAGAGAATGTTTTTATGTCAAGTGTGGCCTTTTGTAGACTCAAAAAAAATCACTACACTTTTCAAAACCTGAAATTTGCACATGTCCTATGTCCTGACCAGGTACAATTTCTGCAGATTCTGTCCTTTCTGAGTGTGCACAAATCATATAATTAAAATTTCATAATTAAAGCTGAAAATTTAAGAAGGAGTTTCAGAGTCTTGAACTCAGCAGCCAAATAATGAACACCGCCAAACTGCAGTGTAAGAGTGCAGGTCTTCAGAGCTACATTCAACAAGAGCAAGATAAATTAGTGTTCAAACTGCCCCACTTGGCCATTTCTTCCTGCAATTCCTTGCATCAAGAGCTTCGCAAAAGAAGCAAAAACACCCCACAGCCAGAAGTCTGATCCAGAGAGCTCTGAGCCATGCCAGACTACACAAAGGCCAGTCCTCTGTACTCAAGGAAGTGAGAGCCTAGTGGAAAATACTCATAAGCACGTAACAAGAAGACAATATCACAGTCTATATGAACAAGACACAAACTGAAATTGCACAAGAAGACTGAATTTTAATGTATTCGGATTTTCAGCAGTATGTTTCTGTTATCATAACAGCATTACTTAACAGTCTCTTTTTCTTTGTGTGTTCATGTGTTGAAATATATTGTCTAGACCAAAGTTTTGTTCTGTCTCCCAAGTGTATAATAAGATTCAGGAAGACAATTATCACATGGTAATTTCTTCACGCGTGAGTATTTCAATACACATTTCACACTGCTATGCTCACAGAAAAGCCAACCTACCTATAAAAATCCTAGTTTTCCTCAAAGCTCAAATGGAATGCAGAGTGAGAATTAATTTTAGTTTCTGGTTTTGATTACTTGGTGGCATAAAGATAATACTGTAAATAAATTAATAGCATCATAAAAATAATGTCACTTAGAGCAAGGATACAAGTTTTCAAAGTATCTAAAAGACCTGAGGGGTCTCTGAAGAGACCAGAATTCAGAGTCACAAAAGCAAATCAATTGTATATTTCTATGCACAGTGACAGAAAAGGAAACTGGACAAGTTAATCACTTGTCCATCACTTGTATATTAAAGTTAGCAATTGGGTTTTAAACAGACCTAAACCAATTTAAACCACCACACTATTACAGAGTAGTTGAAACAGGTAAGTAAAATGAAAAAGCAGACAGTGGATTATAGCTTTAGAGATTCCATCCGACAATAAACCCAGCAGCTAAATAATGTTTTACTGATTCTATTACCTGAGATCCACAAAATGTGATCTGACCTCTGAATAGAAATACTGTTAATTAATCTCATTCAGCAATATACTTAGCAGTTACATAGCACCAAGTATCCAACAATAGAGTTAGAAAATTTAGTATATAAGTAGGTCCAGCCATTAATTATTTTAATGTTTAATTCTATTCCAGCTTCTCTTCTGATACTGAAGAAATGTATAGGTTGAAATAGTGATTTCACTGTACAGTTAGCTAACAAAATCGTCTTATTGATATTGGATATTTACTTCTCACCCGAATAGGTGTAAAAGTATACAGTTGTTACAGCAGTCTCCACAGCATTAATGAGACCGTTTCCCTTGAGCTGCAGGAGTAGTATTTGTGGTTAATTTGTTTTTAGAATTCTATAGCAATAGTTTTGGTTTATGTTTTTGCAAAGGTTAGGAAAATCACTACGAAGAAACTCCTATACCAAACACTTTGGACAACAAAATGTTTTTTCTTGCCATCTTATCTAGGCACATGGAAAAGAGCTACCCCCAGTGCAGCAGAATTTGTGGTCATTGGCATATTTACTTGGTTTGGAAGTTGATCAGAATTTTAGTGGAAGCTTCTTAGGATTTTTCTGTAACAAAATTTATTAGGATATCTGTCCTACACAAAATGTAATATTCCCAAACCCACACCAGTTGTACTTACAATGTAATGTAAGAGCACGCTTGAGGCAAGGTCTGAGACTGACTTCATCAGCCATCCATCTTTTTTGCCTTCAGAAATGCCCTAAATGACTGCTCTGAGGCAGATCAGGTGTTACTGCTTTAAGTGGGAGCTTTAGATGCATCTTGTGCTTTTGCATATCGTCAATGCTGTAACCCTTGTGAACTTGAGACTTATGAATAGGTTCAGGAAATCTCCAGCTGTTCAGTAGCCTCCAGCCATGCCACTGCAAAATAAGCCAGTCTGGGTAGTTACACTGCACACTATCTGTCCTAGGAAAGTGCTGGCATTACCTGTCACAAGATTGCATACAGTAAAGTCTTCCTCCTTTCATTCTGTTACTCTTGCCTTTCTTCTATCTGAAACTGGGAGCACAGCACCATGTCATCCACTATTACATTTCATCTGGGAATAAGCTCTCCTGGGAACCACTCACTGCCAGTCAGCTACTGTTCAGACACCCACTTCCAACCTTTCTCCCATTAGCATGATTGCCTCCTATCTCCTCCTATGAGCATTGGAAATATTTCTAGAAATATCCTGAGAAGCTGTACTCTTGGGAAACACCCAAGTCCATCAACAAGGGACAGAGCCACTGCAAAACAGAGCTGGCCACACACAGAGGAGAGAAAAGGCTTTCATAGCTTCCCCTTCCAACTTCTGTGAAGGAGATTGAATGGGCAAATTCTTCTGCCTACACAATGCAATGGGTGTAGAAATAGCTTGAAAGACTGCCTGTGGTCCAGGGTAGTAATGCTGGCCAGATGTAGACAATGCCATTGTTTCTCATGCTAGGGAATTTAATTAGCATTAAATAAAAAGGTAGAGGTAAATTAATTCTATACAAAGGGAGGCTCAAAAGATCAGAACTGTTTTAAATGGGGGTTATTTTACAAATTGGTTTACAGAAAGTAAATTGAATATGGTTATTTTCCTTCTGCTCATTTAAATAGGAAACCTAAAGGCAGTGAATCTAACTGACAGAAATAAATTCTTTCTATAAGACCTGGAGAAATCAGCATCACAAAGTATCACAGAGACTTAACAGGATCTAGAACAGGTTTAGCAATTTATAAGTATAATGAATATTTGTGATAATAACTGAAGGAAAAATGTCCTTCAGATTGAGGTCATGTCGCAAGCTAATGAAGGTTAAGAGGAAACTTCCTCTAATTCAAATTAAGCTTTAATTGCCACTTCTGGGTTTCCTGTACTTTTCTCTGAAGCATCTGACATTGTTAGTGTTGATCAGCAACAGGAGAGCCTATGCTCATAGTATAACATTCTGCAAAGCAAGACCAATAACCTAACCCCCCCCACAGATTTCTGTAAAAGTGTTGTAATTTCTATTGCAAGAAACAGCCACTAAGAAAATTGTGTGTGTGTGTGTTTGTTAACTTTGTGATTTGGCAGCATGTTGTGGATTGTCTACATCAGTCTTTTGTGATGGACTCTCCTTCCAGGCTGCAAAAAGAATATTCACCAGTAACACTCTACAAGTCACAGCAAAATGTGAAACACAGAAAGGCAGCATGAAGGGATGAAGGATGGATCCCTGCAAATAAAATGAAAGACAGAATTGTGGGCCTGAGTTTCTTTGATATGATGTTGTCAAATTGTCCCAAATGATTGTCTTTAACAGCAACAGTGCAATGAAACACACCCTTTAATTTTTAGAATAAATTACAAACAAACCAGGACATGCAGTTTAAAGGGTTCTTTATCTGAGTATTTGTTGCATATTCAACTTTTAAATAATCACATTGAAGGTGCTCCCTGATGGCTGTCCTTTGTGAGTGACAGAAATTATATTCCAGAATCTTTTTCTTCAAACAAAGCTTATATATAATATTTCAACCAGTGGAGCTTGGCTACATGTATTCTTATGACAATGTGAGTGCGAGTTGTTGAGTGAAACTCCTACCTTCTTAAAGGGATGGCTCACTGTTATTCCAAATTTCTCCTACCATTTCAGTAGATTAGCAATATTCTTTTTACTTCCTGTTCTAAAATGTTTCTTTACTGACATTTTATTTCACTTAGATGTTCTAATTTACTGCCAGGGGAACTTTCCCTTTCAATATTGGAACAGACTGAAAATCTATTCTATTTTGTTAATTGCTGGGAAAATATATGAAACACTCAGATTCACAGAAAAACAGTAGAAAAAACCTACAAAAATAATATTATTAGTACCTATCAAATGCTTCCAAAGCCACTATATTGTTATATAACAAATTCACAGATCACTTGCATTAAAAAGAGAAGTTTTCTGTACATCTCTTTATTTTCTCTATTACAATGCCTTTCCAAACCCAGAATTTTAAAGATTAAAATAATTTCTCCTAAGGACAAATTAAGAATTTAGGAAATGCTAATATAAGTTGGTATTTATGTTTTTGAAACAGCTTGCTAGAAGCTGATATTCATGGTCCCAGGATGTCACAGCTAATTTTTTTTTCCTCAGTGACAGTTTTAATTCCTGATAAATACACTTTATTACTTAAATAAATGCATTTCGGTCTACTGCAAAGGAAACATCACATATTGACTCTAATCTGAAAGTTAAAAAAGAACATCCTATTCTTGGGAAAGCAGGTCTCATGCATCTTAGGGTACTTTTAGTCAAAGATTCTACAAGGAAGCCGTTCGAATTTGATTTATTACGTACCGATCTGCTTTTCAGGAGCTGGGTAGAAACTCCAGAGACAGCCACTAATCTATTAGTGTACACACACATCTTCTCCCACAAACTTTTATGCAATTAGGCCAGGCTATAAATTTAAATACAAGTGCTCATTATCTTAGCTACACAAATCTTTAGTTAATTTTCATACACTATTATGGAATATGGGTCAACCTCATTATTTCCTGTCTACTGAGGATAATTCCTCTTCCTGTTCATAAAAGCTGGATGTCATAACCTATGAATTAAAATACTTCCCTTGTATTCTAGGTTTTATTATTATTACTACTTATGCAACTTCCTCTAGAAACAGGACTTTTTGTTCCATGCTTACAAGTTCAAAGCCCAAGGTGAAACTTCACACTAAAAATTATATGTGATTAAACTGGAACCTGGCAGAGACACAAACCCAACATGAAGAGTTCAACTCATTAAAAAAACATCAGGCAGGCAGGTGCTCGGCAGTTCTGGTATGACTGAGTCACACAGCAGATGGGGGAGAATACTAAAGGGCAGATCTTAGCTGGTGTATATTGTCCGAGCTCTGCTGGCTTCAACAGAGCTGTCACAGTTCACATGAGCAGAGATACGCCCTTGAATAGTGAACACAAAAAAAACCAGATAGCCACCCATGTATGTGACTTAGAAGCAATGGTAAGAGGTACAATACTGTAACATGAGGCACTAAATTCTACTTTAACATCTTAATATTTTGTGAGGTAAACTGCTAACTCAATACTCTTAATTTCTGCATTTTTCTTTTTTTTTTTTTTGTTTAATTTTATGTCTAGATTTTAATTATTAACTTCTTGTTTGGATGGAAAAGTAAAGACTTTAGGATATAAATGCATTGAAAACAGTATAAATCATCAAAAGAAAACTGGTGTTTTCTAAACACGGATTAGCAAGAATGCTCCAAGACCTGGTACTTTTCAGTGGGGTGTACAGTTGCGTGCAGGCATTTACAAAACAAACCTTTTAACTCCTCTACAAAAGTAACACCTAAATTCAAAAGCTAACATCCTCATGTTTTAGAGCCAAATATGTATTTCAGAGGATTTTCCTTCATTTCCATAGAGGTCTGTCAGCTGTAACAATCCCATATACCCTCTGAGAGGACGATTGATTTTAAACTTCTGTAATCCTGGTAAGAGAATACATGCTTCATCTTCCCGAAGTCCAAACATTTGGGATGCCAAGTGCCAAATCCTGTGAAATTCCCAGGCTCTCAACATTAAATAAGGGGGCATATGGATACACAAGTACTGGGCCTGTGAAGGGGATGTTGTGTAAAGGAAAAGGGATACAGTTCTAGCTCATCAATAAGATATTGCCCAAGAGGACTAATGGCTGTGTGTGACTATGAACCCCTGGCTGCAGTGCCTCTCCACAGTCTTTCCCTCTGCTGGGATTTGTGTATCCCAGATCCAGCAGCTGGATGGGTTTCCCATGTGAACATGGCGGGGCTGTGCAGAAACAGTGAGAGAGAAGCCTTGGGACAAAGGGAGGTGAGGGCTAGTAAATGTATTTCAAGAACATGTGAGACTCAGCACATCTAAAGTGGTTCACAGAGGAGAAATCCATGGCCAACCCAGGCTGTGGTATGCAAACTGGAGTTGGAAGGTGACTGACAGCCAGAGTTTCCTCCAGCTAATGGGACTTGTAGCTGAAACATGATGATTCAACCGTAAAATTTCATCACTGAATATGATCTTGCACCATACCAGTCCAAATGACAAACTCTGGAAAGCAAGTAAAAGTCTTGGAATATGTCAACTTTTCTTCTCAGCAGGTTAAACTGGCATTGCTCCTGGTCACAGTAAGCCAGAGTGCTCTGATCAGTATTATTTAAAAGCAGTACTGCTCACAACCACATAATGAGCCTGTGGCTGCTGTCAGATTGGACTGATCTACAGCAATTTTTATTTGTGCAATGATTCTGTCCTACAAATTCTTAATATTACAAGGATGAACACAAACCTGGATCAGTTGTGAACATGGTGTTATGCAGGATTGAACCTACTGTTTGTACTAACTGAACCTCTTTGCACTGACTTACTGTGCTGCTTAATTAACATGACCTTGTAGGTCATCATTTTGATTTAAGAAAATGCTTAATGAGCACTCTACTTAGTTGTTCAAAAATAATTGGAGCCACTTAAAAGCACAAGAGCCCTTGGAGAAGTACCTGACCTGCCATGCCCCACAGGCCTGAGACACTAATGCCTTTCCTGCAGGAGCAGGCATTTTTTTTTCCTCTGACAAGCGAAAGGAAGACAGTTTGAAGCCTCAGATATTATCTGTGGGGGCTTATTCCTCCAACTCCAATGTTGTTAAGGAAACATCACTTAATCAGAGGCTGAGAGGTCCAAAGCCTCTCTGCCCACTCCCCTCCCCTTTCCAGTTACTCTTCTAGTCCGTTTAGGTTATTTTGTTGGCAAAGAGCAGAATCATAATGTCACTAAGTCCAACCAAGAAAGCCTTTGGCATCCACAGGAAGTGAGTCTTATTTTCCATATCAAACTTCAGAGAAGCCCCACCAGCCATCCAGGTGTGGGATCTGTGGGGGCTGGCCTGACACCCCTTCTGACAGCCTGCAGCATCTGGAGCTTCAATGGCAACACTGCTCCTCATGCCCAGCTTGTTTTTCCCTGCCTAACTCACATATGCCTCAACAATCCTCAGTTTACATATTTTTAGTTCCATAGAGCCTCCAGCTGCTGGACCCAACTGCTGCCCTTCCTGGGAGCTGTTGGTGGCCCTGATCACAAAAGGTCCAAGAAATTATTAAGAGGGATGCTGTTATGCTTTTCCAACTCATTTAGCCCTCAGTATCAGGAACCCCAGGGCCTGAAGGTGGACTACCCCAAGTGATTTCTTTCTTGGGAGCTCTTCAAGTTAGCGAGCAAGTCACAAGTGTACCCACAAGCAATGCACACTGCAGACACAGTAAGGCCAGGTGTGGGGTGTGCCTGTGGGGAAAGGCTGGCAGCATGGTTTTACTCTGTGCAGTTTCAGCAGCAGTGAGGTAGATATCATCCTTTCATTCACAGGCTCTGATGGTTTTGTCTATACCATGCAATTTCATATAGAAGTTCATGTCTTGTTTCTCATGTTTAATCTCAGCTAGTGTCTGTGCATACAAGCAGGAACATCCTGCATCCCCTTATCACAGCTGAGAACAGTGAGGAGTCAGGTTAGCCCAGCTCTGACTGGGGTGACAAGGTTGTAACACGTCATTACTTCACATCCTCCCTTTTTCCTGCCCAAGCAGTTTATTTTGTCACCAAATGTATTGTGCTCTTTAAGTACCCCACCGAATCTATCCTAGGGTTGTTCAAATCTCTGATTCCATCTCTGCTTCTCCTGGTTCTCCTAAAATTCTTGCAGAAGAGGACAGAAAATGCAACAAGTCACAATCTTGGCTTCCTCTGAGAACAAGGGTCTTACCTGAAACTCCACCTCCCAAATGAGTAAAGGAGAGGAAAGGACTATACGTGTCAGTCAAAGAGGAATTTCCCCCTTCCCAGAGAGGTTCCTGTTCTGACAGACCAACTCAATGGCAAGACATTTAAATTTTCCAGCTTGCAACAGGGAAGCCTGTTGGCATTCATCCCCACTATGCACCTGTGTTGATCACCTCAGAATCATCTCAGCTACAAGATTCAAACAATGTGTTTTGATCCCTCTCAATTCCAACATCGTACTATGGCCAAAAGATCAAAATGTTACTTTCCATATATAATGCATTCATTCTTCACATCCCCATGAATCAGAGATGATGCTGGGCTAATAGCCTCTGTTGGAACTGTAAGATTGAAATCAGGCAGTCTGTGGGAGGAAAGGTTGCAGGATCAAGTATATTACTCTCAAATGATTTCAAAATGGCTCTGCCAGGTCAATTATTGCAAGCTATTACAGTTACCTGTCTCCTGTGTTCATTTAGATTGAGTGAAAGCCTCATTTAAATTATAGATTTGAACATCACATTAGTTACAGACTCTATACAGAATTAATGACATACCACAATGCTTAGGTATATGAGTTATTTTCCGTTCATGTATAAAAAGAAAAAAAATAAGGAATCATCTAAGAATTATGCTACTCAGCATCTTTAGCAAACAGATACTCCTCTTCTGGATGTTATATTAGTGTGTACTTTTCCCAGCTGAAAACCAGACAGGACACACAATTCAACACTTAAAATACATCTGAATCCTCAATTGAAGGATATTGCAGCCAATTTCACAAAGTGAAACAAACCCGATAATTACTTCCTGATAGTCTATTAAATGATAAACATGAGATTGTAAAGGAACTGTCTGGTATGGCATAAACAACAGTTCTGACCAATTAAAAATGTATATTACCAAGACACAGACTTTCATGTGATGGAATAACTTAAGTGGGTTTCTATCAAAGTCTGTCTCAATGAACATCTGATCAGAGTCAGAGATCTGATGAAACTAGACAGAGAAGTATCATGAGCATCCAGTGCCAAGATAGACATCGCGAACATCAAGAACAATAAATATTAATTAGATGTCCATAATGAAATTTCAGCATTTTGCAGCCTTATATAGGTTGAACTTCAATACTGTCAAATTGCATTTCTAGCATCATCTTCCTTTTAACTTGCACTCTTTTGATGATATCTCTAACTTTCAAGCATGTTGATTTTTCCCAAATGTTCTTCCAGCTAGTCAGTAGGGAAGACATCAGATCAGAGACAGAGAATTTGGATGATATATTTTAAAGTAGGTATTTTAAGTAAGCAGCTGACTCTGTTCTGTGGCTTGGCATTTCCCATCAACTGACATATTTCTCTTAAAAAATATTAAGAACTGAAAGAATAATAAAAACCCAACATGTCAAAAGAACTAATTCTGATCTTGCCTTCAGCTTGACCTTGACTTCAGTGCAAGGTACCCAAATTCTCTGGCTGCTCCATGCCCTCTGGCCTTGCTCCACTGAGTACACTGTTCTTGCTGGCAGCATCACTCTCCTCTGCATTCTTGGCAAACAGTCAGACATGATTCTTCTTCCTTTCCTCACTCAGACACACTTTCAGAGGTGACACAAGCCTCCTGCAGGGTACTGGGCTTCTGGATGGAGATAATTATTGATGTTTCACTGAGATCAGGGTGGGGAAGTTTACTAATGTATTAGGGGAGTGATGTGAGGCTGTCTGAAGGACAGAGAGGTGAGATCAAATTTTACTGCTATAAAGGATCACAGGTTTTGGAAGAGATTTTCCTTTTCAGGGATAACCAGAACCACATATTCACTAGCATTACTTTTGAAGAAAACCAGTCCCCTGCTTTTGTTAAAAACTAAGACAAATCTACAGTTTTTAGAGCATTAATGTAACCTTCCCTAAAATCTAACAGCTCCATGGGAAGGACTAGGGACTAATAGCTAATCAATACACATTTCCAAATCTGGAATACAAAATATGTGATAGAGAAATACCTTGCAGTTACGTTGGATTCACTGATACAGGTGTAAATATACCTAACCAGGAAGAGTCTAATTGATGAATTTGGAAACCATGATAGAGATTACGGAGGCACTGGGATAGGGGGATAGTGTGGGATAGGGACTTCCAAGGGATCTGTTTCTCATAAACCTTCTTGTAACCCTTTCTGCATACATATAGCACCACAAAAAAAAGAAAAAAAAAGGATCAAATAAGTTTCTCTGTCATTTTGGAAGTTTTGTAATGGTGATTTTTTGGGGGCTGTCTAACCTCAATAAAGCATTGCATAACTTGCTTCCTTTCTCCATTTCAATATCTGGTGCGTTTTATCTTACAGTGTTCTGATGTGGCTTTGTTAATGCTGTAAATATGGAGATGGAGGCACACTTTCTCAAGCTATATTTGTGAAATCTCAACTGGGACTTTCTCAAAGGATCAAATGCAACTCAGCAGCGGGGGAGACCTGACCCTGCTAGAGCTGGAAGGCATCAGGAAAACTTGGGAGATGGGGAAAGTCCCAAATGCACCCAATTAAAATTCATCCACTCTCTGAAGGGAAAGCTGACATAAACTTTTCTCTGAAGGGAATTATCCTCTCTTGGGATCCTGTATCCTCAATTCTAGGGCTTCCAGGCTGAAGAAATAAATGTTGCCTGCCAGTATAACTGAGATTTGCTAAGCACTCTGCAAATGTTACTAATTTTGCCTTGTCAAAATCAGTACTTCAGAATAACATGAAAGTTGTCCAGCTCACATCAGTCAGACTATCGATGAGTAATGACAGCGTGGAGGAGTAAAACCTGAAGATTAAGGACCTAGCATCGCCTGATGATTTTTATTCTCTTACAGTTTTGAAACTGATATTGACTCCAAAAGGAATTAAAAAAAAACCCCAAACAAACCCAAACAAAATTGTTTTTATTTAGTATTTACGTATTAACATATTAAGTTTTTGTTTTAACCACTTGCAAAATACATTCTCACCTAGGATATTTAATTTGCTTCCTTATATTACCATTTTTTTCTATGCAAGACTGAAAATGGAAGCAACTGTCATATGAAAACAAAATACCAGTAAAGGTACCTCAGTTCTACAACAAACTGCAATTAAGTGTTCTGAAAAATGTCGCACCTCCCAGTGGCACCAGAAAGAGGTGGGACACATGGGACCTGAGAAAGTGCTCCTCAGCTGCTCCTCAACCATTTTAGTTAGTGCTTTCAATCTCTGACAGGCTGACTAGAAGTTTAAAAAACTTAATATTATCTCTCAACACAATTGCAGCTGTGTAACTCTCGTTAAATGCTGAAGAAAAACTACTTTTCTTTGACCATAATTCAGTTGTCAATTAATTCAAAGTCTATGATCTTCCTTTCAAAATACCTTGTAATATTTAGTCACTACTCTTCACAATGAGAATTTTCCCTTGTCTTTAAAATGAGTGAAACTTGTTCCCACTTAAGAGGAAATGTTGCTAGAAACTTCATTTTCTTTCTAAGAACTTGGACATGCTAAAATACACATACAAGGATGTAAATATTTGTTTGTTAGTGTTATTTAACATGTTAAATCTCAATTTCAGTATTCAGGTTAAGCTACTTGAATTTGAAGGAAGACTATGGGTAGAGAAGTGGGTAGATGATAGCATGAAACACAGTTACTGATGGCTTAAGATGTCCAATGCATCCTATTTTAAAATAATCTTTAATTACTTAAAGATTTTGTAAATCTTTAACCATTTATCATAAAACTAACATGCTGGATGTTTGCCATACTAAATGAGCTGAGGAATTCTATTAAATAAAACCATGCAATTAACATGTATCTCAATTCACACAAAAAAGATTGGACTAAAGTGGGTAATGCAGCCTAAATTTTGGTGTTTCCCGTCTGCTTAATGTTTTTATTATTTTAATGCATTTTTCTTGGACACAATTATAAATTTAAGATTTGTGTAAGTTTCGTAAGAGCTTTCAGGGGCATATCTTCTGCCTAAATCTTACAAGGAACTGAAACTAACTTTGGGATTGGTGGTGTGCAGAATCTGCACTGAGACTTTACTGCAAATGGACAGCATAGGGCCCAGGGTGCAGGGTGGAGAACACAACAAGGCTTAGGGGCATTTTTTAATTTTGTTAAAGGGTAGAGTTCATTGAATTAAAAGAAAACTGGCTTATGGAAAATGGCTTCTCCCCCACAGCACATTTTCCCAAGAAGTGTGTGGGATTGCAGCAGGCACCCAAGCTCCCCAGGTGCCTGTGGACTCAGGACCATGCTGGAAGCTCCCAATCAACACCATGACTCCTGAGACAGCCCTCAGCTCCTTAGAAATAAACAAGGTGCTCTCTCAAAGTGAAAATGAAACAGAAACTTTTTTCCTAGAAGTAGAATTATTAAAAAGCTGTTAGTAGTTTTTCTGAAGACTTCTGATTTTCCTTAAAGTTGCAGTAAATAATGGAAAAAATAGATTTCTAGATTACAGGATAACACAGCACTGCAAAAAGACCCCAAACATTTGATAATTACAAGGCATTAAAAAGGTGCACAGTGATGAAACGGGAGTGGAAGGTATCTCCCTTTCTACGCCCTGGGCATGTGCCATGAGAGACACTTTTATTGCCTTCAAGAGGCATACAGAACCACAGAATCATAGAATTGTTTAAGCTGGAAAAGACCTTTAAAGTCATCAAGTCCAACCATTAGCCCAGAACTGCCAAGTTCACCACTAAATCATGTCCCTAAGGACCACACCTACATGTCTTTTAAGTAACTTCAGTGATACCTCTCAAAATTAATATGTCCAAAAAAAAAAATCACAAATAGAAGAGAAGAAAGCAATGTGAGAAGGCTGTAAAAACACCAAGAATAATTTATGGAAAACTAGGCTTTCTTGTAAATGCATAAATTTTACATTACACTCTAACACCTATAGACTGTTTTTCTCCTTTTTAATTTGGTTTTACAAAAATTATTTCTTATTGTTCATATAAATAGAATTGTACAAAAGGAACATGCGTGCAGTGAGGAAGATGCAGTTCATACCACACTGATGCTAAAACTGTCCCAGCTGTTTCAAAATAAAGAAAAAAAAGCTCTTTTTCAAGAGCACGGTGCTACAGAGTGCCTGAGAACTTGTGCTGCTGACCTTCTGCACCTACAATTCTGTCTTCTGGAAGATGGAAATGGATTTTACTTTTTTAAACGTATGAAGTACCAGAATACTGTTTGCTCTCTAGCTTGTAAGATTTACTAGAGCAAAAGAAATGAGAGCTTTAGTCAAATGCGAAGGCAGGTCTTCCTCATGAGATTACAAAATCAATCAGCTCTTGTTTACTGTATATCGACAGAGTCTCCTGCTGTGGCTGAGTTGCAGAGACTGTTAAAACACCGAACAACATTACCAAAAACCTTATCTAGTTGGCTGAGTGAATTTGGTTGTCCCCTGACACACAAGGATCTCTCTCATTGCCAAATAGTTGAGCCATCAATATTTTAGTCTGGGGTGAGAAAGGCATGTAGGAAAGGACGGGAAGAAGTCTAGAAAGGCAAATGTGGATCCTTACAGCAGTGCACTGCTTTCTTCAAGTGTTTCAAGTTGACTTTTCAGAGTCTGGAGGAATGAGGACCTAACACAAGCAAGGAGCTAGTAATGTTCCTCAGTCAGTTATCCACTCTCTTTGCAGCCAGTCCTGAATAAATCTTGGTTTTCAATGAGGAACTGGAGTACTGAAGATGTAAGAGATGGAGCTTTTTCACATTTATCACTTCAGCCTGTGTGCTGGAATGGATGGGATTTGAGTACACTGGTGTGCCTTTACCTCAGCCATAAATGCCATGGGACTCTTACAGGTAAGTCTCATGTCTCATTGATAATTCAGCAGAAATCATTGCTGGGTCAGGAGTGCTTGAAAAAATCATTTGCCCTCTAACAAATCATCAGGATCACCTTCTGCACTGAGATTAGAAATGCTCCAGCTTTTTTATACGGCAAGAGTGGAGACCCCAGATCACCACGTTACAGATTTCTAAGGTTTTACAGCCAAATAGCTTTACACCCCGTCTAATCAAGATGTGTGTATTTCATAATATACTTCTTTTTCTTCACCCCATTTTAAAGTCAAATTTAGCCAAAAATTCCACAGAGAATTTTTATTGGTTTGTTTTTCACTGTTTGGGTTAGTAAATTAGTAATATTTCCTCAAAGGTGAGAGATAGATACTGCTTCTGCAGCCATAAGTATCCACCCAGATATAAGATTTTTGTGAGAAAAGATGGCTTCTATTGCTGTATGTAGTCATTGGATTAACTAATAATTCAGGAACTTTGACATACACGACTCAGTGGAAATTACGATTTTTATTTTATCTTCTAACTGTGGTTTTAGTCTCCTAAATGACAAGTTCAGACAACATATTACCATTATCTTTTGCGGTGTTTATTAATAAAGACTGCAGGACATGATACAGCAAGTTCACCAAAGCAGAACAGTAAGTCGCTTGTAATGTATTTACTTAAATATTTTTTCTCTATTATTGACAATATGACATACCACCTAGTGTTGTTAACAATCACAGTGAGAAACTAGATAGGATTTGTTTTACATTTCCAGTTATTTATTTCTCAGGAAGACTCTACCTCCAGTGTTTTTAACAAAAACACATTTTTCTTAAATACACTGAGTTCTTCTCTAAGAAGTCTAGTGTGTGTGCTTTAAAATCTATTAATTCAGGCCTATCCAAAGCAAAAGTGCAGATGGAAAACTTTCCAGTTTTGATGTCTGCCTGAAACAGAGCTGATTATAACGCTGAAAAAATTCTGTTTTGTTGTGATGTGTAACTAACCTAGAAGCATTGGTTATGAAACACCCCATATGTCTAAGCATGGAGAGCTAGGTCCACAAAGCAGAATTTGAGGAAACATGTAGTTCAGTGCTACAGGATCCAATACTGTGTGTACAGTGCTTGGAGCAGAATGCACAATGTGATTTAAACACCTGGTATTATCAATATATTCTTACTCAACGTGCACTGAACATTCCAAGGTGCTCTGCCCTAGAGAGAAAATCCAAACAGCAAGAACCACCCTCTGTCTGCTTTCTCTGTGCAGCTCAAAACAGTAGAACTATAGCAGTATCTGAAAAATGGAATTTTCATGCAGAATTGAATTAGCTCACCAAAAAAATAATCCATTATGCCACTTCGAATTAAACATAAAAATGTTAGAACCGCTAATTTTCAATCCCACAGTAAAAGGTAAATTAGACATTTTGTAAAAAATCAGCATTTTTAACAGTACAATCAGGAACAAAAAATAAGCTGATCAGTGTATTGCCCTGGTTTTATAAACTGAGAATAACTATTTTTTAATTTTTACAACATCCTGGAAAAACCCCACAGAAATGCTCTTTTTTTCTGCTTTTTTATCCAAAAGAAAGCTTTTTCTGCACAAATGGACACATAAATATAAATGTTCTGTATCTATTAATGTATTGTTTTCTGAGTATTTTTTTCTTTCACTATGATAAAGGTCTTTGTGTTGCTGAATTGATAAAGAAAAAAAAACCAAACAAAAAAAACCCCAATGGATTAAAAAAACCCTATCAAATTAGTTGTTGAATTCGTAGTAGTTTCTTGTCATTAGATAGGGTTTTTTTCTACATCAAACCAACTCTGTAGAAGAAAAAATATAATTAGTTTGCCAAGCTGCTAAAAAATCCTGAGCATTCATAGTTTCTATGAATTCTCCTAGTCCTTCAATACTCTGAATTACTACATTCTTGAACTGATCTACAGAAAAGTTATAGAAGTGATTTCTTCTACCTTGTAGACTCTGCAGATTTCTAATTTCAAAATCTAAAAAGAGCACTAGAAGAATCACAGTGGAAAGTTTAATTTTTTTGAACTGGAATAAGTTCTTCAACATTTTTGCTATAAATTTTCTTCTAGAAAGTATTAACAAAGAAGACAAGAGGGCTTCCTCACTACTAAACTGTCCTTTATACAGTTCCTGTCCATCATCTTCCTTAGCACTACTGGATCCTGGCCTTTCCCCTAGGACTTTAGCAACTTGATTAGATTTGGGGTTCTGAGGCTGCAGAGGAAAAGGACATCTATCACCTCCAGACAGACTGTGTAACATGTATTTTAATGTCACCGAAGCTGAATGTGGAATGCAATCCATAGTTCAACAGCAGCTACACAGAGGAGTGGATTAATTCTTTAGATAGAAGAAGCAGAAAAAGTGGTAAACAAGAGAAAACTATTTTAAGAATAATGCTGCTTTGCTTATTTTAAAAACACTGACAGTACGAGCATTTAGAAACACTTCCTGTAATTCTTCTCTATTATCTTTTATTATAGTCTGCATTTTGTTTCATCTAAGTGAAACTTCTAGAGGAAATTGTGAAGAGGTACCTTATACTCATCAAGGCTTCCTTGATGAATATGAAATCTAAAGGAGTGTAAGAAGTTATGATTCTAAATACCAGAAATATTTAAAGAATCCTAGGGATTACTTAAAAGTTCTATAAAATCAACTGAAAAGACTATGAATATACTATGCATGAATATAATTTTTTCCTAAATCTAGTAGCAGGAAACTGCATTTGCCACATGTAACTATTATGGTGATCATCTTGATCATTATTAGTTATAATTTTGGTATGAATCAGTGGCTGTATATTAGGGGTGAATGAGAAACAAATCGTATTCTCCTAATGCCCATGTTCCTGTTGAAACGAGATTGTTTCAATGAAGTTTGTGTTTCCTAGATTGTCAGAAGCTAATGGAAGAAAGTTAGATCCATTCTAAGTGTTGGGTGACTGTAGTATAAAGCTGGTCAAGAGGTAATTTAGAACAAGTTGGTCTCAGGTCTCACTACTGTGCTCTGCTTATCTGGATTCACTTCTTTCCTTTGGACAGGCTCTTCTATGTTTGTTTAGCCACCTCTCCATCCCATTTTCTTCCATCCCATTTTCCTCCATCTCATTTTCCTTAATAGGAGGGTGGAATTATGTGTCAAGTGTAAGAGGAAATATATCTTAATTAGATTTATTAATTACCAATTATTTCAGATGTCTTACCATCAGGATTTCTTGATCTTTATTGAGGTAAGCAACAGGGAGAGAAATGCACCATATTACTGATCTCAGGATTTTCTTTGCAGTCCACATAAGGAAAGCAGGCAGGATCCACTTAGACTGCCAGAAACTCTATGGATGCTATTTCCAGTGTAAATGCAACCAGTCAATCCATGACAAATTTGAGTTCACAGAAGAGAGCAGGGAGATAGGCTCATGCATATACAGTCAGGTTAGGGCAAAGAGTGAGGTTCAAAGCTGCTCTCTCTGTTGAAGGCTTAAAACTGCTGTATCAGAGATGTAGTGGGTGCCATATAATGAATGAAATGAATGTCAAGTTGTTTAGACCATTTGGGGCACATTGAAACCTACCAAGAGGAGAACTAATAGACATATTATTTCTTATAGTGTATTAAATTTGCTGGCAATAAATACTAATTCCACCTTTTCCCACTAGGAGGAATAGAAAAACTCTAGCATTTAAAGAGAAAGATTTTTTAAATGTAGCCGTAGTGAAGCTTATTTTTGTGGCTCATGAAGAAAAAAAATGAATACAAGGTGAAGGAATATTCTGTATTTGTGATAAGAAAAATCTACTCCTGACTGCACTGCAGCTGAAATACACAGGACTTCTGATGATGATTTCAGCAGCAGCACAGCAGCTCTTTCTCTGGAATTCTGCCAGTCCCTAGAAGATATTTGGTGTCTGAAAAAACCCAACAAGGTGAAGGGTGACAGTTTCAGGAGCACAGTTACAGAATCAGAAGTAACTGTGAACAGTCCCCATCTGTGTCAGTGAAAGGAATAATCACATTTCAACAGAAACTTCCTTGCTAGGCTTTGTTCAAAGAATAAAAGCTGTCAGCATTATGGCATACCAGTAACAAAAAGAAAAAACTGACACGAAAAGCACAAATTTGACAGAAATGGTGTATCTATAGTTCCTGCTGACAGCACTTGCATCTATTTTCAATGAGAAAATTGAAAAGTTTCAATTTCATTTAGAAAAAGGTCAGAATGATACAAAACAGAGGATGAGAAAGTTCTAGTAATCAATGAAACAGGTCTACCTCTCTAGCATAAGCTTCAGTCTATCGACTCTTGAATGAGATTGTAATAGAAACCTTCTGAACTGGGCTTTTACGTATCGTCCTGGGAATCCCTCCAAGACCCAGGAATCCCTTGTGTAGGTGTCTAAATAATTAAACTCTCATTTCTGCCCCCCTCTAGCAGCTGCAGTTTGTGGGGTCTTTCCAGCCCCAGCCCATAGGGAGACTCTGGCTTTTGGGTTAATAATGTGTCCCCTGGTTGCTCATATCTGACTTTACACAAGTCTGCTGTAATCTGGGAAAAGGGAGTCACAAGACTATGGAGAGCTGTGATACAAGACTATGAATGCATTTACATATTGCATTCTGATTTCAGTTTCTGGTTCCAGATGAAGCCAAATAGCTGATTCCATATTGCACGTCACTCACTTTTTACTATCTTAAAAGACATCTAGACTCTCATATATTATTTTTACTTCATTTTTTATAAACTGGAGTAGATAGAATAAGGCACCATGTCTACTTTTCTGTATCTGAAGTACAGGAGTCCTGTCTGGCTTAGACTAAATCAAGAAAAAGGCCATGGCAGACACATAGGTGATTTTTGATTGCCTGTGTTTGGCACAGTGCAAACGTGCATCAAGGCAATACTAATTACTACTGAGACATAAAAACTCCATTGCTTTTCTTCATTGTAATCCCAAAGGCAAATTGTTCATAAATAATACTTGAGGTTAATACAACTATGCAAATGTCTATACAAATATTTAATCAACCACCAATTCAACTACCAAATAAAGGTAGCTACCACTACTTAGGCTCTACAGGAGACTTTCCCTTGAAAGTCATATTTTCATTACACTTTAATACAGTGATATAATTAATGGATAGCTATCACAGCTGCTCTATTTAGTGATTCACTAAAAGACGTCTGAAAAATAAAATGTATTGCAAAAATGCCAGCCACAAGTGGCAAACTGGAAAAATGACATGTTAAATTATGAAATGAAAAATAATGGACTATGCATTGTAATATGCATTCAGATGAACATTAAGTTACTGAATTAGTGTTTACTGTGATAAAGAAGCTGGTACAAAAGGCTTGGTCTTCAAACCTCTCTGTAATTCATGGTCATAAGTTTTGAGGATAGGTCTGTACCGCAAGTCTAGGTCAGAGCTGACAAAACATGTCTTGTCTGTCCACTTAATAAAACCCTTTCCCTTATGCCAGGATGCCTTTTTCAATCATCTGAGTAAGTTCTTTCTCTCAGGAAGGTGAAATCATGCCAAACTCAGGGAGAGTCTGAGTTGTATTTTAGATACTCTCCAGAGAATAAAGCAATGGGCGCTCCTGGGGAGCTAAGCAGAAACTCAAGGTGCAGTCAAATGTTTTCTTAAGCACCAGCTTTAGACACAATTCTGCTGGATAATAATTTCGTTCATACAGGTGCCAAGTTTACCGAATTAACTATCACAGTCTTTAGCAGGAAATAGGATGGATTGCACCATCAGGAACAGGTGAATAACAGCTTAGAAAGCTGCTTATCTCTGCTGTTCATCCACTGAAGTAAAATAATGTAGTAGAAACATGCAAAATGGCTGTGCAAACACTTAAAGTCAAATTTCAGTGCCAAAATATAAAACTAACTTGTTTTTATCTTCAACTAAATTTGCAGTTAGTGTTCTCAGCTGAGAGGAGGTGATTGAAAGCTGATCATTTAATGAGTAGCCCAAAAGTAAGTGACAATCACAAGGTTGAAATTGCTGAATAGTGAATCTATTTGTAGTACTAAAAAGATTTTGGAGCTGCTTTCTACTGCTAAGTCCATCCAAAGTCTCTGCCTGACAATAGCCATGAGGTGTATTTTGGAATTGCAATCACAGAAGCATGTGTGGGCTCAGACTGCTCCTTGGGCTGCGAGGATTCATGTAAGAGACTTCAAATTGCTGAAACACAAGAGCTTAAGGTAGGACTAGATGGTTTGAACCAGCTAGAGTTTAGGACTACACAGCAGAGTAAATCTGCCCAGTAAAAGACTATGGTGCTTGCAAAATTAGATTAATGCAAAAAAAAAAATTAAAGCAAGAATATAATACAGACATAACGTCCCCATCCACTTTAGATTACACAGCAAATTTACACAAATATTACTGTATTGATTTTTAGCATCATAACAGAAAATGTTTAATTTAACATTTGGTCGTGTCATTACATAATAGTCAAAGAGGTGACTGTCTTTTGCCAATTGCCAAACACTAAATTTATATTTTATATTATTAATTTTATATAATAATACCTGCTCTGCAGCACATAGCTTTTATTTTTGCCTTCAGTGCCTGAACAATAGATTCTAAAAAGATTGTGGATTTCTGAACTGATATTTAAAACTTCTAAGATGATATGTCCTTTTTAATAGTGATGATTTCAAAAAGGCATTTTAAACAAATAAAAGGAACTGATAAGGATAATCTTCATATATCAGTGCATTAATATATCTATTGATAGAACAAGAGCAAGACTAGACCATAGGTTTTCTTCTCTTGGAGGGTGATAATCCTGAAATTAGAGTATGTATCTTGATAAACAATGGTAAAGTTTTTGCTAGATTTACAAAAGCTAAAACCAAAACATTTTCTTGAAATGATAGAACAGGAAGCCAGCAGAGCTAAAATCACCTTTCAGATTGTCCTTTGGTCCATTGAGTGGAAGTTGACTCGACATGCCCAACACTGTGAACATGCAACCTCCTTGCCTACAGAAGGATTTTACAGCTATCTGTGTAGTGAAGACATCCTCTGTCTGAGGAACATGATGAGAAACAAAACCAACCAAGATCTAGGGGGAAAAGTAATCACTGAGAGAACAGAACAATTTCCATAGAGACAAAAGTACAAAAGGCAGAGCAATGACATCTGCAATTCCCTGTACCTCACTGGTATGTGACTGGGCAGTGGCACCTGCCTGCAGAAACAAAAAGGCTGGCTACAGAATTAGGGCCTTAGAGTTTGGATAAACTCCAAAGAAAGAGGAATGATGGGCAAAGGCCTAATTAAAAGACACACAGGCAGAAAGAGGAGTTTAACCAATAAAAGAAACATCAAGGAACCAAATAGAAGTTATTAAAAAGAAAAAACGCAGGAGAAAATAGGCATGGCTTATGACACACAGCAAAAATATGTAAAGGTTAAACTGTTATAAAAAGAGGGAATTAGAGCTGAATTTAATAAATTATATATATATAAAAATCACAGTTTCTTTCTCATTCTGTCTAGGATTTTTCTAATTAGCTCAGAATTTGTGGCATTCAGTTTTGTGCTTTTAGTGACATATTTATAGTGGGTTTATCTGGGATATTATGTGGTGCAAATACTAAATAAGCATGATTGTAATTGGTTAACAGCCCAAATGCCATCAAACGTGGAGCTTTGGACACAATGACATGATGCAGATTAGCATATACCTGTTACATACTAATTCATCATTAGTGGTCAATTTGCAAATATTTCAGCAGTCACCACTGAGGAAGATAAAGAACATGGTGTATAGATTTTCCTTCTCTAAACAGGGGCCTGGGTAAAGTCCATGACAGATAATCTGTGATATAGGACTGACATTGCTTACTCCTGAATTAACAACATCTTTAAAGTTTGATACAGAGAGAGTCCGTATCTGCAGAGCTATCAGCCTGACATCTTTAGCATCTGCTAAGATCACTTAAAGGATGGGGAGGGAAAGAGAGGTGGAAAAGGAAGTAGGATAAATAGAAATGAGGTAAAGTAAGGTTTTGAGGATGATAAACAGTTTAAGAGTTGAAGTAACCTTCTAGTCTGAAGGAAGAAAAGTTGGGCCTTTTATACTCATTAAATTACCTCAAAAAAGACAGGTTTAAACCCCACTTCTGAAGATGTATCTAATAACACTTAAAGAGAAAAAATATCCTAATAAATCCACGACTAAGAGTATCTGTAGGCACCTAAAACTGTTAAAGCTGCAAAATCCTCTTAAAACAGCCCCAAACCAGACATATTAATAGCATGATGTAGTGCCCTTGTTGTTCCTGTAACCTTGTGATTGCAGTGACATTGCCAGAGCGTAAGCAAAGGGAGCTATAAACTTCTCCATGTTGAATAAATTTTACGTTCTCACTTACTGTGGGGATTTCCTAGTCTGAAATCTGCAGGATACAGGTGACCTGGTGTTGAGCACAGGGCAGCTGAGCCTGCTCTGTTCTGCATGGCTGTGCTGTCAGCACGCAAATCTGCATGTTCAGAGCTGGGCACAGCGTCCCCCTTCTACAGTGCAGTGAGAACTCAATGACAGATCACTTCAGGGAAACATGGGTCCCTCTCGAGCGAGGCAGCCCACACCAACAATCCCAAAAGGAGCTCTGCTTCTCCACGTCCTCAGTATGGGAGTAGTGAAGGTTACTGAAGATGGAATGTAGAGTACATCCTTATGAAAATACCCTCTGAAGGACAACTGAGAGGTGAGAGAAAAAGGATGGCTGGGATTAATCAGGAGGTACTTCTCAAAAGACAGCCAAGATGGAATGGGAGCTGCTCCCCACACCACTGAAGTGTGAATGGGGACTTATTTTTAAGTACAAAAATAGCTGAGATGTGTCCTTTAGGCTTGGAGAACACAGCCAGTCTGAAACATGGGAAATCTATTGCTTTTTCCTATTTTAACTACACCTCCTCTTCAGTAGTCAGCACTTCTACCTTGGAAGAGCACCAGCACCTCTATGCCAACTTTCAATGTGGTACATATTAAACCAATGGAGATAGGCATCTCCAGGAAATTGATTTTATAATGAAAGCAGTGCAGTGCTAACTGTAGTGGAACTCCAGAATGGCATTCAAAGTGATAACAAATAACTCAATTCTAAGCCCAGTAATGACAGAGGATTTAACACTAATAATTCCAGTACTCAGTAGACTATGTTGTATCTTTGTTTTGCCTTGTCTTGCCAGGGGAGGGAGTGGGAATCAGCAAATCCTCAGAATCCAATTTACAGGCAAAAGGGGTAGTACCTGGGATACAGAGAAAAACAAAACAGGCAAAAGCTCCTCAAACAGCAACCACCACAGCAGTTCTGTGCAGAATAGAGCCCTCTGTTAGTGGGATCTAACAGAGGCATTGCAGAACCACTTACAAATCTCACCTTCCACAAAATGGAAATTAGAACTGCACTTTCTGGTTCTTAAGACAGTATGTTTGAAGCTCCTGTAAAAGCATTTTCTCAAAATGTGTTATTAAGCTTTGTCCATCTATGATAACTAGTAACTTGACAAATCAATTTGAAGATTTCAGTGAAGGTTTTGGTACCAGAATGTGCTACTCATGGCTAGGTGATGTAAACTCTCTTAAAGGGTTAATGAATAAGATTCACAAGGCTAAATGAAAGCTCTGTTTTCTCATCACAGATTTAGCAATTTAGCTGGAATAACTAAAAATATGACATTTTTTGAAATCACAATACTTTGGGCTTCACTACAAATATCTGCGTTCCTATAATAGTCCAAAATCTATAGGTCAAATCAGATTTTTAAAAGAGATCAGTTTTCTCTTTTTCATTTTGGCTCAGTTAACCTTTGTGACACAAAAAGTAAAAAGACAGAAAATAATAAAATGCTTCATTCAACCCGTAAATATTGTAAATTGCTTTTATATTTTTTTTCTTTCAGCCTTTCTTCATGAAATTGTAAACAAGCTGATGTACTGATAAAGTGTGCTTCTGTACATATATGTGGAATGGACCATTTCACATTAAGGTCAGAGAATTTACTAATATTTTTTCCTTAGAAAGATATTATCTAGCAAAATTCAATAAATTATAAGAACATTCCAATATGCATTTAATGTTTATATTATGCTTTTAGCAGGCTGACTTTAAATAAGATATGAGCAGGTCTTTGAATTTGGATAACTAAAGATTCCACTTTGTCATTCCTAACATCTCTCAAAGGGCACTATAATTTGAAAAGAATATTCTTATATCTTTGAAGGAAAAGAAACAAACCCATTGTCTCGATGTACATAATTTTTTTTTCTGGTTATTTTTACAATTTAAGAGTGTCATTGGTTTATGTAATATTTGAGAATTGTTATGCAGTCCTCCACTTTCAAATTTCCATATAATAGAATAATGCTGCAATAATTCACATTTCATGTACTATAGAAGAGTATTTTCCTTTCATTCATACACTACAGAAATGTACCTAATATATCAAAGAAATATGTCTGTGAACTGCTATAGATCTTTTTTGGGGGGTTGGATCATATTTGAATTAGTGCATTTCAAATTTTTTACTGAAAATAAAAGCCTTCTGGTTTATTTCCTTCAAACAAGTCTTGATTTAAGGTCAACATCACAAGATAATGCTTCATTTAGAGAGTTCCCCACTGCAATGCAGAGTTTTGGTAGGATCAGACAGGCTGTGCCCTCAGCCATTTGGGAATCCCCAACTAGTAATTTGGCTAACAAGCCATTCTATTCATGCCTCTAATCAATGGTCTCTTTTTTTCCCAGGCTAATGACAACCTCATGAAGCAGTATTTCTCTCATGTCTCTCAGAAAAAAACCAATTAGCCATAGCTACAAAAGCCATTGACACAAATAGATCATCAAATTGGTTTTGTGATCTAAAGCTGTGGATCCAAAAGGTGTCATAAATAACTTCACTGTTAGACTATTCTGATATTAGATTTACTAGGAGACAGGATAGTAAAAGCAGTTATAACATAAAGAGCAGGGCTTGATTCTGAGAGATGCAGACCAGCTGCAGCATCCATTGACTCTGCTGAAAATTCTGCAGGTCTGTCCTTCTCTCAGTTCTGCATGTCATGTTTCTGTATTCCTAGTCAGCATCAGGAAGAGTGGGCACAAATGGTACTTTCAATACACCTGCCTCATAAAAACATCAATCTAATACTTAACAGAGCTGTGTATTTTCCCTTAGCAAATCTGTTTCGTCAGCCTCTCCTGGATCTTGTGTTTGACGCATTTACTTATACTGAGACTATATAAAGCCTTCTGGGAAACTCAACCAAAAAGCTTCTGTTGGGCATGAAATGAGTTCTTTTTAGATTTTGAGCAAATAAATACTCTATTAGTGTTTCATAAAGCTGATGTAGAAAAATAAGTACATCTAGTACTCATACTTTATTTTTTTTTATGTTCATATTGTATAAATAGATGTGTGCAGACATATATTTCTCTTATAACTATTTCTCTTATAACACTTGTAAACTTTGTAAATAATGAACTTTCACAGATTTCACACTAATCGAATTACTTCTTGCTAATAGGTATCCATGGAGGCTGCTCCCCAGGTTTTCTAATTTTGCTCATTATGTTCTCTAATTTTTCCAGAGAGACAACTAAAGCGACTATTTGATATACAACTGCTGTACCCAGCTGGCATTCACTTGAGCAGTTGCTTTGATACAGCATCACATGATGATACTCATTACTTCAGATAAATTATTCAGAAACTCCCAGATGCAGTGTCCTGCAGTTTACCAAGCTATAGGAGAGTTTCACCAAACTGTGATGCTTGTAAATCACAAATAAATCTGAATTTATGTGCATTCTATACTCCTAATAAGCCAAAATAAACCACGTACTGGGTCACCAAGTTGCAAATAAATATTAGCATTATTTCTCATGAAGTTCCTTTAACGCAGTTTTCTTTTTCTTTTTCTATTTCTCAGTGTTGTTTAATGTTACTTAGGAGATATAACACAGTAGGAAAATCTTATAAAGCTACAAGATCTATTTCCTGTAATTCTTAAACTGTTTAATCTTGAAGAACAATTTAACATTTTTGATATTACTACAATATTCATGCTTCACATTTCCAAATTTGGATGAAGTTAGTTTAAATTTAGCCCCAATTTTTTATCTTTTCAATCAAGTTCTTCAGAGTCCTCAGATGAATAGATAATACCCAGGAAAACTATTTTTAAAATTATAAATTTTGTGTGTGTATGTGTATATATAGATAAAACTACCAAAATTTCCCCTTTATTTCTAGTGTTTAATCAGACACAGTCCTGACTCAGGGCTCTGTCAGAGAATAACCATACTGCCTTTAAGAACAAAACACCTAGTAGATTCTAGAAGATATACTCAAAGCAACAAAGTGAAGCCTGAAGCCTTTTGCCTAGCAAATCTGGCTGTTGTCCACCTCCTACAGAGCTCTTCAGTATCGTAGCATCAACAGAAGTTGCAGGGCAATGGAGATAAAGGACAAGTGTGAAAGGCTTATTGTGTCTTGCAAAAGAAAACGAAGGTGATGGCTGTTGTTGCTTTGTCAGGCCAATTTTGCCAGAGATCCCCCACTAAATAAATTTCTCTGTCAATCCCCCACCCTGGTTAGATGCCTCAGGACTATAAAGGAGAAAGCTTTTCCTGGAGCTTGCCAAGACTGAAGTGGGAAGCATCTAACCTACTTCAAAGACTTCCATGTCACTCTCATTCAGGGTCAATCCCCAGTGACTCCCTTTACATGCCTGGTAGGACTGGATTGTCAGAAGGAAAATCCACCTGATTTAGCATAAAAGGTAAGGGTGAGCCGAAACATCCTTTGAAGGGTCTACAGATACAGAGAGTCTGTGTCAAGCTCTGGATTTCAACATCCCACTTTTCCATTGGTAAGTTGGTCCAGCTGGTTTAATTTCTGCGGAGTAATGAAATTCGGCTATTTAAACTGAGCTGCTGTTATCATACATTCCTAAAGCCTTAATTTCAGAAACAAGATGATTGTATTAACTCTCTTTCTGGCTTTTCTACCATGGTTTTACTCCATTTTACTAGTGGATAAAATTATGCAAATAATCATCTTAAGGGATCAAGCAAAAAGAAGGTAAATAAAAATTGCCATACATTCCTTCTCAAGATATTGTAATTCTGAAGTCACTTTCCTGATTCTGAGATATTGATGAAAGACTCTGAAAGCTTTTTCCAGATAATCACATTAAAACTGCTTGTGAGAACCTGAAGAACAATCTGTTAAAATAGATGATTAATTTTAATCTCCATAAATGCAAAGAAATGCACAAAGGAAAAAATAATGCTAACTATGCATACATACACATAGGTAATGATGGGCTCTAAAGTAATTATTACCACTTAAGGAAAAGATCTTCAAGACACCAGCTTAAGCCCGGGGTATTCAAAAAGCAAACAGAATGTTAGCAATCTCAGGGAAGGAACTGATGCTAAAACACAGAACACCATTATGACATCAACAGTGCAATCACGTTCCAAGTACTGTGTGTAGTTCTGGTCATTGAATGCAAAAAGCAGGTAGCAGAACACACAGAGGTGCAGGGGGAATCAGGTAATGTCATCAGAGATGTGAAAAACATAGTTTGCCAATGGGAGATTTCGTGGAGTAGGATTCTCCTCCTGGAGAAATATCACATGAAGGGATATGATAATAGTATATGAAACCCTTCCCAGAGGCTGGAAAAGGTTAAATGGCCCTAAAAAGGAATTAGACTCATTTATAAAGGACAGTTAGAGCACAATGATCCTTAGACCACTGCCAGCTCAAAGATTCTGTAAAAGTAGGAAGGTGCAAGTTGGACAAGATTATGTCTGCTTTGTTTCTTGTAGTCTTTCCTCAGCCATTTGCTCCAAGCAGTACTTAGAGACAGGACACAGGAAGACAGAGAGCTATTCTGAACCAGTAAAACAGATTTGATGCTCTTACTACAGTGTCCTCACTATGCACAAAATAGGAATTTATCTTTATTCAGCACAAGATCCAACTTTCCTTCAGCTACCGAATCACAATAAAAAGATCCAGAATTGTTTCTAATTCAATTCTAACATGCTAATGTAAAAAACAAATAACCTTAATTCACTTAATAATGCATTATTTTTAAAAACAACTTGGAAAGTTGCTAAAATAGAAAGAAAACCATGTTTCATCTGTCCAGGAATAAAAGCCGCCTTCAAATTAAGGATATCTATTTTTTCTGGTCAAATATCACACATAAGTTTAGACCAAAAAGACTTCTACAGTTCATAACCCAGTTATATAATAAAAGTTTTTGTAGGACTATATTTTCCCAGTTCTGATCCCAGTCTATGAAAAATACCAACATTGACTATGCTTGAAAGAACTGCAATTTATAGCGTTGCTTTTAGACAATCCTAAAGTATTGTTCTGGTGCTGAAGGTTCAAGGGAGTTGTCTTCCCTTATCTTCCAAGAAAAAAAAATTATGTCAAAGCACTTTACAAAGAAAAACACAACTTTAAACTATGATCAAGCCCATCACATGAACAACATTCTGTAAAATTCAAGCTGAGGTAGCCATACATGATTTTAATTTTAACAATAGCAAGAAATTTCTCATCTGTCATCAGGGACTCTCATCACAGCATGACAAAAATCCACACTGTATGAACTATGCAGCCTAGAAACACCTGAACACAGTTATCCTTTTAGTTCAACTGCTTTGATGAGCAATTCCCAAAGGCAATGTTTAAGATTTGCAGAGAAAATACATCTTTGGCATTAAACTCAAAGATTTACAGTGTTGGGAATACATTACACAGAAGGAGAAACTCAAGAAGAAATCCACAATTCTTTCAACCAGTTTAGAGCTTATCTTGCTTTGCTTAGTGTTGCAAAATTCTGTGTGTATGAATATATGCAAAGCTGAACCAGCATTTGGTTACACATAATGTTTAAAAAATATAAGCTGGGATTCAGTTTTCAGAAGGATCAATTCCACAGTGGCATTATTTCAACTTCAAATTCAAGTCTGTACAAAATCTCAGCTGATGGGCATTGAGTCATGTGAAAGGCAATGTACAACAGCAGAAGCTGAAGGGCAATATTCCCAGTTCAAACATCTCCTCTCAGTTGCATGTGATAGTAATGAATATCAATATTCCTCTTTTCTTACAGAGGTCCCTACAGCGACATCAGTGGGAGATCTGCATACATAAGGAGAGCAGAAGAGCAACACACAGAACCGTCGGCTCAGAAGTTATGGTGATTAGAATGGTAGAAATGGCCAGATCAGGTCAATGGGACATGAGATGAGCACGCCCTCACTATTGTCCCAGGTGTAAGTATTAAAACAACCACACTAATAACAGTGAATGCACTCTGAAGTATGTGCAAATTCACCACCTCTGTATAATACTGCCCACGCAACAGGAACATACAGTACAATTAATTTTTTAATGCAAGCCTTCTTTTCGACGACACAGGTTTTCTTTTGCAAAGAAGGACATTACATAAATATTAGCTCCACCTTTTCATCAGACAAACATTTAAAATTTTTTCTTATTGATTTTTCAAAGCCTTCTGCATTTGTAACAACAATGCCTGACTTAGAATCATAGAATCATAGAATCGATTGGGTTGGAAAAGACCTCCGAGATCATCGAGTCCAACCCTTAATTACTATGTCAATAACGGAGCACATTAATTATCCCAGAAAACAAATGAGAATCTGCCATTATGTCTGTTTCTTAGATTATGAACTATGTAACAAAAAAATGTGGTAGATTGATAAAAAATATTCCAAAAGGAGAAAAAGTTACTACATTTTTGTGAACCTCAAGAACAAATGAAGGAAACACAAGCAGATCAGTAATTTAGAAATGACAACTGGCAGAGAAGTTTATCCAAGGAGGGGGGGAATTGGTGGCATTGATTTTGATTTTCTAAGTGTCCCGGTAATCATGAGAAGAAGGCCAGCACTCATGCAATTTGCTTATCAGTCATTAATTGTCACTGACTGCTGGTACAGTCATTCAAAAACAATTAGAAGTGAGAGAAGGAAAATGTATCACAAAGGCATAAACAATCCAGAATAAACACTGTGTGCACACAAAATTTAAATGGGGACTGCACTGCCACCAGAATAACATTGTTCTCTCTGGAAAGAATATTCGGTAAGACATAATTACAATATTTGGTGTTGCATAAACAAAATCTCAAAAAGCACACTCCTCATCTGCATAGGGAACCCTTCAAGTCAATCAATGATGGGAGCTTACACTGATAAAAAGGCAAATCCTCCTTCTTACAGATGTCATGTCTTTCCACCTAATCCTATGCTCTTCAGTGGATTTCAACAGAAGCCATGCAGTGGGTTTTGAAGAAGTCCCTTATCACCTTTCACTAACTGAGACTTTATTTGGGCTTCTTTAAACACATAATAAATCTGTAGGGCTCTTTCAAAATTAACGTAAAAAATCAGCAACAACAGGATTAGCTACCTGTCCCCTTCTCTTGTAGTAGTGTCACTTATAATCTTACCGATGCTTAAGTAAGAGATTACAGTGTGTTTATCAATGTTTTTTATCCATAACAATTTATTCTTTTGTCTACCTAGTGATAGTGCAGATAGAATAAATTCTTCAGTTTCTTGCTAAGGCAAATGTTCCTTAACCTCACAACTATATTTCTTACAGGATTACTATGGGGAAGAAAGATTATTTGCTTTTACTCCTTACTAGACCAAATTCTACTGGTTTTAACCATGTTGTAGATTCCATTTCAGTTACCAAAACAACATAGAATTCAAGCTGGGAGTAATGAAATTTTAATGGAATACCATTTACTGAAATAGATCTCAGACTATATTTTTCTACCCAACATTACCTGTTTGCTTTATTTATAGAAATTTACATGTTAATAGATACATTGTAGCTACAATTGGGAATTTTTTAAACTAAAAATTGCTGTGTAAATTCCAGCAATCAGTGTACCAAGCAGTAAGTAGGTAATATTGTTCTACTTTACATGATCATTTCACTAGACCAACAAAAGTCCAAAACCACCACTTAACTTCTGAAAAATAAACTCCACATTTAATGAATAATCTAAACTACTCAGCAGATGTCCAGACCAGACATCATAGGGCAGCATGAGAACAGAAAGATGGCAAGAAACTAAAGGTGATATAGTCCTTCAAGGATTTGAAAAAAAAAGAGACAAGAAGGAGATAAACCTCCATGAAGGTGTTAGAGTTGAAAGATGAAATAAAAATTTCTAAAATGAAAACATTTTTCATATTTTTCAAAGTCTATTTGAGCAAAAGTACACTGAAACAAAGCCCAATGTCCAGTACATTTAACTATGCAGTCAAAAGAAGCTGTAGCTTCTGTTACCTCCAGAGTGAAGCAGAGCCATGTTATCATTGCAGTGCCAGTACAAGAAAGGTGTAGCTTATCAATAGTGAGATGTTATCTAGACTAAATAATTTCCCAGATAAAGTTGCTAGTTCTCACTATTGTTAACAGTTTTGATAGTAAGATATGACTTTTTCCCTCTCATATGACTTTTCCCCCCCTCTTTCATACATCAGAAGGAAGAGGATTCAATGGAAGAACTGGGTGTTCCATCTTTGTACAGGGAAGATCCCTGGGCAGCCTCCCAGCCTCAGGAGCTACCAGAATCTGGCCTGCATGGCTACATAAATATGCACATATTGATATATGAGTAAGGCTCATTTGTGTTTGTTTATACCAAGTGACTACATTCATCTGGAATCACTCTGCATTTCTATGGCCTTTTGATTTTTACAATTGGGTAAACAACAAAAATTCAACACTTCACCAGAATGTGTAATTAGAAATTATTATTTTGATGAAACATTATACTGTATTCTGTTCAGTGTAATTACTTATAAAGGTTTGATGTTTAAAAGAAACAAATTCTAACATTTTCTGTCTGGATTCCACAATCCTGCCTGTTTATCTTACCATTCCTTTTTTCCTATCTTTATCAGGTGCAGGATTTCCTCAGATCTGGAGATATTTTTCCCTCTTCACCTTGCTATGCTGAAATAATTCTAATGTTTAAAGGCATCACAAATCCAAAACTCTTTTTATATAGGCAACAACATGTTCTCCACATCTCTGCTTTTTATACTTTCCACCTTTTATAACCACTTATTTTATTCCAAAGTCGTCTACTATGAATTCTGAAAATGCAGTTCCTCCCTTCCCAGTGGTTCTGCAATAGAAATCCACATATCAAGTCCCTCTGCCTTCCTCCCACTCAGGTAGATACACTTCTCAAAATCTTTAAATGTTACCAAGACTTTTTTTTCTTTCTGTCCCACAAACAGTGATTATCTGCCACTGGGTCTGGAAGGGTATTAGTCATGAAAGACAGAGCCTTTTTAAAGTGCTGCATTATCTGTCAAATCTTAAATATAGGATACCTCTTCTCAGACAGGATTTTCCAGTTCTATTTAACAAGGACTCCAACACTCACTCTGAAGATTTTAGGCTAAAATCAAAGCCCAGGTGTCACAAAAAGAAAATAACAGACCTTTTTAAAAGCATATTGCAAAAATAAAAAGAAAATGGAAGTTATAAGCATAAAGAACTCAGTTAATATTAAGACAAAACCCTGAGGTAACTGTGTTTGTGACGTTCAACTGCGAAAGGTACAGAAAACTTTGGATTCATCTTCACTTCTCTGTAATTGTATTGCATTGTAAGCTAAGAGTAATCTAAGGATGTTTGGAAAAAATGACAAATATTTTGCCTTTAAAACTACCTGAAAAATAACAAGTGTTATTAGAGATTTTAGCAAGTCATCATAGTTCTTATCTGTCAGCAACTGACTTTGAGACAATTGCCAGGAAATACTCAACAGGCCTCTGCAAGAAGGCAAATTTTCCAACAAAGACCACCGAATTGATTTTTAACTTACAAATTTGATGAAATTGCTGACCTTCTGGATGAAATTCAAAATGAGGTGATTATGGAGAATAATTTTTTAAAAGGTGAAGATTGACATTCCTTTTTCATTAATTATCACTGTTAAAAACAACAGCTTTCATAAAAAAGTCAGAGGGAGGAGAAATAGTAAAAATGAACGTAACTGGACATATTGTCATGAACATAATCCCACAAACCCCCTTAGTTAAATATATCGCATCATTGCCAAGTCAAGGGTTGAAGGATTAAAACTAGAGAGAGAATAGGATTGAAAATCATGTGTGCTGATTTCTACCTATGATTAAACTATATTTTCAAGGAATTTCAACCTTTTGTTCTTTACTGGCATCAAGACTTTGAGTGCGATCTTTGAAAAAGGTGGTGCTGTGAATTCTTTTCTGTGTGAAAAGGTAGCACCATTCCTTTCAATGGTCCTTGTAGGAATATTTCGGGCCACCTCTATTCTTATATTACACAGTGCTTGCATTTTAGTGGCAAAAATCAACCTTGTGCACTCAATAAGAATTTTGCTACTTGCTTCACTGGTGAGTGGAATCCAATTTATAGCTTGTTAAAGATGTGAATTGTTAAAACTCTGGCCCTGTTTCTCCTGATGAGTTTACAAAACCTCTCTCCCTCCCTTTCTAAATTTCATTACACATTCCAGATGAAAACTACCTAAGCTTAGCCAGTTAACTTGGCAGCAAAATGAAAGAGATGCTATCAGAAACTGGATGTGAGGAGCTTCTGCAGCTCCAGCAGGAACTCAGCCATTCTGTAGTGGTCATGTAGCCTTGGATGACCTTTCTTTTGCAGTGTAGTTTAAACTGTACTGTCATGTTAGCTCCAGCTTGCTGGCTCTGTTTTGGGGTACAGCACTGGTGAATGTGTTTATTTTATTCTGAAATTAAATTATAATTTGAGAAAGTTTTATAAAATAATAGTCAACCTTTATTGCTGTTTTAAAATGTATTATTCAGTATATCTTATGTGACTAATGAACATGCTGCATCCATTACAGTGGGCATTTGTTATACAGGTTATAATAAAGACTTAGAGTGGAAAGGGCCATTAACCAAAAAGTAGTTCCTATCTCTAAGACCTTTTTCAACTGAGAATATCAGTGCATTTTACAAGCAAATAAGTTTCACAGACATATGAAAGGTATGTTTACATGACCCTCTTCTATAAAACTGAAACTTGAAGTTATTTGTTTTCACAATATCATGAACTAATTAGAATGGAAGCTGGTGATTTGCCTCATCAAAGACCATGGGACAAGTTAGTAATTTCCTCAGCCTGCATTTAGCAACCTTTAAAATACTCAGGTTGCTGAAAGAGTTACTACGAGCTGCCAATACCTCCAGAGGAAGGGATCCTTGCAGGCTGTGAGCTGTGACAGCAAGGAGCTGTGGGATGCCTCTGCATCCTGGGCATCTCCACCTTAAATGCAGAGTCTGGGTGAGGAGTGGGAGCAGTGAGTGCAACAGAGCCAAATCCTAGCTGAATTATTGGGGAAATCAGAATTTTTTTCCTATACTTCTATTCATTCTTGTCCTTGCAATTACAGACTCTATTTAAGATTAAGGTTAGAGCTCTACAGGGATTTCTATGGCTGAGACTGTGAGAAACTGTAATGGTTCTGAAAGCAAAGTAATACTTATTAGTCCATTACGGTTTAAAGGACTAATCTCTTACACTGATAAGTGTGATCCAAGGAAGCACTATCTGCTAGAGTTCCCCCAGGGAGACACCAGAAGGTTGCCCAGGGCATAGACAACCAAGGTATGTTCATGTGGACAGCTATTTTGTCTAAAAACTTATTTCTTCTAAAACTTCTAAAACTTCCTCTTCTAAAATGTGTCACCGAACCAGGCTGCCCAGAGAAATGTCTTCTTCCCAGGAAGAAACTCTAATGAGGTGACCCCTTTCTTATTTTTATTATTATTATTGTGAGTTTGGCATGGAAGGTTTTTTTGGCCAATTAGTGCCCAGATGGTGTTGCCAGCATGACATGCCCTTCCAAAGGTCATAACAGTTCAAGATATTTTGTTACAGTTTAATTAACCTGAAACTGAAAATGGAAGCTGAGAAAACTATGTTCAATATGTCAAAAAAAACCAGAAAAAAAATTCATTGTGATCAATATTATTACAAGTAAAGCCAGCTCCATTACAAAATTTATTAAATACTACTTAAAATGGTGTTAATAATCTGCAAAAGGGAGTTCTAAGTAAAAACTCTCTGGTTTAAAGGTGCAATATTCTTATCATCTGGAAACACCTGGATTTAAGTCAAAACTGCAAATGAATTTGGTAGTCTGTCAATCCATTTCCTAATTCCTTGTCATTTGTTCCTATCACAAAGCCACCAGGCAAGAGTGTGTGATGGGCAGTCCCTACTCAGAAGTGACTCAGGCCTGGAACAGGAAGGGGTTTGATGTCTGAATTGAAAAGCGCTTGCAGAGCAGTATCAAAGTTTGCAGCAAAATTATTCCTGTGTGCCTGGCACTCTCAGCTGAAGTCTGTAAGCACTGCTTATTTGCCCTTGGGAAAAAACCCAAAACAACAGTCCTTGGCACAAGAACTCAAACCATCCCAGAAGAGATGGTTTAAAATGTCAAGGGACAGTGTCATGCTCTATGATGCTCTCTGGAGTTGCTCTCCACTTTTTCTCTCTGGATTGATTAATCTGACATTATATTCTGCACCCCACCTGGCAGAGGAATGTACTTAAAACTTCTTTCTCACCTGCAGGATGGTATCTCTCCAGGCTGTAATGCAGAACCTTTTTTTTTAAAAAAAAAAAAAAACCCCCCCCCCCCCCCCCCCATTTTTTCGAGAAACACATATAATGAGGACTGGTGCTCAACAGAGGATACAGAGGATGACAAAGTCTGGCTCTTAGGTGGATGTAATAATTCAGAGCCTTGAATATTTTGCTAAGCTCTGGAACAGATAAAAATTCAAGATGCAAGCTTGTGATTAACCTCCTCTTTTCTGTCTTCAGTGATCTCCCTCTTGACTGTGCAGGCTTTTTGGCTTGCTGTTTTTTACTTGATATCCTACCCACGAATAAATTCCCAACACAAGGATCTGGATTCCCTTTAAGGTACTGGGTCTCCAAATATCAGCTGTTGCAGCAAGTATCTGGTTAGGTGCCCACATCAGCTGTGATGGGGAATTGTTTCCTTGTCCCTTCACAGAGACAGTCCAATTCCTCGGCCACCTCCTGCCCATCGTGACTGTGCACGATGCTTCCCCTCCCATTTGAAATCACTTAATATGTCCATATTGAGACAAAATGATTCCGTATTTTTCGTTGGAAATATTAACTAAGGTTTAGAGTCCAGCCTCCAAATGGCCTCAGTGAAGAAGAGTTAAACCCATTTAAAGTATTTCTGAAATTTCACGTGAGATAGACAGGTGGATAGGTAGAAAGGTTTTTTTTCAGTGTGGTCAGCAGCTGTTTTTTATTAACTGATGCCAACAGGAATAATGAAATATAACACAGACCAACTAAATTTTTATGAATTGCATGGCTGCCATGGGCTGGAAACTGTGTTAGAGACAGACTCTTCTGTGGTCCTTATTTATTTCTGGCTTAGTAGTGTTATAAATTAGCATTAATCTAAAATTCTCTGGGACAGCTTTCTTGAAAAAAATGCACATACAAACTGCTAATAAAATAAGGCATGTATACAGGCATGTCTCACTCTATATAAAAAGTATTATTTCATATGGTGACCTATTTAATAACCAAAAACATTCTAGCATTTGGAGAAAAGAATTAAACTACGTGGGTACTAAGTCTAAAAAAGAGACTCTCCTCAACATATTTCCAACAGCAAATATAATTCCCTGGAAACAAGGTTTAAAATAGTAATGCTGGTAAACCCTTAACTATAGTGGAACAAATGGTACTATTTAACACACAGTGTAACTCGCACATAGCATTAGATATCAGTCATGACTTGTATAATTTTAGGAGTCCTTGTTTTCATCAAGAATAAAAAACTACTTTTTTGAAGATGGTATCTCTTTCTACTTTGATTTCCTGGGGAAATGAACTTCATGGGTTTGTACCACTTGACTGTTTACCATTCACCTCTGTAAAAATCTGAGTCTACTGTTAGTTTTTAACTAAACTTATCTGAGATACAGGTATCTCAAAGATAAATATATTGCAAGATAAATATATCTTCAACAGATACCCTAACCTCAGCAGCTACTTTCTAGCCTGTACAGGCTAATCTGGTTTGCATAGCAAAAAAGAAGAAAAAGCTTTTTACAAGTCATCGAGAGAAAAAAATGTCAGAAGCAATGAGCAGAATACCATGTTGAGAGACACAGTGCTCAGGGTCGCATGGCACTAGATGAAACCCAAACACTAGCCTTCTCTCCCAGTTCATATTGGGATCCTTCCTTCAACAGAGACATGGACTTGCTCTGGAGTTGTAAGATGTCTTGCTAGTGCTTTTTTCACACAGTGGAGGGCACTTGCTCTTCATTCCACTTCCTCTTCTGGCCAGGTATAGAAGTGCTCTGCCCAAGTTTCACATGTAAATCTCTGATATGAATACATCCCAATAAGTCAAAAAGTCCCACACCCCCTTGTATCCTGGACTGCTGAAAGATTTGTTTTCAAACTCAAGGTTGCTACAATCAAATAAAAACCTAGTCAGAGAAAAGTGCTTATCTGCTACAAGTTGTCATTAGCAGGCATCAGAAAACACAAACGGTACCCATATAAGATAAAAGTTCACTACTTGGTTTCCAATGAAAATATATGTCAGGGAATCAATAAGTAATGCTTTACCCACAAAACCAGGATGCCTATGGCCATCTCTAAAACAAAAATATAAATGGTTGATATGTCTTACTACAGCATAGTGAAGAATTAGATGACCAAAGACAAATTCTGAAGAACTGAAAGCAGTGAATGCATCAGAAGGTATTGCCTATGACTACAGGAAGAAGGAAAAGCATAACCTGACAAAATGTGATGGGAGGGTGGGGTTCAGTTCCAGATGAAGACATCTAAATGCAGCAGTCTGTCTACATACCGGTGTTTACATGTGAATCAGGTGTCTGTGACCTCTAATTGTCAAAGCAGAGCTGACATTCACAGTCAATGAAGTACAAAGGCAACTTGGTTCACCCTACATAAACATCTATATTTTGCAGTCAAGTTGGTGGGTGTAGAGGAGATGGAAAGACAGATGACAGATGAACACTAGGTGAAATCAAAGTTTTATTTATAGTTGTAGGCCTACTTGTATTTGAAAACTAGGAGATAGGAGAAAGGAGGCCAACATAAAAAAAAGGGAGGGTTAAGAGTGATGGAGACTACTGCTTGGGACAGATTAGTAATGAAATTAGTAAAATCTGTAGTAAGGAAATAAGTGAAATTTGACATATCTGATCACGGGAAATTTCAACAGCTGTTTAATCTCCAAATTGGATATCGAAGAAAATTTTGATATTTTTTCCAGGATGAAAGTTCCCTTAAATGAATTAGTGAATTTGAAAAAATTAATCGCTACATTTCTTAATAAAAAATGAACTTTCTAAAACCTGTGATATTTCATGTCATTACAGCTGAACTGCCTTTCAATATTAAACTACATTTCTTACTACCTTATGGGACTTGTCATTCTTTTCCATATTCTCTCCCAAAGAACACACTCCGTTGGAAGACCACTCACATAATATACCCGTAATCATGCAAATCCTGTGAGCCTGCTGGGTTATATGACTTTACAGAAAATTTAGCAACCAGTGAATCTAGCTCACAGAAACAGAAGGGGCAGAACTATAACTTCTGTAGTACTCTACACAGAAAAATTGGTTAACTAATTTTGATGTGGAAAAAAATAATAATTTAAAAGAAGTATTTCAGTTCAGAAAAAAACAAATATTTAATTCATATTTTCAGCAGAGAAAACACAATTATTTTTATTAACATCAAGATTTTCTGGAGGAAATCAGAAATGGGTAAAAAATTGCATCTGGTTTTGAAGAATTGCCAGCTATTTCTGCTTATTATATTATGAAATTCAGATTGGCACCATACAAATGTAAGAGGCAGTTCTTGCTTCAAAGACCTGCCATTTGAGTAGATCTGACGGAGCAAAAGTCAAAGTAATTTGCTGAAAATCACACGTAAGTTCCATGAGAGAGACAGAAAAAAAGATCAGCCTTAAAACCTCCTGACCTACAAAAGGATTTAGAGCAGTGGGTGTCATTAAAGGAAAAGAGAAAGAGTCCACAGCATGGAAGTAAAGAAAATTTCACTTGGTAGAGCTTGTCAATCTCTGGGCAAAGGCATGTGAAAATTTTTCAAGAGGAGGGATGTGCTGGAAGGTTGATTCAGATTTTGCAAAGGGAAATGAGCAAGCGCTGGGATTTGCAGATACAGAAGCCAGAGACAATGAAGAAATCATATTTGGCAAAGGAGCACTGAAGAGCTGAAAGTGGAAGACAGAAAATGCCTGGAGCAGAGGGGGCCCTCAACATCACTAGCTCAGAGCATCAGGACTCAGATATTGTATGTTGTGTGGACACTATCTGGTGGGGAAGCTGCATCTGATGGCAGAATGAAGAAGGAGGATTTGGCAGGATTTGCACTGAAAGGAGAACACAGAAGTCGAGTTGTTCACAACGAAAACCTGATATCAGAATCTGGTAGGTGATAAGGACGTCATAATGTATCTCAGAGAATCAATACAAATTTCAGATGTGACAAAATGAATGTCAATGAAAAGCACAGGTTAGTCAGTCAGCAATAAAGTAGCAAGGTAAGTATCACTTCCTATCTAAACACCAATGTCTTTCTAAAATTTTGTATCTCTGAGTAATATCTGCCAGAATAAATCACAAAATCACAAAATGTAACAGAAAAGCTATTTGGCAAAAAACAGCTATCAAGCCATAGCTGAAATTAATTCTTGAATGAGATTAAATCTAAACAAAAATTCCAAATCCCCATGTGCTATAGGAAAGTCCCTGGTGTTGGACGTCCATGGCAAGGTACAGTCATTTTAAAGCATATCAGTGATTTTTAAGAACTTTCTCTTCTGCAGGTATTAGATTTAAAAAAAAAGACAAACGACACTTTCAAACAACACAAGAACCTTAGAAAAGAGAGGATGTTACAAGAACAATTGCTGTAAGAATAGCAAATCTCTCCCTAAAGTCTTTTATGCATCACTCCAGGTACTTTGCATTAATGAGCTGAGCAATCTTAAAAGAACAACATGACCCAGCATACTATAGTAATTCAATAATTCAGTAGTCAAATAACTACAAAATAATGCTGCTTCTTTAATGCACCAATCTTAATTTTAAATTATTTCAGATAATTTGGTACTTTTTTTTGACATTTCAGTGCTTGTTGTGATCTCAGTATACAACAGCTAATAGAAAAAGAAAAACAGAAAAAAAAGCAACACATACATTTTTTTCCTGCCTTTCCCACTAGTATTTCTTAAGAAGCAGGCTTAAATATAGCTTCATATAAGTAACATGAGAGATTTAGAAAGCAAAACTCCTGTGCCCTTGTTTTGTTTCTGTACCATACTTCTATTATATTCACTGTAGAATTTACTCTGGGAGCTAGTGTTGTCAGTGCTAGAATAAGCATCACAAAATCATTCAGACGTGTAATTTCTGATGTCAGAGGGGAACGTCAGAATTGCTGCTGAAATAAAGAAGGGATTTTTTGAATATAGCAATCTTTGAAAAGGAAGCTATTTATAAAAAAACCCCAGGAATATTTTTTACCAAAGCACTGACCCTGCAATTCATACAGTCAGCGACTCCTCAGTGACCTCTTTATCAGCCCTGAATTTTCTTTCTATTAATAGTATTTACATTAACCAAACACATATATTTTGGAAAATTTAAAATAAATCAGATGCAGTACATGAAAAACTACTAATACACTTAAAATATTTGAAATGCTTTGAATTAATGCACATAGCATGCATGCATTTAATACTCTGTATCTCAGAACAATAAAATAAGTAGCAGTCTTTAGAAATCATTACTTCTTAACTGACTAATCGAACTAACGTGGAACTATAAAACAATGAAAAAAAAACCTTATCAGAAAAAGACCTATTGCAACACATTTTTATTTTTGCTTTATTAAATGATTTTGATTACTGATAAACTTTACCAGACAAAAATTAGAAATTATACCGAATGCAAAGATAGTTTGATATGATTTGTATTATTTCATATCTCTGAATCTGTCAACATAGTCATCTCTCCTGCACAACAGCTACAGCTCCTTTAAGCATCCTCAACAGTACATATGCTTTTAAATTCTAAAGCATTAACAATGCAGTGCCCCCCAAATCCAGCCTTGAACTCTGACAGACACTGATCTCTTTTCTCCCGCCCACACTCTGTTTTATCAGACATTATTTTTTTAAATTGGCTACTAAATAGCATAGCACTGTACCTTTAAATACAAATCAAACAATATTCATATTCCCACGGTGCTGCTAGTTTCCCTTATGCATTGAATCGCCTGTAGATTAAAAGCTCAGAATCTGAAAAGGGATTCTGTTCTGCAGACCAAAGTTCTCTGTAGGAGATGAGGGAGAGGGTCAGTCCCGGAGTCACACACACAACAGGCAGAAAACACACTTGTGATCCTCAGCTTTGGATAGCATCAGAAAGGGGAATAAAAAGCAGAAACACATGGCACACTGAGAACTGGTATCACTTATGGCTTCTAACCAAAGCAGCAATTAAACACCTTTCATCATTCCCCCAAATGCCTGATTTTTGTAAGAACTGAAAGAGAGAGACACACACAAAGGCAAATCCCCTCTGAGCAGCAAGGAAAACTTAATCACCTACCATTTTCTTTGCACTCTTCTGGAGGTTTAGCCTTTTTCGCAAGTCGTGGATCCAGCCATGATGTTGTCTTTGTATTATGGCTGAAAAGAAAAGAGATCACTCTGAGCAGACACATACTGAAAGGAATCAAGTTTATTCCTTAAGAAAAAAGGGTTAGTCCAACAAAATTGCAATCGATACACTTAATTTGCTTACTGGTTCTAAGTAGCCCTGAAGGAGGTGTAAGAGTAATTGTGCAAGGCAGCTGTAAATTTGGCAACCTCAGCTCCCTGTCCTCAAAGCAGCTATTTTTATTAAAATCAACTAGAATGTTGCCAAGTTAACCTCATTGAAAATGCAGAACTCATCCAGAGCAAAAGGAATTTATTACAAATACAGTGTTCTCCCGTTGAACGAGTGCAGGCGACAGGATTCTGTACCATTCTCACAGTTTTCGGACAGAATTATTTTCATCTTAAATCTGTCCTTTTCATAAATACAGGTTTGTTATTTCTCACCAGCAGCACTGACAAGGCATAGCAAAAGTGATGCAAATTACAGCATGCTCCTGCAAAGTCTACATTTCCGGACAGGGTGATTAATGATACTTTGTTTAACAAACCTTTATCTCTCCATATATAATCCTTCTATAGAGATAAAATAGATATGCACAAGCTGAATGAATCATGTGGCTCCTTTCTCTACTCAGAATAGATCTTTGAGAAATCAGCCATCAAATAGCGTTCAACTGGCACAAATTGTTTTCTGGGAGATTATTTTACCAAATGAATTGATACTTAGGGCAGCTAATGAGACTTAAAACCAGATACTTTCAATTTGTACCTTGCTCATAAGCAATTAAATTTGGAGCCACATATTGTAAATATATTAAGAAAGGAAGACTATAAACCAGAAAAGGATGTGATCATTATTCCTTGATTTTTCGAGATGTCTTTCCTACAATACCATCATTCAGAGACACTTCTAACCCATGTTTTATTTATCTTATACATCCTAGAAGGAAGCTTGTTTCATACAGTTCTGAATTATTTAGTTTATTATTAATTTGCTGTGTCATTTTAAAGTGTGCTTACGACTTCTCTTATAAACATTAGTATAAGGTGTACAAAAACAGGACCTGGCAAAAAGTGGATTAGGATGCAATTGGCAGTTGGTGAGTTACTGATACAGTCCATGTGATCCAAATACCACTGCTTCCTCTAGGGAAAATTAAATGCATAGAACCAGTTCCTTCTCCTACCTTGCCTTCCATGGCAGATGAATTTTCCTCTTCCTCAATTTCTCTCTCTCTATAAAAATAGAGTGATAGTGCCTACTTCTCAGCATTATTGTCACCATGTTAAAGCTTCCTCCACATTTTGGATGGGAAAGGAGATAGATGAGAGTTATGTGTGGATAAAGTGGCAACTAAAATGAAAATTGAGACATTTAAATTCTTTTTTAAAGTATTATCTAGTATAGAACACCATTCATGACAAGCGAGGAGGATAAACAAACCCTTTGCTTACTTTGAGAGCAGAGATATATTTGCAGAGTATGAAGAATGATGAGCCGAAGGTAAGGGGAATTTGAAACGATGCCAGCAGCCTGTGCCTGATCGCAAGTGTAACTAAGACACTTTCTCTGAAGCTCTGGCTGCCCATGGTCTCCTGTAGGGTGCATTTTTATACTGCAGTCACAGCCTAACTGCAGCTTGTGCAGACATACTTGAGCTAGCTTTAAATTAACTAGGGGAGATGCTGGCAACATGCTGTCAGTGTAACAGCGTGGAGCTCAGCGTGGGCTCATCACCCTGGCATCCACTGAGCTATTTGGGTGCATCCAGCAGCACATGCTGAGCTCCATACCACCATGGGTACCCCATTAGCAGTGACAGAGCTCAGAGCAAGTTTGGACGTACCTGTGGAAGTTGCAGTTGCACCTCTGGAGCGTGGGCATGTCTGTACAACAGCCACTCTCTCCCAGCTATTAATTCTGACTTATTTTAGGGCCCCCCACTGATGGCAGGCACTAAATCAGAATCATAGATATTTCCTATGGCTTTAAAAGATTAATATATATGACTACTGTTAGCAATGTTTGCTGTGGTATAGAGCAAATCTCAAAGAATTTTACAAGGAAATAATCAACCCTGGTTTAAAGGTAAGAAAATGGAGTCATGGAGTCATGAAATTACTGTACACCGCCACCAAACAAGCCAGTGGCAGCAGCAATAGTAGAAGCCAACTGTTGCAAGTCACTTGGCCAATATTTTCCTTCCAAGTCCATCCATCAGAACAGACCAATTCATCAGCCCCAAAAACCCCTATGACACTTCCAGAACAGACCTGAGAAATGAGTTTTCAAGTATCTGTAAAGATGGATGCCAAACTGAAAACAAGCCAGATTCAGTATCAATATTTAAAAATGTGAATTAGTTGAACTGCAACTTCCAAGGCTTTCTTTGAAACTGAGAATTGCAAGCACCCAGTTATGGTTTCCTTCAGCATAAATGTGGCTTCCATAAACCCAGCAAGACTGATTCTTCCAGTTTTGTGCACTGTGACCATATTAAACAAAACTGTAAATGAACTAAAAAATCAACAGCTTTTCCAAAAAGAAGAGCAATCCTTTAGTTTGCAGCAACATTTCAGAGAACGAAGATGATATTTCATTACATCAGCTCTTTCAGCACTGAATCTTCTCTTCTAGGTGCTGTCACTCAAACCCACTCAGCTACTTAGTAAAAGCAAAACTTATCCGCAAAAACTTTTATCTATAACAAACAACTCAAGGAGCAAAGTGCCTTTTGAAATGCATCCCTCTCCTCCTTACCCATATCCATGCCTTTTCCCTAGTCCTGCCTCTCCACTATATCATGTGTACTAAACATAAATGCTGCCTCTTGCATTGGCACTTCATGTGCTTCTAGACAGGTGCTCCAGTGGATAAGAAATCTTTTCCTGCTCTGAAGACAGGACTTCAAAGAAGGCAGAATCAACCCCCCACCTGTTTTCTAACACCTCTACAGTACCATCAATGTCCACTTATGCTCTACATAGTGCTGTTTGCTTAGATCATCTTAGCAACCAGGTACACAACACACAAACACTCCTAGGTGGATGACAGACATGACTACATGACGACAGTACCATGCTCACGCTATGCAGTGTTGTTCAGACTAACCTCCCGTTACTCTTCAAGCAAGGACTAGAACTGGGGTTAGCCAGCTATAGATACAGAAGAGTGGCAGATTCTTCCCCACACAGGTGGGACACATTGGGTATGTGAGGAAGAAAAAAAGCACAGTGGTGCTGGCTTGCTGAATGTCCTAGGGTAGGCTGCAGGGACACCACCTCCCCTGTGTCCCAAGGCTTTGTCTATTCCCTCTTCAGCTCTGCAATGAACTAGAATCTGTAAAAGCTCAAGGGAGACAACATTTATCTCCTCAACAGTTTTTAATATAATTTAAAAGAAGCCTTGATAGGAAAGCTTTAACTATGGGAGAGAAGACAGAAGGAACACGAAATTGGCCAAATTAACACCAACAGCAAAAGTAACATTAACAACTACCTGCTGGATAGGCTGTGTATATTTAATGCTTTTAAGCACTAAAAACCCTGTAGAGGCATAACCTGCCTGCCTTTCCACTAGGTCTAATCATGTGTGTCCATTTGGGAAGTCTTACGGACAGACCAGAAGGAAAAGGGGCTGGGGATTTACGGATTAGTTATGAATGAATTGCAGATGAACAGCAGCAGCAGTTGTGGAGTAAATGCTCAAACAGGCATTTGGTGCATTTGTCACCAATTGAATGAGAGTGAAGTGATGCGACAAAAGCGTCCTGTGACAAATACAGCTATGGCTCCACCAGCATTTTCCACTGGCCAATGCCTTATTACTCAGCAATAACTATACCTTATCATTAAAGACGCATTTAGAAAGTCCATCATTACATAATTTAAATGATTTTGATTACTTGCTAGGACAACTGAGCTAAGAGGTAAGTACTGGCAAATCAACAATTCATGTCTTAGAATCTGTCTTAAAATCAAGAGCAAATTCCAGATTTTGGAAACTTTTAAAGCAGTTAATGAAGGATCCCTTTGGTCTTGCTTCAAGCAGGTGGAGCACGGGAACAGTACAAAATTTTTAAATTCATCCTAATTTGTTACCTGCTATACACAAAATAGAAACCGTATATAGGCCTGAAGTGTATTGCAATTTTTTTTTAAAAAGGTCACTCAGTAAGGCAGTGGAGCTTAATATTATAGGCAAAAGTCAATAAAGTAATTATTGCTGAGCTAACTTGAATCCTTGCTCTTTACCAAGTACTTGCATCTAGCAGAAATAGTTTATCATAATCAGAGTCCTCTGATATCAGTTACAGACAATTTTAAACGTATGTGGAAAAAATATTCTTCAACTGGTTTAAATAGAGTGAAAGAAAGCTCAGAACACTTCCCAGAAACCCTGACTCAATCTCTTCTTCTTCTCCAGGTTTTCTTTTAAGACTTCACAGAGACTTGTTATGCCTCTGTTCCCTGTTAATAGCACTGGAGCTAGGTACCAGCATCAGAGCCTCTCTGGGAATCTCACTGGATATTCCTCCATATCTTTAAGAAGCAAAAAACATTAGGAGTGTGGCTTTTTTATTTAACAATGTATTTTTATTGTAATTATTTGCTTGTATATTATTTTACTTAAGATTTGAATATAATGGATTTGTGTTAGCAATCTGTCAGTTAAAAGCACTTTGACAGATAAAGTTTCTTGTACTAACAGAGCCTTCAGACAATCTCTTGAAACATTTTTGAAGGAAATATAGAAAGTAGTTACTGACAGGAATAGCCTTAATGTCTTTTGAAAGCACTGCAAACCTATTCTAAATTGTGAGTCTTGTAAGGTTTGTAATTTGCATGTTATTGTGAAAGGCATTTCAAAATGGGTATTTACCAGTGTGCTGCTTTAGTGTCGTCGGAGACAGAACACATGGGTTTGTTCAGGTTTTTATTGTGAATACATTACATTTAAGTTGGTCCTCGATCTAACAACTTGAGCAAAGGGAAGTATATGAGACAGAAAACCACAATGCACTATAGACCCCCTGACTTCTAAAATACTAACTTCTTTTCATATGCTGAAGATTTGTAGATCTGCAGAGCTTTTCAAGTAGCACAGTAATGATCTTCAAGTAATTTGTGTGTGGAGGGAAAAGGATGACAAAGCATTAAACCAGCAATTTTGCAATCCATCCGTTGTGGGATGCTACCCATATTTTTTGCACACATATAGGAACAAACACAAAAGGAAGTTGTCCTCTGGCTATGGTTTGCAGGGCAGCAGCTATGGCTGCCAGTTTGTGTTGCATTTCATGCTGTTGGTCTGTTAGATGTGCTTGGAGTACATGGTTCTTGAGAGATCTGGGTTTGGGAGTGTCTATCCTGTGAATCTTAGACGGCTTTGGGCAGTAGATAAGCACTTATGTACTCAGCCCAAATACAGTGGTGGTGCCTCTAGGCATTCGCAGGAGCAGAAGATGCTTATACGAGATTTTTAGGGAATATATAAATGCCTAAAGTCTCCTATGGTAATTTCTGCTGTTGAAGTAATTCTCTTTGACTCAGGCAATTAATTTCTGATAAAGAATGGGCTTCATCTCATGTGACTACAGAAATTACACAGCTAAACATGTAGGATTCCTCTCTATTCAAGGGAGAGATATCTATATAGAATAATTTATCTTACCTATCTTCCAGTGGGACCCACTAACCATATGCTCTTAGTGACATAATGTGTGCTATGGCACGTCCCAAATGGCCTCCAGCTGTTACTCCAGAAGGGTGCTGGTTTTAACGAGTTCTGTCATATCTGTCATGACCATGGAGATTCTTGGGCTATTAGTATGCCTCAACAGTGGTGCTTTGGCTCAGATCAGGAGGTCACTTTCAAAGTGAATCTCTCCCTCAGTTATTTTCATTTTCATACTGAGAATTCTCTAAACTTGTAAGCTTTTCACTTGAACTTAAACCAGAAGACACACAGCAGGAGCTCAGTTAATGCACTACAGTCACAGGCATGCAGCCTATGGCACCTGACAAGACCTAGAAGCTGTGGATGCTGGGTCGTCAGCAGTAAATGTTTCGCTCTGAATTCTGTTGATATTGCTAATTTAGATATGGACATGGTTTAGATCACAAGGAATTCAGACTGGTTTTAATTTAAATCTGGTCTCATGGACTGAGTTCAGGGGTCCAGGGCTGTAGACAACTCAGTGCACTCCTAGAGATCAACTTTCTTTTCAGCTTCATCTAGAAGTAATTCAGTGTGGGTACACTGAAACGTAAACCGAATCAGTGTGTGAAGACAACCAGAAGATTTCCTTCAAAAGTGTTCTCTTGACACTAATTACATACTACTGCAAACGTAGTTTTGGATATCTGAGGACATCTCTACTGGTAGAAGCAGCTACAATTTTGCAAATTAATTCTGCCCTTGTATTTGGACAGGATGAATCAGCCTCTGGAGGTAATTATCTCTCTCCAGTGACCACAGAAGGAGTCTTGGCAACTGGTTTATACTAGATACCTAATGCTATATGGCAAGGCAGGTGAGCTGAATCTTCTAGTTCAATAAATACAAAGGAGAAAAGTTATAACAACACTAAATACATCAGAGGAAATGTGCTGGAAGAAGAATTCTGCAGAGTAGAGCAGCAGAGACCTTTGGGGGAAAGACAAGAAATAAGAAAGTGAGGAAAGACAAGAGGAGTTGAGCTGGCAGTTTGACCTGGACGTCAGCATAGATAAAAACAGCAAGTGAGAGCAAGGGACAATACACCACTAGCACAGACTGAGAATGTCTTTATAACATCAAAAGGCAAGAGAAAAAGAAAGAATTCAGCATTCCACAAATTCTTTCCAGTTCTACCATCTCCCCATTCCTAACTAATTTGCCACGAGGCAAGGAAGTGGTCTCAGGAGAAAGAAACAAACAGGGATCTTTTCTGTCGCCTGTCCCACTGTATGTCAGATTGAAGTCCAAAAAGCATTAGAAATCTGATTTGTTATGCTGATCAAAATTGACAAATTTGATCCAACATATAAACAAGGGAAAAGAACTACAGACATCTATAATCATATCTGCAATCTTGAGCAGGTAGAAGGGTATACCTCCACCTTTTAGTAGTATCTTCTAGTACAAAACACAGTTATCGAATTTAGTGGTGTATCCAGGCTTAACTAATATATCCTGTTTTCTTATGGTGAACTGATGGAGCAGCTAGGAACAACTAAATATATCACGGTTCTTCAGGTAAGCAAGATGTTTGGATAAATGTTCCCTGAAATCAAAACACTTTCCTACCTTAAAAAGTACTATGCAGAAATACTGATCCCACTGAAGTCAGTAGCAATATTCTTAGAAACAAACTAGGTCAGGATTTTACTTTTCCAATTTGTAGCTCTACTTCTTTTCAGATATTACCTGAAATAGCACCAGCTGTATTTAAAAACTTAATGGTTGTTTTTTACAGTGAAGAGGAGAGAGTCCTTGGCAAAGGACTTTTTTATAGCTGTTTTTCAGTCTTTTATGGTGCTCTCATGAAAAAAAAAAGGAAAGAAAAAGAAGGCAGCTTTAACAACTAAAAAAGATACTGCAACAGGTCCAAAAGGCAATGCTGACTGTGCTGTTTGGAGAAGTAGGTGTTCAAGTAGTAAGAGACTGAATGTCTCCAAGATGTACTGGAAAGTGGTTTGTTAAAACTCATGTGGCTATATTCTCCTAAAAATCATCACCACAAGTCAACTAATATGATCCTTTAAAGATCATAGAGTCACAGAATCATAGAATCAACCGTGTTGGAAAAGACCTCCAAGATGCTCCAGTCTGACCCCTGATCCAACACCATCGTGGTTACCAGACCATGGCACATCCAGTCTCATCTTAAAAACCTCCAGGAACGGTGAATCCACCACTTCCCTGGGCAGCCCATTCCAATGTCTGATCACTCTCTCTGTAAAAAATTTCTTCCTAATATCCAACCTAAACCTCCCCTGGCAGAGCTTAAGACTGTGCCCTCTTGACCTACTGCTGGTTGCCTCGGAGAAGAGATCGACATCCACCCGGCTACAACCTCCTTTCAGGTAGTTGTAGAGAGTGATGAGGTCTCCCCTGAGCCTCCTCTTCTCCAGGCTAAACAGCCCCAGCTCCCTCAGCCTCTCCTCATAGGAATCATGCTCCAGTCCCTTCACCAGCCTCGTTTCTCTTCTCTGGACCTGAAGATGTTCTAAAAAGGTTTGACTTGAGTAAAGACCTTTCTCCACTAAGAAAACAATTATTAATATGATACAAGCAAAGGAAACCATATAAGGTTCTGAAAAGCATAGAGTCAAATAGCTTTAGTTATGGGCTATGTAACATCTATTGGCCCCACACTCCTTCCAGAGAGTTCTGCTGCCTATAGGTGAAGACAGGGCTGGAGAGAGAGAGACAAAACCAATTCTGCCTTTTACAAAAAAGCATTATGATGTTTAGCCAACTGTACAGGACAGTCTATAATGTAATAATGTATGGGATGGAAATGGAGAGTTGGGTGAGGGCCACATTTAAGGCTGACTGCACATAAGGGAAGATGCAATGAGTATCTTGGTCCTTTTTTATTCCCTTCAACACTGCACTGGGTTCACAGTAAACTGCACTTCAACACAGCAAACATCGATTGCCTGGGATCCAACACAGTCTGCATCTGTTGACTTTGTGAGGACAACATGAAGCTCGTGTCTCTAGTATGTGGTTTGAGAGTTGTTGGCAAGGTGAAGTCTGAAGGTTATGGGGAATCACAGCCTTTCCTTAGCCGTAGGAGAGGGAAAAACTAAAAATCAGTGATGGTTATAATTTATTTAAGCACGCCAAAATACATCACACTCATCAGTCATATTTAAAGTAGGAAAGAAGGAGCAGATCTGGAGGTTTTTTTGATGGCATTCCAATTTATATACAGTCTGTTAATTATTTCATGTTCTCATTAGCATATGCTCTCAATGAAACTGAATGTATGAGATGGAGTCCTATTTGTGTAGTGTGTGTCTGTATTTGAAAATTGGGATTCATACGTAAGGGAGGCTGGAAACAGCCCAAGAAATGTACTTAAGTTGCTCTTCCTGAAAAACAGTGGTAAGTATTATTTTGCAAGAAGAGATGCTCTTCCTGTTCTGCCTGTGAATGCTAAAATAGGTAAACATAAGGTCAGGTACCTATGTCAGACAGGAAAAGAAAGTAAGAAACAGAGCAAGACATGCTCTAAAATACAATCACACTCTGAATTGTTCAGTGAATCTAGTAGATGATATTTATTTCCTTTCTGCACTCCTTAAGGCAGAGGAAATTCCTTCCAATGTGCTTTACAAAATGCTAACTGAACCATTAATGATTAACAAACATCCTGTCTACAGATAGTTCTCCTTCTTCTTATGAAGTCACTTCCTCTCTCACTGTAAACCTGCCATATTATTTTGATGGTAGTTTTGATAAATGAGATCACATACAAATTTTAGAGGTTAGTTTGAGGTGAATGAATGAAAATGCTGTCACAAAATCTAAGATCTTTGGGTATACCTGTGACAACCTGGAACTTGAGATCGTTTACTGCTAGAAGTCTTTAGTGTTTAAAGGCACAATTCACATGAACCTCAAATAAAGCAATAAAAGATGCTGCCTAGTGTGACTTTTTTCCCACTCATTGTGATGTACACTTTAAAATGTTTGGTTTTCATCTATTATTTAATAATCTAGTACAATCTTTACTACTGTTCAGGGAGATGTTGTTAGACAAATAGGTTTTTGTTGTCTTTTTATCTTTCCCTCTTTTTGTGAAAGCAAATGGAGTCTCTTCATGCCATTAACCAAAGTGACTTGTAAACAAAGAGGCAATTTAACAGCATCCCCACAGCATTACATTCCTACTTAACCCCGTGAAGACTGTGCAATGTGAAAACTCAAACGATCAGAGAGTTGTTCCTTTGCTAGGATTCTAGTAAATAATCTGGTATTTTTCCAGATGTGTAATTGCACTTTTTTGCAACTACATTGTTCAAGAATATAATTTCAAAGGCAAGAAGCCCTTACAACAGCCTTTCTATCCAGTCTGCACCTCTGATTGATTTCTCTGCTTTACATAACATTCATTTAATGGAAGTGAATGATGAGCATTGTCAGAACTGCACTGTAAACCAGAGCATTTCCAGGAAAGGAAGCAAGCTGTGACATCAAAGGAATTTGAGGAGTGGAATGGCTGCTCTGTAGAGTATCAGGGCTATTTGCATTCCCTGTATTTGTTGCAACATATACATTTATTTTCTATTAAATTGCCTGCTGCAGTATTTACTGCTCTCACAGTTTGGTGTTTTAGTTATCTACCCATCATCCCCTTTCCCATGCCCCAAATGTATCACAGGTTTTTATTACAAGTAAAATAAAAGTGCCACATAATTCAGTCTGCTTTCTTTCAGAGTGCTCAATATGTGCAGAAAAATTAAATTTGGGAGAGAGGTTGGAAGGAAACAAGGGTTTGAGGTAGCCCTGAGGTCATCCTAGTTCTTCTCTGCTTGCTTGGGAAAAGTTACTATAATTACTCTTTTTCTAGAATAAGCATATTTTTGCCCTTTTTAGCAAAGACACTTATGTTTTAACAGTTACTGCTATTTTCAGCCTTGTATATGCCAGAAGCTATAGTTGGTCATGCCAGTGTTCATTAAAAAGTCACATGCATAAACTTTATTCTTATCATTTGTTTACACTTCATGTGATAGTCACAACATTTTACATTAAATACAGGACTTAAAGCAGAATTGACACCACCAAATGTTATTTTTACCTACTAATAATCAGAATAACAGCTAATGTTCCAAATTAAGGCAGTACCTTAAAGCAAACATAAATGCTACTGCTACCTCTGTAGTAGTGTTCTGCTGATGAAGATGCTAGTTTTTCCTTTCTCTTTTTTCTTTTGTGGAACACACTATTGTATGAACTCAGATTGCTGTATTTTTATTCTGGTAACATATATTCTTCATAGAATCATAGAATATGTTGAGTTGAAAGGGACCCAACAGGATCATTGAGTCCAACTCCTGGCCCTGTCCAGGACACCCCAAAAATCACACCATGTGCCTAAGAGTGTTGTCCAAATGCTTCTCAAACTGTCAGGCTTTGTGTTGTAACCACTCCTCTGGGGAGCCTATTGCAGTGCTCAACCACCTTCTGGGTTAAAAACCTTTTCCTGTTACCCAACCTAAACTTCCCCTGACACAGTTTCATGCCATTTCCTGTAGTCCTGTCGCTGGTCACAAGAGTGAAGAGATCAGTACCAGTCCCTCCACTTCCCCTCATGAGGAAGTTGTAACTTCAATGAGGTCTCCTCTTGATCTCCTCTTCTCCAGGCTGAACAGACTAAGTGACCTCAGCCACTCCTCATAAGGCTTCTCCTCCAGACCCTTCACCAACCTTGTGTGACCGTCTATTAGAGAGTCACCCTTTGGACACTCGCTAACAGATTAATGAGAGCACTTAGAGAATAAAGAACTGTCATATCCATTTCTTCAGTGAGTTGACTAATTAGTAACAGGTATGTATAGTCTACCAACAGGAAAAAGCTTCCACACATAATACTCCTTATAGTCCACTCATTTATTTTACTATTTCTAAATATAGCATGGTCTCCCTCTACTGTTCACTAGATAGTTTCCAGTCCACCCATCTTTCTTTCCTTTAATTGGCAGAAAGCTCCACCCTCTTCACCTCTGTCCACATAAGGAAGGACAAATCCAGCAATTGTGTGACTTTCCCATAAGCACCAAAAAAACATGAAAGCCTTGCTTTCAACAGAAGAAACAACAACTTTAACTGTTACCATCAAAGCAAGCAGACCAGTTACCTATCTTAAAACCCGCAGGCTTCAATGTAAATCACTAATGCAGGAACTGTCACCAGGCCCCAGGAGCCTTGACAGCCAGAACATTCCTGCTGTTTTAATGAGAAGGAGTGCAATGCTCCACTTCACCATACAAACCATTTTCCTGCCCAGTTAAATACACTACAGCTATTAGAAATAGAAGAAATAAGACTTACTCAATAAAGTAGACTTCCCCCTTTTCTGTATAAGCCATTTCCCAGTTATCAGGCAGTGGGCCCAAGTCATCGTTCTCTTCAGGTTTGGTCTGCTTTGTTACATCCATATCCTCCTTTCCTTCTTCAGGCTGAGTATATCCTGGTGCAGGACAAGGTTGAGGGGAAGATACCTCACCCGAGGCAGCTGTACTCTTCTCTTCATGTTCACTTGATTCTAAAAGAGAAGAAAAATTATGGCTTTTGGATATCCAAATTAATGGTGAAGAATTTACTGGGTGCAAGACTCTATGAACTGCAAGTCTTGAAAGAAAGGGAAAAATTCTGCTGGGTTGACACACAAGGGTCCGTCCCTCTGATCGTGCATTTTATGTGGAACACAATAAAAGAAAATAAAGCAATAAAACCAAACTGAAACAAGAAACTAATAAAGAGTTCTGGCTCATTCTGTCCCAGGAGTTCTCCAGACTAGCAGTAAGCACTGAGCAGAAGGCAGCTTCATATCCAGCAATGTTACTGTCTTGTGTCTTAACTTTTCAAAGTATACACATATAAAACAAGTACCCTGCTGTTTTACTACAGACTGGAGATCCTTTTCAAGTAAAAAAGTATATGGACTAATTGCCTTATCTATATCCACATACCACAAAAATCAATGACATCCATCAACTTATAGCAAAATATTAACCATATGGAAAGTGGTTGTGATTTCATTGCTGATATAATCTGTGGGAAGTTTAGTTTCCTACAGCCAATACCAAACGCTTCAACATGTCAACAATGCAGTCCACAATAAAGTTCAAGAACATGACAATTTATTAAATGAACTAACAGTGCACCCAGAGCAAAGAACTATGCAGATACCTGTGTGAAACATGTAGGAGGTGGAGGACAAGTTGGGTGAAATGTTCTAATTAGTGATGCTTACAACGTCAAGAAAGAAGAGCAACAAAAAATTAACAAAAACGATTTTAAAAAGCCCAGATTTTAAAAAACCCACAGATTCAATGAATTTGATGTTATGGCTAGAAATGGTAAGAGATAAAAAGTTTAGGAGAATTGATAAAGATTAAATAAACAATAGTAATAGTGCAAGTACAAACTGTTCTAATGAAAAACAAAAATAGTAAGTATAATCAGAGATAATTTTGATTAAACCATGACTTTTCAATGGTGCACTACTTGAGAAAGAATACTACAAAAGGTGAGAACCAGATTAAATTTTTAAGGATGAACACAGAAAAACAACATGGGTATCTAACAGTAGAAAAGAAGTCAGTCTATAAAGTGGGATACAGTCAGGGACAACAGAGGTAATATCAAAACTTTCTGTAAAAATAATAATAATAATAACAATAGCAAAAGCATATTCATTTTTCTATGTGGGAAGGAAGGAAAGCTAATAGTTTATGATGCATAAAACCCCCAAGGCAATTAGTGCTCTTTTTGCCTCAGTCACTACTGTGAAAAAATCACCTGTGATTAAATGACTAATGTAATTAATGTCAGCAACAGGGCTAAAGAATGTGGTGTAGAGTGGGCAGAGAACAGGTCAGGTAAAACTTTGATGAAACAGACATTCCCAATTGGCAGAGCTGGATGAAATGAAACCTAGGGTACAGAGAGAACCATGGAGGCAGTCTTACGGCTAAAATAAACCTTTGAGACTTCATGGGGAAAAGAAACAGAAAGGACAGATCCAGTGCTAATTTCAGCAAAGCACCTATGATCTAGGTTTTTAGGTAGTTTTATATGCTTACTTTCTGAGTACCTAAGTTCACTTTGAAATAATTTACTCAATTAGGCCATTGTGTCTTTCTGTAAAAAAGGAGGAGGAAGACCCATGAAACTGTAACTTCACATCTTTCTCTTTTTAATTCCTAGAAGGGTGGCAACCAGCAATCAAATCACCTACATGTAAACTCTTCAGAGGTCACAAATATTTGTCAAGACTTTTCAGAAAGAAATTGTGTCAAACTAATCTTTTTTCTTTTCATGACAGAGTAACAGGTGCTGCTTCTTGGGGAGAAATGGTAGATACAGCTTTCATGATCCTAAAAAAAGACTTTTGACACTAACACATATAACCTGTCACAATAACATGAAAAAAAACAACAGATCCAGTCTTGAAAAGGGTGATGATCTATAGCTCTACATCCACATGCAGCTCGTGCTGCTAAATCGTAACTCGAACTATGTGGTATTACAATAATTTTATGCTGCTCGGAAACATGAATCTGTCTGTGGGAAGAAAAGAATTTGCAAAAGACACAAATGCAGTTTTTGCTTAATTCCATCCCACAACAGAACAGCAGTATTCCAGAGAGCTGAAGTCCCCTTCTCCTTATCTACCACTCCCTGACTTGCCTTGGCTTTCCAAAATATGGGGCACCTACCTGATGCAAAATTCCACAATCACTGTAAAAATACAGGATAGGGAGCAAATGCCTAGGCAGAATTCCTAGTGAAAATGTAACTGAGGTATGGGGATGTGTGAGAGATGTCTAACCATTATCTTTAACCAGTAATGATACTATTGCAAAGGAAAAACGAGCATCATAATAGCCAAGAACAGCAAACATATGCAGTACAGATCCTTCCACCTTTAGCTACAGCAAAGTTTAATGAGGAGTCCTGTGCCCAGTTTCAAGAATTTCATGACAAGAAAGACGGGAAACAGTTCAGATGACAGAAAAGAAACAAAACAAAAACCAACCAGCCAACCAAAAAGATATTGGAAACATGGCAAGATTGAAAAACAGGTGATTTTAATCTTGAGAAGAAAAGATTGATGGATAGTGAAAGCGTTTTCAACTATATAAAAGTTTTCTGCAAAGCAGACACGATATATGGTCTCCACTTCCCCTGAGAACAGAACAATGTAATTGCTGAAAATTTTTTTGGGTGTTTTGTTCTTATCTCTGCAAAAGTAAGTCCTCATCTGTTTGAAGCATCATGAACAAATCTGTGAGTTATATTCTTGTGGTTGCCTGCAGTCTTGACCAAATTTCTGCTACAGGAAGGGAGATGTACAGATTAAAGTGAATACAAGACATAAGACCCCATGGTAGATAAACTGCAGTAGAACAAATACATTTGGAGCACAGGTGCATCACACACAATGACTATTGATCAGCCAATTGGCCTGACAGACCACAGATGTGGTGACACTGCGGTGTCTTGGGATTTTACCATGATATCTTTAATATGTGTTCTTCCTCAAGAGCTTATTTTCAACAAGTCTGAAGGGGTCAGATTCTTGATTTGCTTTCAATAACTACATTAACAAATCCCAGCCCTCATGATGACAGAAAAAAAAAAAAGTGAAAATTAAGCCTTGAGGATTAGAAAAAAATATTCTGAGCTTTTCTAAGACCAGAGATTGCTATCAAAATAAAGCAGGGAAAAAAAGAGAAACAGGCTTATTTAACAACTTAAAATATAATTATTTTAAAGCCGATCTCATGAATAATTAATTACTGGATCATTATCTTTTAATAACTTACTTTGATAATGGAGAAGGCATCATGATGACTAAACCACAAGCAATTAAGGTGGAATTGCCTAATGCCATTTAATAACTGTAAGCTTTACACAGTGGACATCCTAGTCACACTTATCTGGAATACAGCCCCATGGTGTCATCTTATTTTCTGTTATATGTATTGATAGATACATATAGATTCTGTTATATGTATCGATACCCCAGGAAAGGTAGATATTCATCTTAATGCTTTTCTTTCTGCTAATATACATTCATATATAATGTCTGATTTGATAAAGAAATCCCAAACAACTGAGTTCTGGTTAAAAACTATCACTGTCTTTACTGTACAAATAAAATTTGAAATACTACAATAATGCACTGTGAGCACAAATATTTACCTTCAGACAATATACAATATAAAAAAGATCCTAAAATTGTACCATAATATGAGTCCAGAAGTATTTTTGTCACTATAAAAAAACAATCAATGGATTTTATGTCAAGTGAAATAGCCTACTGGAGCTTCTGTCTCACTACAAAACAGATTATATGGTCCAGTTTTCAAAATCAGACTAGCACAGTTTCTCAAGAGTGAGTGTCCTGGGAAGTGACAGAATAGAGAACAAGATAATGTGTATGCTAAAAATAAGTATTTATTATTAAATACCACAATTTCATCTCTGTAGTACCCAGCTCCAAATACCAGCAGTTAAAATATTACTGCTGATATGACATATTCTCTATGCAGTTCATAGACAATATGGTGATCATTCAAAAAAAAAACCTGGTAGTTATGTTGTGATAGTCTCAGCATTTGAGCCTTCATCAATGCTGTCATGTGCACTTCAAATTGTTTCTATTATTTACGGTCTAATACTTGAAATTGCCATGTAAGAGTACCTTGTCTCTTTATTCCTTTATTTACTACTGTGGATTATTCAGGCAGTGAAGTTTGAAAATGTATTCTCTTCTTCTGGAAGGACCAACTCAGATGATCTAAATAATCTCACCTAATCCACGTATGTTGTTTTCATGCCTCTGGCTGTCTTTGCTATGTAATAATAAAAATATAAACTCAACCTGTTTCCTGGGACTAGTGCACCTTGCATGGTGATTGATGGCACTGGGGCTCTGGTCTTCTGTTTCCTTATCATCCTATGGTCTGGAATGATAATTTTGAAACTTTATGTCATATCTTACCCCTCAATTAATTTGAGCCTCATAGAGCTTTATTCTCTGGGTGTAACTTATCATTGCTCAAGTAATGTCAGAATGACGCACATACATAAGCATGCCTTCAAGGTTAGAGTGATTTTTCTGGAATTTAGATGGTAAATACTTCATCAGTCAGAAGTGGGAAGCAAATGTGACATGACCAACATAGTGTCAAAGCATGATGCTGGTTGCGAAGGAGACTGACTTAATTCTCTGCAGACACAGCAACAGCAGTAAAAACCAAATGTCTGACAAGTTGTAGGTTGCAATTTGACCAAGACTCTTTTTACCTCTTTTGTCAAAGCATCAGTTTTGCATAAATCATTCATTTGAACACTGTCCATCAGGAAAGGCTTCTCAGGTGCTGCAAGATGTCTCACCCAGTAGTGTGGGGAATTACACTAAGTATAAGAAATCTAGATTTGGCCATTTTAACAGCTGATCTATAGAATATGTCTCTCATATTTGCTTCCCGGCAAATAGTAAGATTCTTGATTTACATTTAACTATCTAGGCTCCTCTGCATCTGTAGGATGACTTAATCATTCTAAATTGTAGAGGTGATCCCCTAAAATGAGTATCCAAAACAGCTACACTCTCTTACTCTTTGGAATTGCCTCTTCCTCATTACTTTATATCAGGAAAGGAGAGACAAACAGTTGAAACAAAAAGGCATTTAGGCATACAGTCTACTATAAAGCTGGATGAGATAAATCCCATCTCCTAAATGACACTATTTTGTCCTGAGAGAACATGATCCAGGATGAAGGACTAAGAGTGCTCCATCCTAAATGGCCAAAAGCCCTATCCTGAAGCACTGAGAAAGACTCCAAGTGGGTTCTGGGCTGAGGACAGGTGACAAAAATTAGAAAGATTAAAAACATTTGGCAGCACAAATTACTAAGAAGACGATTATGGCAGGTTTGTCCAAATACAACTGTCTCAGGGAAATTTGATGGACATGAAACAAGGCATGTGGAAGGTATCAATGGAAAATTGATAAAGCTCAACAGATGCAGAAATTATGTTAACAGATGCTGAAAAGTTGTCTGAAAATTCAGACCAAAAGCAGAAAGATCTCTGTAACCACAGATGTCACTTAATTGGTCTGATAAAGATGTTTTTTTTCAGAATCATCTTAAACCTGTTACTATTTTAACTTAGTAGTTCTAGGTGTTACAGTGGTCCTTTGAATTGAGAGGCTCAGATAGGCAGTTAATAAGCCATTAAGTTGCTGAGCATCTTTAAAAATGTGTCAATGTTTCAGATGTCCCAAGAGTCCTATAGTTAATAAAAGCCTCCTGTTAGAAGTGAAGTATTTAAAATAGAACACACTTTCTAAAAGAACTGGAAATAACAAATACCCTGCCTTTGCTGTTTCTGTATAAAAACTAGATTGCTCCCTCTGCCGAGAGTTTAAAATAAATAAACTAATTAAAATATTCTGGGTTTCCTGATTGTTCAAAGACACAAACTACAAATGCACTCACATTTTAGAGGTAACTAAGCCTCTGTCAGGTCACAGAGAAAATGACTGCAGTAACAGGGTCTGTGGGAGCCACACTGCCCAACAAAGGCAACACAGCATGTATGTACAGAGCTGCTTTGCTACAATCCCCAAAGTCCTCAATCAGTGTATCTGAACAACAAAACCCTGCTTATGAAACCATGAGAGCCAAAACAGGCACTGTTTGTTCTGCTGGCCACACCGACAGGAATTACTATGGGGGGGTGAGCAAAGGGAGGAGGAGGGGCTGTCTTACACCCATGCTCATGTATTTAATTTTGTAATACAGTACAGAAGTTCCTGCTTCTTGGGTGCTGCCTAGTCATCGCTCACACTCTCTCCACAGCCTGGGAGAAGAAAATTATAGGTGCAGAATGCAAGGAAAAAAGCAGGTAAACAGTGCCTTGATCCAGCTGAAACATATTGTCCTGGAAATTGCTCCTCAGCAATGGTTTGTTATGTGGTACATTTTGAATAACTACTGAGAATGATCTTTCTAATGATTTCTACAATACACATCAGAGACCAAATCCTGCCTTTGCCTCTTTCACTGTGGAAGTATCCTGGCAACAGAGGCAGTGCTGATGTTTTATGTAAGGATCTCTGGGCTTCATCCTTTCCTGTTTAAATGTGTAGCAAAAGCATTAAGTGCCAGAGCAATGCCAACAGATGCAATGTCATGTGGAAGGGATGAGCCAGGCTCTTACAGCATGTGATAGCAGTGGCCAGGGAGCAATACAGCAGCCCTTTGGAGAGACGAGGGGAAGAACCAGACCCACGCACCCCACCACTCCCTGTTACCCTCCTGCTAGATGGGGATGGGTTCTGTACAGGGATTTTCCCTTATGTGTAATGTTAGGTAACAGCTACAGAAAGGCATGTGGCAAATACATCCTTGATGAGAAGATATTAAATTTGCTATACTTTCTAAGGCAGTAGGAGGAAAAAAGGTATATATAGACTCTGCAGTATGAAAATCCTTTTACAGTGCTTAGAAGATTAGGTAATGGATATTTTGTTTCACAGTAACCTATACATTTAGAGAACTTGCAGTATTTCATTTTATCTTCTCACCCATATGATTTTCACTACAGGTGTCTATTTCAATAATCTGTTTCTAAATTTCTAAGTTTACCAAAAAGGATTCACAGAGTTATTTCTCAGAGAGATATAAAAGTCTGGATTCTTTAATTTTCTACTTGAACAACAACAAAATAATTTCTTAAATGCTATTTCAGAATAAAAATTATTAAGTACCGTAAAACATTGCCTTGCTGAAATGTTGAGGGTCAAGTTGATTACTTGCTTCAGAGAAGGCTGGAGTGTTCTCACTTGGGATACCAGTCAGTACACTGAACACCTTTTTTTTCTGAATCACTATGATCCAAGGGGTAAAAGAACAGCTGTCTTTTAGGACTACATCTGAAACCCTTATCAGCTTTATGCAGGGTCTGAAACATTGTTGAAAAGGGTCTTCCTGGTAGTATTGCCAGCAAAGTTTCACTGGAACTGCCAAAAATTTGTTAACGTGATGACTTTACTATTCCACAATATTGCTAAGGTTTTGTAACAATTTACAAAAGTTCACTTCGTAATGTGATGAACAATCTAGTGAGTAATCACCATTTGAGAACAAGAAACAGAGACTTCATTCATTTGACCAAATTACAGTTCTCCAGACTCCCTCTGTAGTCGACAGAGAGAGACAGGCACTTGTGACTGATTTCCTAACCTGGAAATCTAAACCACAGAATCTAATCACACAAACCACCTTCAAAGAGTAGGTATTTTTCTCTTTGGTCTATAAAGAGGGTTCAAAGGGACTCATTAACAGACAGAAATCTTTAGAGTAGCTGAGGTAAGTGAAATGACTCCCCAAAATAGAGGTTAAGAAATTTGTTTTAGACTTGAGAGAGATCCTATTATTCAGAATTCCTGGCTTTCACTCTTGCAAGAATATCCTTACCTGAACATGCATATTCTCACTGCAGAAGGAGGTAAGTGAGGACTCTGTGAATAACAGAAACGCACTGCAAAGTAAGAAGGAAGAACAGACCTGGTGTTACTGTCACGTCATTTCCATTGACCACAGGTCTTTCTTCCTCTTCCTCCTCTGGTGGTTCAATGCCTGTCTTCTCCATATTGCTCACAGACTTATTCCTTTTACGTTTGCCTTCAGCCCCGGGAGTGGCACCTGGGAGGATCTGATCTGTCACATTTAACAGCAGCGGAGCTGGTTCTGCTGGAGGCTTCGGAGTGCCGTAATAGTTGTCTGGAAAGAAAAGAAAAGGAATAACACGTAAGATTGCAGAAATACACATGCTGCTGCTGCTTCTTCTTTTGTCTTAGATTAATGAATTGTGTGAGGTAGGATCTGGCTCATCAGCTAATATAAAGATTGGTACAGAATATTTTCAGTGAAATTGAATATTTACCTTTCATGAAATGGTAATTAATTTTCTTGGTGGTACCACTAGTGATCAAATCATGCTCACAAGCATCTATCACAATAACGCTTTCTTTAACGGGCTAAATTTACATTCCTCTCATCCAAATACCTGACAAATAGGTAGCATACCAAAGCTGTTTTCTTATTTAAAATCATTAGTTAGGACAAATTAGTTTTACAACATTTATGCCATGAAACAAGAGTTTCTGAAGGATCAAAATGATGCTAAAAGTATTGACTATTCGTTATGCTGTGTCATTTTCACTCCCTCAAATTATTTCACCTGCTTAGAAAGTAAATAATCATTCAATGATTCAGAGATTCGCAGTTTTCAGTAATGTTTGAACTATCTCAGTTTTCATATTTGTCAAATTTTTGCCATTCATGAGCTCAAAATTTGTAATAGTTAATGCTAATATATTTTCAAAGAAAGTAGAAACCCTGTGCTTTAGGGCTTAACATTATCTCAAAGTACTACAGAATTCTGAGAAGACTTAAGGTGGCTGACAGATTACCCTCTATTTATCTCATGAAATTTCTGGCAACTTTCTCTGAGTCATCTACTTTCTGTGAGAAGGATTATTATATTAGATGGACCATGGTTTCATCTTATCTATCAATATCTGTATGTTTGCATTTCTAGCACATCTGATCTCAAAATTAGTTTCTTACTGATACAGCAAATTTGTCATCAAAAATATGATTAAAAATAAAATAGTAACATAATTAAATAAAAATACTTTAAAAAGCATGTGCTTTCTAGAAAAAACATAAATAGCAATATAAGACATAAAGATAAAAACCTGCTATTTATGCAGTTATCTTTTTTCATCTCTAAGTTGCTTTGAAGGGCAGCGAACATGACGCTTTACAAGTAGATTTACAGTAGTTATTATGGGAAACTAAAAATACTATCCATGTTTGAGAAACTTTTCCAAGGAAAAAAAGCACCTGTGTAATGATATTAAATTGCTGAAAATATTTGTAGACTGTATGATCATTTTTTAATTTCTTATCCCACAATTTAGGGCTTCGGTATGATCTAATAGCAGTAGTAAATGACAAAAATTATTTTAATCACATATAGGCATGACAAAAATAAATGCCTATGTTATACCTTCACAGTAAATCATCATAAAATATATTCTGCAGGCAGAATAAAAATTATTACTGGTACTTGTATTCCTGTGTGTTTCCAGTAACTTACAAGGTTCAGCTACATGACCATCTGAATACAGCTAAGTAATTAAGCAGCCTTGCAACTACTGAATACTCTGTGAATTTTTCACAGTGGTTTAGCAAAACAATATTCATAACAGATGTTTCTGTAATTGTAATACAGTAGAAAAATTTATTGTGTTAAATGGCCCTCACATTCACTCTGGGCTTAGGGCTGGCTGAATGAAACTTTGAGTCGCTGAAGGTTTTCTTTGGATTTTATGAAATGGCCGCAGGTTTATCCCAGAGCCCCAGAAGGACAGTGAGATGTGCCTCTGTGGGGCTGCCTGTGATGAGACTTCCCCCAGTCTGCAGGAGCTCTCTCTGACTGTCGAGGTTAAAGCAGGGGAGCAGGATTTGGAGTCTAAAGGGAGGAAAGGAAATCCACATTGATCCACTCACAAAACTGTACCTCCAAAATACGTCAAAATCAGATCTGATCTCTGACAGGGCAGGGTATTTCAGAGCACCTGAAAACCAACAGCCTTGGAAGCAGTGCTCAGTTGGAAGTGTACTTTTCTATTGCTTCAGAAACATGTTACCTTTACTGGTGAGAGTGTATGTCTGAAATATTACATATTTTGAAAAAAGGATTCCTCAATTAAAAAAACCAGTCTCAGTCAGTGCCACAGATGCCTTAAACTTCACAAAACTTGTGACGTATGCACTGATTTCCACTGATTCCATAAATATCAGTACATGTATCCCAGGGATATGGTACCAGTGTGACACAAACTGAAACTAAAAATGTAGTACCTTGGCTTTTTTCCCTTTTTTCTTAGTTTTGCCATTGTCATACAAAATCCAGTGCAGTAGTAATTAGCAGTAATGCTAATATCCTGAATAGTAGATGTGATGTTTTAAATGAAGGACACTCTCATTCTATTTTTAAATATTAAACACTTTTTCACTTTGACTGACCATATGCATTAGTAGGAGACTGAGATAAAATTCACTAAAAAAAAAAACAAACTATGAATGTCACATATATAAAAATAGAAGAAAAAATACATATGTAAGATTAGGAGCTAGAGAAGATTTAACTCATTCAGTTTCAAACTGAAAATGCAATATAATTTACAACTTCTGTCCTCTAACATAACATATTATGTGCTTTATGATCCAGTAACCATTGATTTAAAATCAGTTTTGAATTATTAATTGCTACCTACCTATAGATCTACCTATTCTTAGTTCAAAAACATGCATAAAAAGTGAAAATAAAAATAAGAAACTGGTCCACAGATATTCATAAAATCAGTGCATCATAAAAAATTATTAAAAGAATCCATACAGTTCCAATGGAAGACTATATGGGATGAGAGACCCAGCCACCCCAATGAAGGAGCAATGCTCCATTAGAAAAAAATTAGAATCAATATAAACTGTATGTTTTATCATGAAGAGATTCTCAGTGTCTTGAAATTCCCTACTTAACACTTAGAACATTAGATTTAATGGGAGATTGTCTCATAAAACCTTAACAAATGTCATATCTAGGCATAATGTAGAGACTAAATGTTTAAACACCATAACTTTTGTTACCATGATATTTGGAAAATCTCTGATAAAAACAGCTCTTTTTCACCTTGCCTGAGCAAGGCCAGGGCTGGTTCAAGAGGTTACTGTTGAAACACTAATCATAAGGTACTGAAATTCACATTCCTATAGGTACAAAAGGCATACCAAATAAATAATTTCAGTTGTGGTTAATTTTAAAAAAGAAATTAATTAAAAAAAATTAAAAAAAGAAAGCTTACTAAAAGCAAACATAAATTCCATGCTCATTAGCAGTCAAAACCACCAGCAGTTAGAAGTTTTTAAAACAGCGAATGGAGCACAAACCAGACAACACCTTTATAACACTAGACAAAACCACATAGTACTCTCTCTTTTGTATACTGCCTGCTGTTCTGGTACTTGCCTCTCAAAAATTATATGGGGGAACTAAAGAAGGGCAATTAAAGCTTGGAAATGCTTAAATTGATTTTGAGTTTTCAGCTTGGAAATGGGACAACTGAAGGGGAATATGGCAGATATGTATAAAAACAGGAGAACACTGGGAAAGTGCCTAGCAAATCAATGCTTGGCTTCTCACTACATGAGAACAAGAGGATGCTCAATGAAATTAGCAAGTTTAAAACAAGCAAAAGAAGTGTTTTTTTTTCATACAGCATAAGAGAATAGTGACATTCATTGTCAGGTAATGCCAATATCATAAATACAGTCAAAAAGCAATTATACAAAGTCATAGAAGAAAAAAAGACCATGAAAGCCTATTAAATGTAAAGGTACAAATTCTGAATCAAGAATTCCATACAATCAGATTGGTGGAGTGCAGAACGTAACTCTGCATGCCTTCCCTGTTCTTGTATTTTATGCCTTAATATCTACCAAGGGGCAGTAATAGAGGCAGAGTATGGGGCTACAGTTTCCCTTGATTTGACTAAGTGCAGCCACTCTATTACTCAGGGGCCTCCTTGTGGTACTTAAAATAATGTGTGTACTCATCTGCCACCCCAGTACAGAGTCAAGAGGTCGATTTAATCCAGCAAAGCTTTAGCTAAGTTCTTTGCGCTGGACCTGAATCAAAGCCTTCATGCAGACAGGTAGTGCAGAAAAAACACCACTGCTTAATCCGTGTGGCTGCTGTTCCTGATTGCCTCAGTGCTCCCACCTGGTTCTGAGTGCAGCTGAACTCTGAAGATGATCTACCCTAGCCTATTGGACTTTGCCGCCAAAGTGGCTTGAAAGCTGTGGCACAGATACAATTACCAAGTATCCCTTGCCACCCCTAAGCCGTATGAAAAGGTCTCCCTGATCGTGCAAGGAGGAAGTCAAACAATTACTGGGGAGGTTAGCTCTGATGACAAAGACCACATCAGGAAGTCACAAACTTGCAAGAAGCAGAAAGAGAGGGGATATAAGGAGGACAAAACAGCCTTTTTTTTTTTTTCCTGAACCTGATCTCACCTATGTCAGGAAGTAGCAAGACTTTTATTTTATTGATAAACTGTTTGATGGTGAAGCAATACCCTAACTTGCTTTGTGGTAGAAAAAAGACAAAGTATTTGGGTGCTAGCAAAGAAGCAGAAAAATCATCATACTCAAACGATAACAAAGTCTCAGACCTACTGACAGTCACTACAGTGATGTGCTCAGCACCCAGTGATGCCAGTTACTGGGCATAGTCATAAATGTGTCTCCCATGATGTGCTCTACTTTGTGCTCCATTGCAGAGACTGACCTACATGCATTTCCCCTTGCCTGGCTTTCTTAGTCCCTATCCCCTTCTGTGGGAAAAGAGTCAAAACGCAGCACAGAGTGGACACCTCCACTTGCCATCCTTCCAGACAGAGAAGGGAGAGTAAAGGCTTTGTGTCAGGTCTGCACCCCAGGCTGTGGAGGAGGATGTGCACCTTTAGCTCTTAGGACCAGCCAGCCTGAGCCATTACGCTGTGGAGGAAGGAGGTTATTGCTGACAGTGTCCTTCGCTCCTGAACCTTCCTGATCTCACCTAAGACAAGAAAAAGTCTAGTTTAAAAATGCGTTATGAAAAGTTAAAAGTGGTGCTGAGGAATTAGGAAATTATAGTAAGAATGAACAATCAGACAGAAAATGAGAGCCAAAAGCTTTTAGTATGATATTTCCAGCTACGGTATTGCTCATATTCTGAGCCCAGAACAGACAAACATTCCTTTTCATGCTTATTTTTAGAGTGGGATGAAACAATACCCAGCTACAAATACAAACCTGCTTCTGCTTATTCAACAATCTCAAATTGATCTGTCTTTACTGTTTATACAACTTTGAATTGCTGAAGTATCAGTCAAAATTGTATGAGTCAGCCAAAACTCTAGGAAATTAAAGATAAACCTTATTTTTCAGTAATGAGAACAATAACTGCAAACGTTATCACGAATGTTAAAGGTCTTCATATTTGCTTTTATGATCACTCACTATTGATAATAAAGGGGAAGGTACCCTGAAGTCTAATTGTTGTCTAGATTTGAGTTACATTTGATATTTTAACAGTTCACAAACAGATACATATTGAAAGTTAATGGATTGCAATGATATACAGAGTTTTAGGTAGGCAGAAATTTGCTTAATTTTTAATTTATATAATAATGCGAACAAATGTAAATATTTTATTATTTGATTAAAAGAGGTTGGGTGCATTTGTTTATTACTAGAAGCCTATTGCATACAATACAAAGCATCTGTTCATAATCTATGTTGGTTTATTATCAGTGTCTAGATGAAGATCGGTGACAAGCAGTGTCCCTCAGGGGTCCACACTGGGATGAGGACTGTTTAATATCTTCATCAGTGTTATCACCAGTGAGACTGAGTGCACTCATCAGCAAGCTTGCAGATGACACCAAGCTGTGTTGTTCAGCTGACATGTCTGAGGGAAGGGATGCCATCCAGAGGGACATGGACAAGCTCAAGAAGTGGGCCAATGGGAATCTCATGAGGTTCAACAAGGCCACGTGCAAGGTGCTGAAGCTGGGTCAGGGCAAACCCCTGGTATCAACACAGGCTGGGGGATGAACAGGTTGAGAGCAGCCCTAGGAGAAGGACTAGGGGGTGCTGGTAGATAAAAGCTGGACATGACCTGGTAATGTGCACTTGCAGCCCAGAAAGCCAATTGTGTCCTGGGTTGCATCCAAAGCAGTGTGGCCAGCAGATCAAGGGAGGTGATTCTGCCCCTCTGCTCCACTTTGGTGAGACCCCACCTGGAGTTCTCCACCCAGGTCTGGGGTCCCAGGCACAAGAAAGTATGGACCTATTGTAGCAAGTTCAGAGGAGGGACACACAGATGACGCACCACTTCTATGAGGACAGGCTGAGGGAATTGTTTTTTTTTCAGCCTGGAAAAGAGAAGGCTCCAGGGAGACCTTATTGTGGCCTTTCAGTAAGTGGGCTTATAAGAAGGATGACTTTTTAGGAAGACCTGTGGCAACAGGACAAAGCGTAATGGCTTTACACTAAAAGAGGGTAGATTCAGACTTGATAATAAGGATGACATTTTTTACACTGAGGATGGTGAAACACTGGAACAGGTTTTCCAGAGAGGTAATGGATGTCCCATCCCTGGAAACATTCAAGGTCAATGTGGACAAGGCTCTGAGGAACCTGATCTAACTGAAGATGTCCCTGCTTATTGCAGGGGGTTAGACTAGATGACCATTAAAGGTCCCTTCCAACTCAAACTATTCTATGATTCTATGAAAATCAATGGGCTTTTTTCCCTTAACCTGCTTTGGAGCATACAAATGAACTGTTATGGTCTATATTCACTCTACCTAGCTTTAAGCATTTAACTGATGATCACCGAAATTATATAATGTTTTGGTATTAAGTAAAGCAATCATCTTCCAAGAATTGTCTAAATAAAATATCTCCATCTATAGTAATCCACAGCCTGCAAGCCCTGGGACATCAGGCTCAAATTTACTGCAGTCTGGAGTCCTCACCTTGCACATTCTTTGAATACAAGTTTAAGTGTAGGTTTCTGGCAACCTCCAGAAGACAGCAAGAAAGCAAGCCTATGGTTTTGGTATTGTTTAGGGAATGCCCAACACACTGGCAGTATAACCAGCAGGATAAGACCATATGTGGTTCATTCAAACTTTGTGTTCCATTTTCATGACCAACATATCCCAGGTGAATGGATTGCAGACATCTTCTATGAAGGATTTGGTATTAGAATCATGGAATCATTAGGATTGGAAAAGACCTCTAAGATCATCAAATCCACCTGTTAACCCAGCACCACCATGCTCACCACTAAACCGTGTCCCTAAGTGCCACAACTACAAGTTTTTTGAACACTTCCAGGGATGGTGATTCCACCACTTTCTTGAGCATCATGTTCCATTGTGTGCAATGGATGTCAAAGACAGGAAGGAATTCTTAAATGTAGGGTCTGTGGACCTCCACGAGCCAACCAGGTAGTGTCACTAGGCTTTCACTTCACTGTACTCACACATCACTTTGCCATGGATGTATGTCCATTTAATTGCCATCTTATGAAATCAGTTTATTGTAACATTTCTGATCACCTGTATGTGTAATTTAGAGCATTCTTTTGTATGTCCTGAAACACGTTCTGCAGTACAAATAACACAAATATAGCATATTTTAAAACTGAAAAATTAATTTTTCAATATTCTTACAACCATATTATAAAATTCCTAAAGAAGAAAACAGTACATAGACTTTGTTAAAATATAATTAGTGATGTATTTTAACAAAATTCAAGACAATTACCACCTCCTTAAGGAAGTCTAGAAAACTTCTTTTCACCCACTCACCCTGAGTAATTTGTTTTGACGGGTGACTATACTATAATTAGGGATTCTTTAATCATTGCTGTAAGGTTGGGTGAGTAGATTTTGTTCTTGGGTTCATACATTTTCATGATGGTTTTGCAAAGCTGCATGATGGATTACAGTTGCAGAACTTTTAGTGTGACGCCAAAGAGAGTGGAATTAAAATATGAAGCCTTCTGAAGCCTTTAGATTTTAGATTTACATTGATATTATTTTCACTATGAACTTGTGTCATTAAGATGGCAAAGAAGCCAGGAAAGGTATTAGTTCCGATCTCTCAGAATTTAAAGAAAAAAAGTTATTAAATATAGATTTTCATTTATGTTTTCAACAACAGCTCTTAATTTCTATTGCGTTCTCTGAAATTTTTACCAGCACGTTTATTATGATCTTTGCGGGTACTTTTAGTTTCTCTTTTTGGCTAATTTTAATTTCTTTCAGCCAAAGACTAAAGGTCCCAAATATCTTCCCTCTTCTTTTTTAACTAAGCACTTGAATTCAGATTTCTTAGTTCTCTGAGCCTTGATGTTACATTAATGTCTGAATTAAAAATACAAATTAAAATTTATTTACTTTGGGAGTGCTGTCTGAATGAGTTACTAATTCCGTACTTGTTGAATATAGAAAACCCTAGGGCTACTTGTTACAAAGTCTGTTTTACTCCCCTCCTTGCTATTTTCTATCTGTATTGGGCTTTACCTATAATTAAAGCTACTCAAAAGAAATACTTTCTGGACATCTCTGGGTCCTGTGCATTCCCAACAAACACTTGAGCATTTTCTGGCAGTGGCTGTCCAGTTGTTTCCCAGAGGCAGGGAGGTTTTTGATGCCTTGTGTTGCTCCTGCTCTTCCCCAGGCAGAATTCTCATTTGGGTTGGTCTCTGCAGCTTCTGCTAACAGACATTAGGCAGATATGCTAACTTCTGTGTCAAGTAATGACATTTTAATAACTGGCTTCAGGATTGTCTATTCATCTACATTAAAATTAACTCACTAATTATAGCTGTGGATTTTTGCCCAAGAGTGTTCTGGCCCCTATTGAATGCAATAGTGGAGGAAGTTTCTAAATTCACAAATACAGAGATGGAGACAGACGGGCTGTCAAACCTTCCAGCATGACAGACCTGCTGTTCTCTTACTATTGGACATCAACTGCCCCCAATAAGAATATCTCTTTTCCATACAGACTGGGAAAGACTGTATAAGTAAGGATATATGAGTTTGGTTTTATTTTTTAGTTGGTATTTTTCAAGACAAATATCAGTAGCAAATTAATTTTTGTAACCTTAAGGTGCTGATAGAGTATATCAGATATGCATGGGGGGTGGCCTAAAACAATCCTGATTTTTAAAAATTTTGAAGACCCCAAAATTAAATTAATTCTAATTTTAAAAAAATATATTTTTCTCAGAGATTTCACTTCATGCTTTAGTGTATTTCAGACAGTTCAGACTCCTAAGTTTTCTTCATTCCTGTTTCCAAAGTTCCATTTAGCTGCTTTTCCTTTTAACTATTCTTTTTTTTTTTTTTCCATTTTTAAGTACTAGAGTGGCTTTTACCTATAAATACTCTACCTTCCTTAGGTTTTGCTAATTAATCTTTTAGCTATTTGCAATAGCCCATCTACAAATTTAAGCACATATGCAAGACTAATCCCTAAAGCTCAGTGTAAGAGTACAAGAAGCAAGTAGAAAGAACAATTTCACTTTTACAAAATTCAATACTGCCCAAACTGTTTTCATCATCCCTTTAATTTCTACCAAGATCAAACCACGTGAACAGATACAATCCTCTTGAGCACTAAATCTTCACAGTAGGGAAATAACAGTTCTCCTGTCAGATGTGGGAATCCCATGGGTTGGAGGTGTAAATACATTTCAGATAAAATAACTATAAACCGTCCTGCATTACGGCCAGGTGGAGGTGGCTACAGACAGAGAATTGTCTCACTTTAAGATTCTTCAAAGATTAAGGTCCTGACCTTATTTCTCCCAAATACTCTTCAAGTTTGTATTTCTCTCTGAGAAGCAGAACACATCAGTTTTAGATAATGGTCTAGAAGAGAGAGGACTGCTTATCAGATGCAGCAGTGTGGGCACGCACTGCACATCATCACAGATCTCCCAATCACCAGCAAACATGAAATGACCTTTAACTTTCATATTTTGATCTTATACTGAGCACAGTATGCCAGAAGTGAAAAATCTAGATAGAGCTCTTTAAAAGGCTACTCTTACATATTTAAAGAAAATCATGGACAAAGGGACAGGATTTAATAATAAAAACAAAATGAGATTTGGACTTCACAAGCAAGAATCACACAGGTATGAACGCAGGATATTGGAACAAGACTATGTAACAATACAGCTTGATAAATACATTAGTAACTATTTTATAGTATTTGGCACACTTTTTAAAGCAATTCTGTCATCTCACTTCGTCTTCTAAAAAACAGTAGTACACCTCTGCTTTCCCAGAAAAGAGACATGATTCAATTCCTAAGCAGTGTATTCTTTGCTACAGCTAAGCAGAGATACCAAAATGCTTCTTTCCCCCACACTTTTCTTTTTTGCTGTGTGATGGCTGTTATTGTCTGGATACAAGCCTTGAATTGTCACTTGTCATCGTGTCTGACCACTAAATGATACAGAGTGTTTATTAACTGATTTCACATTTCCTGCTTAGAAGATAGGTGTCTAAAGTAATGAACTCTCTGTACCCATCTGCCCTAGGTAGTGATCTTAGGTGGGATGAACTGACCTCTGGAATCATACATGGAGTTTGACTGTTGACCTTACAAGAAAGTCCAGATACTTCTAAGATTACTAATAATAGAGGACATGATTCAGACCTTTAATGACCAGCAAACTAAATCATGCTATTATTTTCTGCCCTCATTTAAAGATTTAGACTAAACAAGGTAAAGGTTTTTATACTTCCCCTTGTATATTTTATATATTATTGCTAAGGTTCTTATAGAAGCAAAAAATCCTTTGTCATATTAGAGAACAGCTTGCAGCAGAGTCCCTCCCTTTTGACAGTAGTGTCTACTTGGTTTTACACCCTTACAAATTATCTAGAAAGGAAAGATGAGAAAAGAATAAGAACATTAGAAAAAAATTTATCTGGTTTAGTCTGGGCCACAGGAGTGGATGTTTCTGAAGCTTCAGAGAGATTTAAAAAAAAAGCAAAAAATATAAGTCTAGGGGAAGGCATCAAGGCATCACATCAAATGAAATTTATTATTGATTAATGCAAATCAGGGAACCATTGTGTTTTAAATGACTATCCTTTCTAGAGAGATACTGGCACTACTGTAGACATCTCACTGTACAGTGACAGCTTCTTTCTGCTAAATAATAAGCAAAGCTAGAATCATAAACCAAACTGAAGGAATAGAATAGTGTGCAATGCACATCTTCAATAATGTGTGTAAGAACTTTATTGCACACAGTGTTGGCCCAGACTTTTTTAAGGAAAAAAGAAACTATAGAAATAAAAGATGTTCTGAAAAAAGCAAGTAAAATTATAAACTTCTTATAATAAAAATTGAATATATTTCAGTGGTACAAATCAAATATATTTCTGTAATAAGGCAGTATGAAGGAAGGGATATGCTAAAAGTTTTTAAGATGAAGTTTTGGGTCAAAAATAGGAATGAATTTCAAGAACATAGAGTCACTATACCAGAGGTGTTCGAGAGATTGCCCATTTGTTCAGTCAATCCACAGCTGCTACAGATCTAACTGAAAATGCCATGTGTAGGGGAGCAGGGGTCAGGTGAAGTTTACTTAGGAAAATGATACTGCAGAGGTCTTATAGTCCTGAGAATTGCCTGATCTGTCTTTTGCCTTAGGTAAAATGCTGGATTGATGCCCCCCCTCCTGGTTGGATCAGTACTGTGTTTCCTTTTTATTTTTTTCATAAGAATTTAGTCTTATTTTAAAAATTGTTACAGACACCTTTTACAATTTCAGAGTGGTATTTTCTCTGTGTTATAGTTGGAAACCTGTCTCCAAGTGCCTTGACAGCTTCACGAAGGCACTCTAGACTGTTAATTTCATCTGACATTTTCTTCAGACTTGTTTTCTGAGGAAAAAAAAAGAGATCCCCGTAGTCAATCAGTTTTTGTATTCATTTATTCAGGCTTCTAACAGAGAAAGTTATCTTGCCAGCTGAAGATGTACATGGGGAATCCTTGCCTTATGTGCCTAAAAAGGCATCTGCAGATTGTCCTGGATAGTAATCTTCCACAACATGAATAAATCAGATGTTCCCTACTGGTCTTCCTTTAAGGAGTTGTCAGAATAAATAAAAATACTTCTCAGAGACTCACAGTAATTTCAGGTAAAGAAAACAAACACAGAAACTTAAAAAAAAAAAAAAAACAGAGAAAAACACTGTATAAATTCTGTTTTCATCAACAAATTATTATTTTGCCCCATTAATGTAAATCATCAGGTTTTCTAAGGTAATTTGACATTATAAACTGTAAATACTAAGCAATAAGTAGCACTTAATGGAGACTCTGTGTTTCCAGTGTCCCTTAAAGCCAGTACGATGACTCTTTCTAGCATGGTATTTTTTTACTCAATTCACTGTTTACCACTTTGGTCCCAATATGACAGAGATATAGATACTTTCTCATGGGAATTTTAATACATACCTTTACTACCAATGCATATGTGTGCTATAACAAAAAATTTTAGTTCCTCCAGGGCTCAGTTACTACTGAGATTTAGGATGAGGCAACTTGCAGTCCCAAGAACATGTCCTAAACCCCCACAACATGCCTGGGTTATAACACAACTTTCAGCCAGGAAGAAAGAGGAAGGTTTAAAAGCTAATTATTTTTTAATCATTCAGAAAATTTCAGATTAGAAACAAACTACTAGATACTGGGGAATGATGTAATTGATATTGCCTGGGATGAGTTTTTCACATGTTAGTAGAAACACAGGGAAAGAGGAAGTCCTGGAGTTTCTAATGAATAAACTTGGTCATGCTTGATGAGCTTTCTTTCTCCTAATTCTTGCTCCTAAACTATATAATCAATCCACTTCTGGCTTGCTTTTCTTCAGGCCTCACAGATTATAAGCTTTACAATGTCATTCTTCCAAAAGCAGGAGTGGAGGGTCACCTTCGTCCAGTACCTAAGGCACTCACTGGGAGTGCAAAGTGAGACATTAAACAAACTGACCTGCCACTGATTCTTTTCTTTGGACATGAGGCTACCAAGAAAGTGGCCATGAGGTTATAAAGAAAGTGTCATCACCACCATGAGAGCCTGGGCATTTTGCCATTCATCCAATTCAAATTACACATTCTCTGAGCATGGGCAGGACTGTTGGGAAAGTGTGGGAAATGTAGGTGCTTCCCACTCATTCCTCAACTCTGACAGAATTTAGGCACAAATAAACAGTCTGGTCCCAAGGTCATGGAGGTTTCTGCATGCACAGAATGGCAGAAATAAAGCAGCTGTCAGTGCTGACTGAATTGTTATTGGAGTTGATATGGGAAATTTTGCCCTTAATTTACACAAGAAAGATATAACCGAAGTTCACAACAGTGAGAGCTGTAGATCCAGCTGATCAACAGCAGAAAGAGTGGTTGTTAAAAGATGAAGAGTTTTCACTTTGTCTCTCAAAGATGATATCTAAATAACTGTCTGAAGGCCATTAGACTAATAATTAAAACAGAGGTAAAGTAAATGATTTGCTATTCACCAGGTTGACTGTGGAAAAAAAAAAAGGGGGCAGCAGAAAAATCTGGGCTCTTTTCATTCTCTGTCAAGGACAGCCAAATGTTTTTGATGTGTGGCCTGCACCGTCATTACAGATTGAAGCCAACATACACAACTGTCCAAGTGTTTCTTATCTCTCTCTTTCTCATTGACACACTGTGTTGCCCCAGGCTACCTTTTGTTGGCTGTCCTTGTTTTGCCTGCCTGCTTCATTTCTGATCCTAAAATCCTGTTCTGGGGTAAAAGACTTTTCTACTTTGTCATGGATACCTCTTAACTTTGCCCTGTGAGCCAGTGAAAACAAAAAAGGGAATTAAATACATCTGTCTTGATATGACTTTATTTTTTGAACACTGCAACTCATAAAAATTATCTGGTAATGCTAAGCATTGGCCTGGTCCTATGGAAAAGCTAGAGGGTTAGTCTAATCTGTAATAATACTGTGCTTTAAAGACTGTACAACTATGCATGTTCCTCCTGTGAAATAAAGATGTCATAATCTCTAATTCTAAGTGTATCAAATGGGTCAATGTTTTAATTATAGCTACACCTTTAGAGAAGACCTGTATTTTCCAGAACCTTTATTCCATCATGAAACTACCCTCTCACAGATATAAAAGATCTGATTCTCCATTCGCATGAGCATAAATCAAATACTTGCAGTGAAGCTAATGGATTTACTGTGTTATGAAGGAAATGCAAAGTTCAAGCATTTAAAATGTGCAATTCTGTGAAACAAAGGTGGGTTTTTTTGTGATCCTTGAGTGACTACTTATGACAGGATTCACCATATTTACTCTTGCAAATGGCAAATAATTTCTCTTTAATTTTCATTCTGGACAGAAAATGGTTGGGAAGAGTCACAAAGTAATAACAACCTTGAGCACTTATGCAACACTTCACATTTCAAACTGCTTCAGAAATATAAACCAATTAAGCTGTCATTATGATTTATGCTAAGGGAGACAAGAAATATATAAACAAAGTCAAACAGAGATGCGAGGCTCCAAACTACAGTTCTGTGAATTAAAAATCACAGAAACAGCTTAGAGATGTAAAGCACAGGGGACTGGGCTAATCCTGGAAAATGGAAGATAAAACCATGAAGCAGACTGAGTAATAGCTAAGACGTTACCTAGTTACTGGTGAACGGTCATGTCTTTCCATATGTAACACAGAACTCAAGTACACCACTTGTCTAAATAAGCATTATCAGCTTCATCTTGCAAACAACTATCGTTCATTAGCTCATTAGTGAATTTCTTGAGATATCTGATTTACAGTGCAATTACCCCTAGCAGATCTGTTTAAACTGATAACCAAAGGGCAATTAAAATCAGTACCTACACCAGACCATTAGATGGTTTAAAGAGAAATATCTATGCTACTGGTTCCTTTTGCAAGTACATTGTTAACATTAGGAGCATAAATGTTAATTAGAGTAATGACTTCATTCAGCAATCTCTTTTCTACAAGGCCATTTGGATCAGAATCCAGCTCCTCTGTTTGAAAGGGCAAGTTCTTTTTAATTAGGACAGCTACTCCATTGGCACTAGTAATAAATGAGAGAAGAGATAAAGGTCTCGCACACCAAGGATTTTTCCATTTTTTTTTTTTTTGTTTCTGTGTAGCATTCAGTATTTCAGAAAAAAGCTCCAGTTTTAGTCAGAAAAAAAAATTAAAGTTCTCATTCTTTTAATGTAAATGTACATCTTTTACAAACATTTGTTTGAAGCTCAGATACTCTCATATGGTCATTTCTGAGATAAATTCTCCTCCCCGCAAGCTTCAGTAGGTAGATCAGTAGCTTTAGGTCATTGCTATTCCACTGGATCATCCCCCTAAGGCAGGGGTCTGTGCCAGAGTGAGGCTGGTTAAGAAAAAGCTTCAAAGACCATTTAATTTCAAGCCTTCTCTGCTTTTGTGCATCTCTAGCCCTTCAATCACGCTCTGCCCCTGTCAAAGCACAAACATGCAACTGGGAGAGGACGGGCAGCTCTTAGCAACGGTGAAGGCCAGTGCTTTGCCTAGTGCTGAGCTGAGCTTCAAAGTAAAGGGGCTCTGATTCCAACCTGGAGAAATCAGAACAGGAACAGACAAGTAGCAAAAAAAAGCGTGGGCTGAGGAGAAAGAGCGAGGAACAGAGGACTGCACTGCAAGGGCAAGAACCCTTCTTCCTCATCATTCTTGCCTAGACTGGCAAAGCCTTATGCACTTTCAAAAGGCCACTGCCACATTTCCCTCTTGAAATTTAGAATACATTATTACAGAATAGAATGGATTCTTATGAATTAATTCCTAGCAATATTTCTTCACTCTGGCCTTTTAACTGCTGGGCATCTGTATGCACTGGGCATACTTCAGAGACTCTGAAGTATCCTGTTTCTGCAGGTTTTGAGACCCACAGGTTACATTCCTGCCCCCGAAAGAGTGAAGAATAAGAAGGGCCAGACATAACTGGGACTAGATGTGGATGCCAGTCTTCAGCTAGTTGATATGGACAAGTTCTTTCTGGGCTCTAGTGCCAGTCTGTGAACATGTGGGCAAATTATGTGTGCAGAAGCATGATGTATATTCCTCTACAGAAAATAGTAACTAGCAGATAACATAAGAATACTCTATGGAGCAACCTATATCTCCTCTTAGCATCTGAAAATATGGCAACTTGTGCAGCTAGAGGTGTGCACATGAATATACCTGTGTTTACAAACACATACAGATGGTAGTAAAGTCATGCTTAAGCAAGATTTCTCATTCACTGACATGAGAGTTTTGAAAGCACATCTTAGTTTGACCCTAACTAGGTCACCAGCAGTTGCCAGTGGGAATATGCAGAGCCCCTTGAACAACAATTTATTTGGGCAATATCAACAATCCCTTTTTAAGATGAAACACAACAAGGAACTCTCTTACCCTGACACATATTCAGAATAGCATTTCTAAAATCAGTGTCTTTAATCCTGTAAATGACAACTGAGCAGAGTTTCTTTTTTCTAAAAATTGTATGCTCCTTGTACATACCTATAGCCAGTTAACACTTGATCTGACTTGTTCATACTAAAACACCATTATAGCAGGCCAAATATGCAAAATTAATAATTTTGCACGAGGTTTACCAAATTCTGCTCAGTTCTAAAGAGCTTTGATGGTATTGTGGCCAGTTGTTACAGCTGAACTTGACTCAGTATGCAAAACTCACAGAATTGCAGATTTGCCAGTTTGAAGTTACACCAGTGTAATGACAAGGTGATACAGACATTGCCCCTGCTAGGGCACTACATATATTCTAACCAAAATTTATAGTAAATCAAAGGAATATGTAGCCACTACCATAAAATAAGTCATCAGTGTAAGCCCTGCTATTAATGGTTCACCGTGTCAGAAGATCAAAGGTGACCCAGGCATGGAGAATGCACAAGAATAGGATCTTCAGACAGAAGGCAAGATTAGATGGTTACTGAGCAGGCTGCACGGAAAAACTTACAGAGCTACTGTCAGTTCTGATTTTTAAGCTGGATGTTCCACATTAAAAATGTCATTCAGAATGATCCTAAAACTTGCTGTTGCATGCCATTAGTTAAAATGCTGCGTTAACATGTAATTCATCAGTGCCTCCCTACTAGAAAGTTTTTGTGTTTTCTTTGGAAATGCTGAATTTCTGTGCACATTTTATGTCCAGAAGAACTATATTTACTGCTTTTACAGATGTCATTGTCACTATATTCACTAACCTTGCTGAGCAAGACCTATTTTTTGTGTAAAGTTCCCCAAATAACTTTTGGACTGCAGCAGTGTTCAAGTTGGAATAAATCCAAGGCTAGTGGAAGTTGTGCCTGACCCCTATTGCTCATCATTTCTTCATTACTGGACCATCATCCTAACTGATAGTTCACACAAATACTTTAGCTGATTTTGTCTGAAGTTGACCAGAGGGAACTATGAGAAAGAGAGGGGTGGGAGAAAGCAGCAGTGAAGAGCCAAGGTGGTTGCTTCTCCATCAGGGCAGCTGGTGCTGGGGAGGATGTCTGTCAGTGTCCCAGGAAAGGAGTGAAATCCAGCTGTCATACTGACATAATGAATCCAACTCCAACACTGCACAATAAAGGATGCAAATATGTTTTAACTCATTAACTTTTTTTTGGCCCTAGCATTACCTTAATATCCAACTCTTTTGTATTCTGTCTCTAAATCTCCTTTAGTTTTATGTAAGCCTGGATTAAATACAGACACCTCAAGTTAGTAGTCAAAAAAGCTTCCCAAATGCAGAACTCAATGTCCTTCAGATGACTGATAAACAAAGACTGTTGTACACCAAGTGCATTGGAGAACTGACTAACTGGTAACCCAGAAACCCAAATGGTAGTAAGTGTATTTAAAGTTGTACTGGGTAGATGTGAGAGCAAAACAATCAGGACTGCTTCGTTCTGCTGGTACGTCTGTAACTGGGAATGAGATTTGGGACAGGTCACTTGACCACTTATATGTCAGTCTGTCTGTTCACTAAATAACAAGACTGTTTATGGGAGAGACAGTTTTAGAAGATAATTACCTGGTGGTAAGAAACCTTTGGACAAAATCCATTCAGAGACTATATGAAAAAAGTAACGTATGGATTACCATGAATATGCATGTTTTTTTCACCCAAGCGACATGTTTTATAAATTGCCATGCTGATTTTTTTTTCAATAAGAACTTTTTTCATGGAAGCTTTTGAGTTAAATGTAGCTTATCTACTACCAATGTAGATATCAGTCACCAACTGAAAAGCAGGTTAACATACTAATAGACACATGTTATTTTCCTTTTTCTTACCTGTCCAGACATAGCATTTCATGAAATGCAACTGAACAGGTAACATGCAGAACTATTTCCTCTGAGGAAAGGTAGAAGGTATTTGTTATTCAGCTGATTACATTTTAATTTAAGTAAAAATTGTTGAACTGAAAATAGTTTTAGAAGGATTAGAAAAACAGTCAAATGTGAATTGTTTTAGCAAATCTATCCTTAAAATTTCATATACTTGTATTCTGATATTTTGTCTGTCTAATTTTGATTACAGTTTCTTAGCAAACATATTATAAAAGAACACGTTTGAGATTAAGAGTCATATTTTAAAGAACTGTTTTGCCAAAGCATGCTTTGCAATTCACAGTTGTTTCCTATACACACTGTGAATCTTTAGTTTCCAAAACATTGGTACTTATTTAAGCTGACTGAAAATGACGCAATTTCCTGGCTGATGGTGCTCTCTACAGAGTGGAACAGGGCAGGAAGGGCAGGAGGAAAACCAGAGGGAGCTTTCACAGCATAAAGGGGTCAATGCATTGCACAGTTACAATCTATGAGACACCTCTGGCACTGCTACTGTATTGGGGAGGTGCTGCACTGGCAACATCAAATACCTCTAGCATTATAAAAGTAGAGAGTGCTCCAATGTTTTTTGAGATGTACCGTGTAGATTTTAAATGGATATTTTACATTTATAGACTAAACAGACGGTGTGTTCTTCTGGGACGGCCCTGTTATGCAGTTGCTAAGCAGTCAAAATCTCACGTGCACATGGCCCGTGTGCCATGCGATGCCCAAGCAGAGTGTCTGCATCAGACCTGGGCGTAAAGGCACCTGTGCAGGCTCCTGCAGTGCCCCAAAAGGCTGGCTGTGGTTCAGGGGGCCACGCCTGCACCTCACACAGAGCCTTCTGGCAATGCCCATTAACCACACAATCCCCTAATCATACTTGGGGCAGCTCTTTACATGTGAAACTGCCGAAGCCCACAGTGTCACACTGGTGGTGGCACACTGGGAATGCCAGAACTATTAGATGGACCCATCTGCTGCGAATGCGGAGGATGCCAGAAATAGATTTGTCCATGATGCTATGCAACAGCACCTGCACCAGGCAATCACAACTTCTGACCTGAGCACAGACAGAAAAAGGACTCCTGCCTTGGGATTACTCCAACTCTGACCTTGTCCAGCCTGTTGGCATTTGTCACTACCGGGAATGTACCAACAGAATCAAACACTCCTCGTAGCAGCGTTCTGCAGGAGCTAGTGTGATCCAAGACAAGCCATCTCTCTTCTTCCCTACAGGAATCTTATTAATTGGTAAGAGGGGATCATATCCAAGTTCTCAGACTGTAACATATCATGGTATCTTTGTGGACACATCCATCCCTGAATTAATTGCCATTTGAATTGTTGTCTGTCTTTTAGGGAAAAAAAAATCCAATCTTAGTTCTAAAAATTTTAAACATGGTAACCCTGAGTATCTCATTATTTGCCTCCATTGCTAAAAACATGTGCTTTATGTCTAAACTGAACAGGTTCAAATTACAGCCAGGGGATCATGTTATACTTTGGCTGTGACACTGAAGAACTATCTATTACCTGTTTCTATAAACTGCAGAAATGTGCAAGATATGACAAAGTCACCCCTTCACCTTTATAGTGCTAAACCCAACAGATTCAGGCCTGAGTATCCCACATAAATCATGTTTTCCAGTCCTTTAATATTTCTTATGAACTCCTCTCCAACTTGTCATCTTCCTGCTTGAACTGCATGCACCACAACTGGACAGAGACAGCAAGGAGAGCTTCAAGCAGTTTCATACACAAAGATGATGTAACTTCCCAGGTACTACGGCCACCTTATCTCTTTGCCCTAACACTAAAGCAGGAACTCACACTCATTTAATGTGGTTTGCTATGCTCTTTAACTACCACAGATTATGAGAAAAAAAATCATGACCTGCACAAATGTGCCCCAGACTAATCATTCCTTCATGAGAAAACTTTATAACTTACTATCATTTACTTAGCTCTTCTAATGCAGATATCTCTGGAACAGTCACCTGCCATTTAGCAACCAGCCCTCCAGCCAGTAAAATACCTGTTTACAGATGTTTGGATTTTAGTTTCTGTGTATGTATAACCACACTAAAAGCACAGAAAGTTATGGTGCTTGTCTACTGGGAAAATGCCATTTTTATAAACAATTTTATACCTACTGATGCATAAGAAAGATGTGGGGGGGGCTGTTACACAGACAGAGCTCTGAGAATAAAATGACTTAAGCTTAACAGTGACAAGTTAACACAGACAAATACTTTTTTGAAATATTTTGCTTCCTAATAAGCCATTATGACTGAGAAACCTTCTAGAGAGATGGATGTACTCAAGTTTACATAACAAGAAGACCTGTATCAAAATCAAAGAATATAATGAAATGTGTAGATATATAAAAGTATGGATTTCATTCTGTTATTGACAGCAACTGCATGACAAACTGCTGGAACAAAAATGATACATGAGATGATATTAGTTACCTCTACAGCTTTATAACTGAAGAATAAATTATATACAATATCGTGCATGCATCACAGACCACTGAAACACTGTAACCTTGACCAAGCACAAAGTCAAATTTCAAGTAATCTGAATTTTAACTGATGTAAATATGTTTCTTCATACTCACTTCAACAATCTTTTGTTCAAGTGCTCAAGCAGGAGGTACATTCTTATCAAGACTTCTGTCAACTCCTTAGATATTTTGACTCCTAGTTAGGCTACCAAAACAATAAGTGTTCATCAGATATGATTTATTTAAATAAACTCTTTAATAAAAAGACTTAAAAATGTATATATCCATAAATTATATAATAAATTACATCCAGTTTTCACTCATCTAGTTTCACACCCATCCAGGTCATACTTAGACATTTGGTTATAGCTATAGTATGTGCTGGGGTATAAGAAAGATTGGAATCTGACTTTTAATTCTTGACCTGCTGCAAGCTACACTGATGTACAGTTTCTGTCTGTTTAATGTGACTTGTTAAGGAAGACTCCTTCCTAAATTATGCTTAAAACACTGTGTCAATGACACATCAATAAATGTAGCTGAAAAACTACAGTTTTCACAAAATGACTGAAAAAACCCCTGAACATGTAAAATTGTCTCCGGCTGTAACCTGATTCTGATACCCATTCAGGAAAAACTGGCTTCTACTTCTCACTGAGTGGGCAACAGAAAGAAGAAATTTAAGAAGGAGATAAAACCAATGTGAAGACAGCAAGCTTTAATGTTAGGAACCTATTTGATGTTATTTGGGAATAACTGCAATCCACACTTGTTCTAAAAAGTTTTGTACTTTTTAGTGTTCCAAAGGATCACTCAAAACTTATTATTTATTTAGTACCATCAGTCACCTTCTGGGCGCTTTAATGACTAGAATATCAGAAAATACAGGCAGAAAAAACACATAGTATTATCTAGTTCAGCCCCTACCAGCACAGAAGTATTTTTTCTTGCACTACAGTTATATTGCTTTCTTGTGTTTACTTGAAATATAATTAAGGTATAAAATCAATCTTAATTAATACTTTTTAAAAGTTCCAATCACCTCAAAAAAAAGAAATGCATATAGTTAAGATAAATTCTGTTGAGAAAAAAGAAATTAGAATCTAACAAATACTGTAATTTGAAAAGAGCACTTTACACATTATTTATCCACCCACCAGCTGAATGTTCCAATTCCTCATAGTGAGAGGTGAAGGGATGTTGCAAGTTTATTGCTGTCAATATTTGCTCCCCTTAAAGAATGAAGAACAAATAATACTTTTAGAATGATTTTACTTGTGCTGCTTCAAGTGCCTTTTATTTACAGTTTAATGCTCAAGAATCAAACAATCAAAATGAGAATGTCAAATGAGCGTTAAATGACATAAGGTAATCCAGTGGTGAAAATTCTCATGTGTTATATGGACTTCATAGCTTTAGACTGAATTTGCATTTGTTTCAGTTTTAATTTCTAAATTAATTATTACTGTGTTTCACAAACTATATTTAAATGTTTTCTTAAAAGAAATGTGGGCTATAAAGCTCTTTAAATGATAGAATTGTTAAAGACTGTTTAGATTAAGTCAGGAAACCCTTTCGGGCATGTGAGGGTACAAGTGAAATTATGTAGATAGCTGTGAGCAGAGGACAGTTCTGGAGAGAGTGAAATATTCCTTTTCATTCCACCCACACATTATCCATTCTGCTTAAATGGTGATGCATGTACAGAAAAAGGTATGTGAAATTGTCAAAAATGTGTCTGGAGAGACTCAAAAGTCTCTCCTATCTGTCATCTTTAACATTCTCTTCAAAATCCTGTTCAGATTCACGAAAAAGCCCAAACTCTCAGGTCATTCAGGATGCTTTCGAAACATTTTGAATAACTCTTTTTCTCTTCACAATAGAAGTTTAGGATTTCCTTAATTCTGTTTTTTATCCCTGATACCTTCTTCTGAAACTATCTTTCTGCAACTAAGACTCAAAGTGACAGTAGTATCCCATGCACAAAAATAAAAAGTGGTTTCCCTGGCAACAATATCGACACAAAAGCTCTCATGATTTTCTCTCTCACTCCTATGTCTTCTTAATGGCTTGAATAATCCAAATAGCAGAGAAAAGCAACATGCTTCTGATCTTAATGAACTGTAATAGCTAGAGACAGCATGAAAGCAAGCAAAGGTATTTGTGCTATTTATAAACTAGTGGATCAGCTGACTTAGATTCACCAGGATTTGAAATAATTTATATTATTTTCAGTGAGTCATTTAATGAAATACTTTAATGTGTCAGGCTGCGTGCAAAATATTCTTACACTTCCTTTTAATGGGCAGTTTGATCTGAAAGCTATAATACATAGGGAATTAAGAGAAGCATGGGTTGTATCTTCAATACTATCAAGAGATGGGGGAAAAAACCCAGCAGTTAATTAACAGACCAGAGAATGAAGTGGCCATTTTGAATCCAATGATTCAAGCCTGAAGAAGGCTTGAATCAGTTTGTGACTCGTTAGCCCTCAGCTGAATCCTCCCTAGACCTCTTACCAATCACAGAATCAGTTAGGTTGGAGAAGACCTCTGAGATCATCAAGTCCAACCTATGACTGACCACCACCGTGTCAACTAGACCATGGCACAGTTTTGACTATTTTGGGTTTCTCTTAACACTTCGGCTCATCCTATAAGAGTCATTCTGTCTGCAGATTGACTTCCCCCATGGCTAGGAATACCGTGACAATCTAAGGGAAACAAAATGAGAAAACTGTAATTGTTTGGAAGGAGTTGTTATCCGTCTGCTTTTGTCATTTAGCATTCACACCATCTTTTCAGCATTTACTCCTACAGAGAAGTGCCACTATTTATAAGATGGCTTATCCTGTACAGTTATTTACCTTTTTGAAATATAGGACTTTTTCCCCCCCATATTACTGTGGGAACATGTACCATACCAGAGATGCTAATGGTGGATGTAGTCTTCATGGCTACTTTTACACCAATCTGTCTTATATCATTGTTTCTGGGAACATCTATCTAAAGAACAAAATGATACTACAGTTTGTATAAAGAGAGCCTTCTCAAGCTCAAGCCATGACTAACTACCAAAGTTCACTCCAGACTGTGGCTACTGGATGCTGGATAAAACAAAGACCACAAGGTTACCAACTAAGGAAACTGGAAATATTTGTCTACAGTAAAGCAGAAGACAGAGCACATTCCCAAATCTTCTAGTTTAATTCTACAGTTGCGAGCTAGAGGCATTTGATACACAGCCAAATACTTGTCTGAGATTTTATGTGATAAGAAATGTGTAATTTACAAAATTCTTTGCTGGTTCTTCCAGGACTGAGAGAACATCTAACTATCATTAGCATTCACTGGATGCCAAGATCAAATGTATAAATATTACATTACTCAAACATGAATATAAATGAAAAATGAAGCATGTGAAACTAGAGCATGAAGTGAACCTCAAAACAATTGGCAATGCCAGAAATGGGGAAAAAAAAGATTCAACTGATGCAATAGAAAGTTCATTGTTAACATTAACAGAGGCTGACACTGAATTTTGTAACTTCATTTCACTGCATGGGATTGGGCAATCAATAACAAATTCTGAACTTAGGTGTCTACCTTTAGTGTATGAACTCCCAGGACACATAGATCCTAGGAGATCAGGATTACAGTCCAGCTGACTAAGCATAAGTGCCCTCTGTAGCTTTAGAGCCGGTAAGATGCCTTAGGCATTCACACAGGACTGGAAGATTTGAAACAGGACCCATGGGAGACCTGTGCCCTTCTGGAATAGCAGCTGAAAGTCCAGTGAGACACATAAGGTCTGTCTATACATTAGCACTTGAATTTGGATCAGAAGCACATATGATGCAACCCTCCATTAATCCTATTTACCATGCACTGCTGTACTTACTCCTTTCTGATGACATTAACACAGATGATGTCCTCTGCCCCCAAAGTGTGGGCAGTCTGCAAGACTTGGATAGAACGTAACCTGCAGGATGTACCAAGTGCAGAATTGGGACCACAGCATGTGAATGGTTCTCTTTAAAGAGCTGCTCCTATGTTACTGTACCCCCCAAAGTAAAAAGGCAGCCTACATTTTCCCAAGTGATTGTAAAGAACTTTGTTGAAGCAACTGAAATTCCCTGGCCTGACATTGTCTCTGGAGTGGAGGGAATAGTTTGGTCCAGCTTGAATTGATGTCTAGTGGCTGATCAGCTGAATCCCTCTCCAGGTTCCCCTTGGATAATTAACTGGATCTCATTTGCAGTGGGACAGCAGACTCCTAGACACAAGTATCTTAGCAGTGAACTGACTCCAACCATTTGTGTCAGCATCACAAAATCTTTTAGGGACAATTTCCTTTTTTGTTACCATCCCCAGTGAAGATAACTAGAAACTACAGTCTCTGTTGGCAGTAATTGAAATGGTGTGGGTGATCTTGGGTATCTGATAGGTAAGCAGAGCTCTTTGATGTTCTTGTCCCTATCCAATATCCCTTAAAACTTTTACACTAAATATCAAAAGAAAAACTAAATGTCAATACTATTGAAATCTTTAATTAATAGAGAACAAATTGCAGTTAATATACAAGAGACATGGGGGCAGGTTAGTGCCTGTGAAAACCAAATTTATCTTATTTGTAGCCAGATGTTAGTTTCTGATGTGAATTTTCATTTTAGCTTAAAGTAAGAATTTTAATTCATAGCACTAATCAAAACCTTCTCAAATCTTGTAAAAAATGTAAATAAACAACACTTATTCACCATGTGACACTAAGATGAGTCTTGTAAAATAAACATAAAAATTAGCATTTTCGATCAGAAGTACAGATGGGAAAGATTTATTTTGTTCTTAAAGCTGGATTCTAGGGATACTTAGGATAATAATTTCCTCAAATTACTTTCTCAGTCTGTGCTTTAGTTTACTTTTAATTTCTTAAATAAGAACTTTTTTTCTGCTTCTTTTCAAAAACATTCTATACCCTGGAGGATTTTGCTGTCAGAAATAAACCCTGAGAGCTAGATGAGATCCTTTCTTTTTAAATTTAATCTGGCTATTTTACTAATACTGCTCACAACATCCTAAATAACCTTATTCCCTGCTGACATTTACACATTTCAAATATTTGAGAGCGTGTTTTGCAATCACTTTTTCACTGTAGGTATATTAATCATTTAATCTTTTCATTATGCTGGTCTCTCTGGGCTCGATTAAAAATTAAATTGAATAAATACATAAATACTCTGAGTAATCAGGTAAAATTCTAAATCTACTTTATCCACACTGCTTACAGCTTACTCCTCTGTCAGGTTTTGTTTCCTAAATTCAACTCATTTCAAACATCTTCTAACTCACGTAGGTACTTCTAAGATTTTTGCCACAAGTATTTTCAATCATCTTAATCTAAATTTTTAACCTAAAGTAAATGGATTCAAAAATTAGATAAATCTTCAGAAATGGTATAATTACTTCAGTTAATGCTGAGATAATGATAACAAAACTGCTTAACACCAGAGATGTGACTCCGAATACAGGATCCTGAGATTTTAAAGCCTCCTGTAATAATAAAAAACTCTGAGGATATGAAAGTATATGAGAAAATTTATGAGCCCCATTAATTATTTTCTGCAGGCAGTAGAGACCTTTTCCTAAGCACTTGTGAAAAGAGTTTTTTTACTCACTATACTAATAGTCCATACTCACGTGAAGTAAAAGAAGCCAAAGAACATGACTATAAAGATGCGTCTTTCATTTTACAGTTTCTCAAATTTACCCATTCTTACTGCTTGAGCTCTGTGTGTGGGTAACTAGTTTGTGGATAGTTCATTTCAAGGATTATTAAAATTCTGAGCTATAATTAGTGATGTTATTTGAACAGAGTTCATATGTTTTAGGTTATTACAGGAATATTAATATGAAAAATCCTAAATGGAGAACAATCATGAAACAGCATGTTTATGGGAACTCTGCAATAAATATTCAAATTGATTGTTGATATATCTGCTGAGATTCAAATACCCAGAACAGAATAAGCTGTAAGAGAATCAGAAAAATGAGAGTACAAACAAGTAGTGTACTAGAGTGAAGGGATATTTCAAATAGCATGCATTAAGATACTTTTAGATAACTACAGTGAAAACATAATTTTAACTGATAATGGAACACAAATCAGCATCTTTGGATTTCAGTTTTTCCACGTTCATTAACTGACCTGGAGGAGCACATCATAACTTTACATTTAGATAGAACGGTGATCTTGTAAGTGACTTTAAGACGATAAACCGAAGCCTATAATATCCAAACCCCAAACTTCTAAATCTATCATAAGTCATTTTCAGTTTAACTACTTTCTTAGCCTTCTGATAGCTATTTCCTACTGGCAATAAGGTGCTTCTAGTCATATATTTTTCACATTATTTCATGCAGACAGCATTCAGGTATATTTCTCAAAACTATAAGTTATCTTAAGTGTTACAAATTTTACTTCTATAGTGTCATTATATGTTCACCAAATATATACCCCATGATCTGCTTTCCAAACACTCAATTAATTTATTTTTGAAATGTGCATCTTTAGCATAGGGTACTGTGAAAACATAAGTATTGATTTTGGAATTAATATTTTAAACACATACAGAAAAAGTTAGAACTACATCATGATTATTTTCACCTTTTTTTAATAGAATGTTTCAGCTAAATGATGTGTGACAGCTTTGCCCTAGTAATAAGATGACTAGAGAAAGACAGTTTCCATTGATGACTGCAGCTGCTCCAGTATGAGACACAATTCGGAAGCGTTATTGTACCGGTGATGCAATCGTTCCTCACGACTCAAACATTAAACTATGGATACGAATCACCTGAACGAGACTACTGTGAATCTCTTGAGAATCAAATCCTACTTGCCCACTCAGTGATCCAGTTGTGTTCACTATCACAAACTAATTTCCTTTGCAGATTTATAAAACATGTCGTTTAAAAAAAAGGCCTTTGGTTCTTTAGGTATGGTCATTAAGTGTTAGTTGTTTAGCCAGAACTTTAACCAGATTATTGAAACTGGTGTTGATGAAATTATGAAAAGTAATACACAATTGTTCCTAGCTTTAGATGTTGTACTCTAGATGATATAACATTTAAGAACAATTCTTCTTAATTATCTGAAACATCACATATGCCTCTATACTCTCCTTAGAACAGGCAGAGGAAGATCACCTAGGTTTCTAATTTTCTTTTCCTTTAATTCGGAAATGACTGAGGACTAATCAGGATTTTTGTCACAGTAACTTGATTGGAAGTGTGAAAAAATATCCCTCACAGCCTCCTCAACTAACATGACTGCATTGGCAAAAGCCCCAGACTGGACATATTTATACTAGCAAAGAACGCCTTTTGTTGGGATAATTTATCTTATTCATGGAACCAGTGGGAGTTCTGTCCTTATAAAACCTCTCCTGGTAACATAAGGCACGTCTTCTCAAGAATGTTTTACTGATTTCAATATATCAGCAAATATGTCTTAGTGTAAGAAGTCTTTAATTCAATTAAAAATTAATACTATTCAAGCCTTAATGCTTTTACTGTATAAATTAATTTTAATAACTTACATAATAATTATGATTAATGATAGCAAATTTTTACCTAATATTCAACCAAAGTTTTAATCAAACTCCTGAAATTTCCAAAGGTATTGAATGTATCTCAGAATTAAGTGTTTTGTGTCCTTCAGGTACACTATTTTTTATCTTTCCTTTTTTCTAAGATGTTTTTCCTAATATTGAAAGTCCTCACCAGACCTTTTTGGAACCTTCTAGGTTATGTCTATACATTTTCCTTCTGTATGTTTCCTTTCTTTACTGCCTTGTTTGTCTTTCATCCTACTGATGTAATTTTATCTGTTTAGAAAAATTACGCTGTTTGGGGGGAAAAAAGAAACACATTTCCTCCTAAGGTAAGTTTGATTTGCCTGGAACCGAATGGACACCCTTGGATACCAGGAGACAAATTGCTTATATATAGTTCCCTTTCACACACAGGTTTGAAATCTCATTTTATTGCTGTGCTTCAGAAGCAATATTATCTCAGCCTCCTTGATGTCTGTTTTACTGAACTTATTGCTATCTTAGTTCATTGCAATTCTTGCTCTCCAATTATAGGTGAAAGATACTCAGTTTCAGTTATTTACTCATGGTTCACGTGGGACCATTCAGGAATGTATCTGTTGTGTAAAAATATATCTTAAACACAGATCTTCAAAAAAGCTCGTAAGTTTTCTAGAGGAAAAGATATCATTGTACAGTATATCACATAGGTAGCAGAACAGATAGAAAATTGCAGAGTCTAGAAACTACAAGTAATAACAAAAGCAAGAGATAAATATGTCTTATTAAAAAGTATGAGTGACCTGGTGAACACTGGAATATTTGGTGAAGATGATGATGAGCTATTAATTGTATTTATTAAGAAACAATTTCCATGAAAGCAAAAACACTAACTGTTGAGAAATAAGTTTTTTTGGGATTTAAGTTATTTATTCTTACAGTTCTTCACAAGCCACCATTGAAACCACTTATTTGGAATAAGGCTGGGGAAGCTTAAAAGTTGCAAAGGTGTACTTTGCACCAGCAAACATCATCCCAGAGGGACTAATAAAAGCTCCTCCAGGAACAATCTATATTTGCTGCCATGAAAAGAACAATAATGTGTCTAAGAAGGAGCCACAAATCAGTGAAGGTGTGCAGGAAAAAGATTGTATCAGTGAAGGACAAAATGAACCGATTCTAGCTAAGAAAGGACACATTCTGTACTTGATCTGCCTTGCAAATGCAATATATCAGGGGAAAATTACTGGCATAAAGCAAAGTTATTAATAAGTAATGATAGCTGGTACCCAAGCCCTGCTGGAGCTCTTAGTGCAGAGCATGAAGCTTCCAGGCTGCCTCTATGGGTAGAGAGTTCTTTTCTCAGCCTTCTTGAAGGGGAGGACTAGAAGTCTTGCTGTAAGATCCCATTCTCCTGAAGAGCAGGCCTGGGTATAGAGGCCATGGGGACCCGAGTACCATTAACTTGATCTTCCTCTGTGCCACAGAACATGAGGAACATTTTCTAAGCCAATTCTAGTGTGAACTAAAGCTTAGATGGGATAGCTTCCTGTGCGTTTGTTGTCTGAAGAAAAAATAAATTACTTTCTGCTGTAATAAGGACAGTCTAGATTCACTCCCCCTCCCTTATATTATCTACTTAATTTCCTGCTATCTTGCATGAATTTGTGGCACCTCAAAGTTTTAGTTTCTTCCAGACTAAACATCTTGCAATTTCTCATTGCTATCAAAGGGTATTTAATTTTAATACCACCTTACTCTCTTACATTTCTTTCAGTCTTTCCATTATTTTTTCAGCTTGATTCCTCTTCTCCCTCTCTATGATGCTCTGTGATGAGGTCCCAGGTTACATTACATACACCAAACCCATTCACGTGCTAGTTAGGAGAGTGTCACAGCTCTCTTCAATTAGTGAAGCTGGTGGAGAAGCGACAGTGAGCACTGACTGGTGGAGTTGCAGTGAAGTGACATGTTGATAACTTACACCTTGGATCCAGAATTCGAAGCATTTCAGTGACAAAAAAACAAGTGGGGAAAAAATAGCATAAGAGTATATGCAATAGCATAAGAGTATATGCAATGATTCTAGGAATACTTAGAAAGTATTTATGAATAGTTTAGTAATAGACTGAACTAATTGCAAGTCAAATGCTGTGTGGGAGAAATCAGGGAGGAATATGATCATTACCTCTCTCAGGAGGGTCAAACCCACAGTAAGAAGAAAAATGATTTTGAATGGCCTCGGTTGATACAAATAGGAACAGTGGATTGATGCTGTGCAAAATGAAATCTCCAGCCAAGTATCAGGAAGGATTTTCTCCCCATTAGGATGTCAGATCACAGAACTGTCTCCCAAGGGAGGTGGTGCAAGGAGCTGCACTGTATGAGTCATTTAAAATTAGACTGAAACAAAGCACCTGCATATACCTCAGGCAACATAGCTTTGTTGGCAGGCAGACAACCTCAATGACCTGACAAGACTTAACTAGCTCTCCTTTCTATCATTCCATTTAATTTTAGTCTGTTCATATTAAGTAAAAGAAGAAAAAATAGCATTTTATGAAGCACTTATATATTCATTTTCCCAAGTGACTGATTACAAATGAAAAATACATAAATTGTCATAAATATTCAGACATCTGATAGGTAAATCTAATGATTAACTCTGGTTTGTGTTATTATTTAGGAAGTTATTTTAAAACATTCCCCCTTTCCCCCCTACCGGAATGACAAATTTTCCTTGCCAGAAGGTGAGCCAGCCAGGGGTAATCAAATACATAAACAAGATTTAGTAATACCTGGAATGATTATGGTTAGACCATTTATTTTTGGATTCCTACTGCTTGAAATATCTACCTTTGCAGACACTCCTTGAGAAATGCCAAAGCAAAAATGGTAGCAGCATAAAAGAAGATAGTGCCGATAAGAAAACATTTATGTCTGAGCAGCAAGACATTCTAAATTTCCTCCCCTAAGTTTTTCAGCATGTATTTCAGAGGACTGAATACCTCATATGCTTTTTCTTTTCAGTTCCAGCCATTATGGGCTAAACAGAGAAAGGAGAAGATTTAGCATGAAGCTTTGGGGGAGTTTACAGGAAAAGAACACAGGGAACAAATTGATTACTTGATTCTTAATCTACTTCTGCTATTGAAATTCACTTCACTCTCCTCTTTGTTACTTTTTACAGCTATTTTACATGACCGAAAAGGAATTAACATGTCTGTAATTATATCCTGCAGAATGTGTGGGGAAAAGTAGGATGGCAAAGAAAAGTTCCATATTCTCAAAACAAGGATAACAGGTAACCTTCACTGCAGAAAACCAGTACATGACCTTGTGGATTAGTAGGTAGGATATTAAATGTATTTATCAAATTTTATGTTTGAAGAAGAGCAAATAAAATATCAATATTTAGGAAAGAGGAAAAAAATCCAAGAACACAGTGGTCTGCTATTCTGACCTTAAAAGTATGCAGAGCTTTAAAACATACTGAAGACAAGCCACAGTAACCTGATCTCTCTTCACTGTGAGAGTTTGGCATGGACCCTTGCATAGGAAGCAACTAAACCAAAATGGTTCATTCAGCTTAGCAGAACAAGGATGAGGTGGAACACAAAGATGCTACATTTGCAAGGGGTGATGTAAGAGTGAAATGAAAAATGAACTGGTAATTAAACATAATTTTTAATGTCATTTCACACATCATAGGCTATCCCATGTAGCCTCTAGAAACCAACAGAAGGAATTAGAAATCTACATGCACTTACAGTCATTGAACTAATGGAGACATAATGCAATAACTCAAACAACTAAATTTCTGCAATAGCTGGATAAAGGCTCTTTTGGAAAGAGAGGATGGGAAGGTGAGGTGACCTTTTTGTGAGACTGCAGGTGGAATGCCTGAAGCTCTGCCTGGGGATAATGTACTGGTGCGTTGTGTTACTCTTCCCAAGGTGCATTTCCTTTTGCTGAACTTCATGAGTTTCCTCTCAGCCTAATCCTCCAACCTGTCCATGTCCATCTGAATGGCAGCACAACCATCTGCTGTATCAGTCTCTCCCAGATATGTATCATCTGCAAACTTGCTGAGAGTACACTGTCCCATTTTCTGGATCATTAATGAAGATGTATAAAGAGCAGTATTGTCCCAGTACCAACCCCTGGGATACACCACCAGTGTCTTACCTCCAACTTAGGTTGTTGCACTGATCTCAACCCTCTGGACCGGCTGTTCAGCCAGTTTTCAATTCACCATCCTGTTCACTTATCTAATCCATATTTTGCTTGTCTGTGTGAGTATTGTTGGAAACAGTGTTAAAAGTCTTATTAAAGCCCAGGTAGGAAGCATATGCTGCCCTCTCTTCACTCACAAAGCTAGTCACTAGATGACCTGAAAAGGCCCCTTCCAGCCTAAAAAGTTCTGTGAGCCTGTGATCTTGAGGATGACCCTTTGTGCCAGACAAGAAGAGCAGACAGACTGTGGCAATTTGTCTGTCAGATAGTAGATAGCCACTTTAAGTGTCAAAGTGGTTGGCACTGGGTAATATCAGGTTTACTGATATGAGTAAACCTGGAACCTGACCCCTACCTGTCAGGTTTCTTTTGCAATCGCAGGGAATTTTAGAGCTGACTTCCTCTGAATTTATACTCATCAGAGCTATCAATAAAAATGTCTCTCTATCTGTACCCAGTACTCTAAAAGACTGATGCATTTTACTGTCCTCTGTTTCATCATCAGCCCTGGAATACAATCCCTGTCTGCTAAGAGCCTCTTCTGGGATCTTAAACAGCTGTATAGCAGTGTTCACCTCATCTACTTAACTCCTTCAGCCTTGTAATTTAGTGCACCCAAAGTTAAGAACTAAATTTCTCAATACAGAGAATAGTGAGAATTCAATGCCTCTACCGGATGATTAGGAGCATTAAGCCAAACACTTCATGTTACATACTGTGAATAACCACTCAGTCACATGCTGTTTTTCCTGGTGAATTCCTAAGTCATTCACACAATGAAGATGTACAAAATGAAATGAAAGAATGGTATTCAATAATTATTTTTATCTGAATGTTCTGTTCATAACACATATCATGCAAACTTCTGAACTTGATGAAGTAGAGGTGCTGTAAAGAATTTTTTTTCAATCTCTAGTAAAAACATACAGAGAAAGCATTGAAAGTAACTGATTTGTTTTACCTTCTTTTGCCTTGATGACTTATTTGGAATGGCACTTCTGAAAGTAAATGCTATCTCGCAAACTAATGTATTACTGAGCACCTTCAGAATGAGGAGTAGAAAGAATGAGATAAAGCAGCAAAGCAATTATTTTGTAAATTGGAGTTAGCTGCATGAAGACTACTATAAAATGTATCACTGTGCTTTGCCCAACTCTTTTTTACAAACAAAGATTATACAGACAAGTTGAAAAGTTATGACAGTTCTGAAAACAAAGGAAACTGCAATCTCTAATTAAAACAACAAAACTGCCCCCCTCCCCCCCCCCCCCTCCCCCCCCCCCCCCCCCCCCCCCGTTTTTATATATATTAACAGTATTCTGTAAGACAATGCATTTCTAAGAGGAAAAAACCCATCTCAAAAAATTTGGTCTATGTCACGCAGGTTTCTTCCCAAATCTTGCTTAGATAATTGGATTGCCACACTTCAAAAAAAAGGGTCTCTTGATTTATATCAGCTGTGTCCCCATTTGAAGTCACACATAAAAATGAGGCTCTGTACAAGCCATGTGATGTGCCATTAAGGTAAACACTCCAAACACACACTCTAAATACATATAATGGGGAGCCCATGAAATGTTCAAACACCAGAACAATTTTCCTAAGACATCATCCTTTATTATTATGCTTGGAATGACTTTCTTTCCCCCCCGATGTGATCTTACTGATAAAAATCAGTAGTATCTAGGGTCAAAAATAGTTTAGGATGCAGCAAATTACTCATAACTGATAAAAACAAAAACGCACACAGAATTTATATAGAGACTGTTTAAAATCCAGAAAGTCACAGATGCAGGCTCTGCTCCAGCTAATTCAACCTAAGCCTCAACAAAGAAGATAATACTAACTTTTCACCTCACAGTCCCTAAAAATATCTTTCTCCTTGCTTCTCTGAGTTTTCACTAAAGGTGAGGCAAGAGGGTTACTGTACCATGGTCAGCTCAGCCTCCTCATAACACAAAGCACCTCCTGTTAACTGTGGTCCTCTTAGTGTTTTCTACCTGACCCTTTGGGATAATCCCAGTACGGAAAAGGCAAGACCACCACCACTCCTATGGGTGGCAATACAATATTTTGCTTTACCCTAATCAACCAAGCATACTGTCTTCATCTCTAGGTTCCTCCTTTAGCTAGAAGAGTCCACCCTGACATTGACAGTAAGCCCTCAATGTGGGAGTTGCAATGAGGCAGAAAAGTCTGGGGGCTGATGCTGTAAAGGCATTGCCAGATGAATTACGAAGGGAAATTGTTAAATAGTCTTACAGGGATAGCTCCTTCATTTCTATTATTTTGATTTCCTTCCTTTGTCTTTCCAGCTAAATTTCACCACTGAGCTTATAATCATGCACATCATACCATATCTCCCTTCATATTTTTTATAGCTGAATCAGTCAGAGTTTTAATTTGAATTTTCATCGATCAAGAGATTTTCATCCTGTCTCAGACACAGAAGTAGAGGTTTTCCAAAGATAATAACAGTTTCAGTAGCCTGTAGGAGATTTAATTTGTATTTCTTTTAGCTGCTGAGTTTTTATGCTCAGCAGACTAGTATCCAAATACAGCTGGGAAAAATATGACAACAAAATGTGTGCTGGGGATTACCAACACAAGTACCTGCAACCAAAATCTCCACAGGGAGGTAAGACAAAATTTTTCTCGAAGGACTCTCAATTATGAAGTTACAATGGCCAGTGGCTTTTGGTAAGGTCTAAATGAAAAAGCAAACTTCTGTCTGACATATCCCAAGTGTAAGCTTGGTGAGGAGGATACTCCTTCCCTTGGCACACTGTTAATCTGTAGGAAGTGAAGTGTTCCTCAAAACAGTGCTAGTGTGGGATCTACTCCACAGCCTGTATCCCTTTGCTGTGAAGCCTCTAACAGGCCTTGCACATACCAGACAAGGGAGGAGGAAAGACCTGCACCTTCTTCCTTTTCTCTTTGCAAAAGCATTTCAAAGTCTTATCATAGAAAACTGTTAATGGGATATTTTGTGATAGTAAGCAGCTTATGCAGCCTACTGTAATAAAAAGTAGGTAAACTAGCTTGCTTTAGATAAATCCTTTTGGAGTTATTATGAACCAGACTGAATACAATTCTCTTTAAGAGAATGTGTTAAAAATGCTGACAATAATATTGTTCCATATCGGAATCTCTGGTTTAAAATTCTTTAGTTGTGAATTAACTCTCCTAATGATGCTTTAAGCGATGAAATCATTCAGTTTCTTCATTTGCATGTGATTAAACAAATGTAACATCTTTCTTTAATTAAACTGGGCAAGAAAGCAGCCATGAGCTACACCATTCCCAGATCTCCACAGTGACAGGACCTTCCACCTCCTCAGAGTGAGAGAACACTGCATTCTCAGCTGCAAGAGCCATTCCAAATCCTCACTGTAATTGCCTACATTTTGAACTCTCATTCTGCCACTTTTGGCTAATTTGCCAGCACCCTTTTATTCATCACAGCACCCACCTCTTCTCCCTTCCTCACTTATTTTCCATACTGGCTTTACTACCTGCATAAGTCTTTACTCAGCTCAGCATTTGCTTTCACCTTTCCTCTTCTGGTTAGCACCAGCTCTTACAAAATCTCCTTGTATTTTTCTGTTGCTCCTGACATGCCCTCAAGAAGAACTATTTATAACCACACTATGATGTCACCAACTTCAGGCAGCTGAAGTTGGAAGGGACCTCCAGAGGCCATTTCATCCAAAATCCCTGCTTAAGGAGGGTCACCCGGAGCAGGCTGCCCCTGGCCAGATGGAGTCTGAATATCTCTAAAGATGGATATTCCATAACCTCCTTGGGCAACCTGTGCCAGCACTTGGGTCACTTTCACAGTAAAAAGGGGTTTTATGATATTCAGATGTAACGTGTTTCTGTGTGTGGCCACTGCCCCTTCAATGCCTCTCTTTACCCCTTTCACACCTCTTTCATCTCTCTCTGTAAGTGTTCTGATGTACAACTGTGACAGTGATGTCATGTACAGTGTGATGTACAGTGCTTGACATTCAGCTGCCTTCCCTACTGACTGCTGTCATCTATTGTCCTTCATCCCATGATGCAATCATAAATCCTCATGATGCAATCATAAAGGGAAAGGGCTTTCTCCATTTTTTCACTGTTTCTGCAGTACCTACGCAATGGTTTCCAGTCTACACCTGGGGTTCTCTGACACCACGTAAATACAAATAGCAACAATTGTTTTGTTTAAAACTCCCATAACCTCTATGCTTATTAGAGAAGAGCATTCATATGCACAGAACACAAAGGACAAACAACTGTATCATTTTCCTACAATCGACCCCAATGCTTGTGGAAGACCCTGCAAATGTGTCTACCCACGGACAAAAAGAGTATTTGATTCCCCATCACCAACTTGAAAGTTCAGTATTCTTGTCATGCACATCACTATGCAATTCAGAAGGACTTAAACATTATTTTTTTTATTGAAAATTTTTCTCCTGTAGTCCTGAGTTCATTGATAGAATATGTACATAATTTGGGGGTGAACTTAGATCAAAACAAGATTTTTGTCTTTGCATTCCTCTAATCTTCTGCAGCCTTGAGGATGCTCTAAACTGTGTCAGATATCAACCCACCATGGTCATGGCTAGCTCTTATCCTATCTGTTTCTGGTGATGTCTGAAGGAGCTTAGGCTTATCCTTAACTGAGTTGGAAACATAGATCTAAATCCTGAAGAACCACTCAGTTTGCAGATGCTGCAGCCCCTCTCTTGCACTACTTTCAGTGCTGGTGCACTGAATATATTCCATTTTCCTCATGCCGGTATAGGTTTCTTCTGCATCAGTAGTATCTTTCACAGCTTATTCTATATTCTTGGCTATTTTTTTCTGTATGCACAAAAAATAATTGTAAATGTAGGTCATCACCTGGGCTATTATATTTAATTCTCTAGCAGTATATTTAACCTCAGTTGCTGATTGTTTCTCCATTATTTTTATTGGAAATACAAGGGGAGCCTTCCATTGGCCAAAAGACCCTGTAGATCTACTTATGTTTCCATTTACACAAGGTAAAACATAGAGTAATTATTTCTGAAAACTGTGTAAACCAAAATACAGATTTCTCTACACTTGAAAGGTTTTGTTCATTTGTTTTTAATGTCTTTAGGGTTTTTTGTTTGGTTTTAACCAGAAACTTCCTTACTTTGAAACACAAACTCTTCTTTTAGTGTTGTTTTTTTGGTCTTTTATCTTTCTTTAATTAGCTCACTTGGGATGTAATGTAACTCTATTGCAGAAAAAGCTGTATCAGTAGCTGAATCCTTCTTTTCGATTAACCGTACAAATCCAGGCCTTCTTCCCACACTCATACTGCATTATTCTGCACTTGGCACAACCAGCTTCTCTCAAAGTCCTTCATTATTCCAAGTTCATCTTGACAGAAATCAGCCCATTCTCTTGTTTTGTGCCAGCATGCAGAAGGTTGCACACTTTTCTTCACCTGTCTGAAGTCCACCATAGCAACCAGGACCAGGGTTGCGAGTAGGACTGCAAAGTCCCACAATACCTTGCTATTGAAACAGAGTAATCAAGGTGAGATTTCAAAAAAACCACGTAATTCTTTGCAAGGCCATAAAATGGAATTTTTTATGTCTTACTCCAAAGCAATTTCTGCTAAAAGAATAGAAATACAGAAATTGCCATCTTTGCTACTATAGAGAAGCCTTATTCTGGTTTTATAGAACATTGTGCAAGCAAGGGAAGACCCTGAGGGTCAGTTTTGCTCTTAGGAAACTCCTCAGAACAGGTATGTCAGAAAGGCAGAAGCATGGACAGGCGAACAAGGAGAAATAGAGAATCGTGTCCTGGATACACAGGGCAGAATTAGGAAGGCCAAAAAACAGCTAGACATGAGATTACTGAAGACATCAAGGGCAGCAGGAGAGGTTTCTACAGCCACAGCAGCAACAAAAGGAAAACTGGGGAGAATGTGGGCCTGCTGCCCAGTGTGGTAGGTGACCAAGTGCTGGAGAGCATAAGAAATGGTAACCTGGTGAAGGACTCAATGTCTTCACTCCCTCAGCCTTCAAAGTCTGCTACTCACTCCCAGGCCCTTCAGGTGCTTGCTTAGGAGCAAAGAATGGCAGGGACAGGTACTACCCATGGTATAGAAGGATCAAATTTGGTGCTAATTAGGTCAGCTGAATACATGCAAGTCCATAGGACTGGTTAGGATGCATCTGAAAATGCTGGGAAACTGGCTTGATGTTGCTTTGGGACCATTCTCTATCATGTTTGAGAAGTTATGGTGATTAAGGGAGCAAAGACTAGAGAAGGTAGTTGTTAGTCTTCGAAAAAGGCAAGGATTTAGGGAACATACTCAGAAAAATCATAATCTTTTGATTCATAGGAAACTGTTACGGAAGCTTCAATATATTGTCTTTAGAAAATATAACTGTTGGAAAATTCTGAGGTTGACGGAAATGGAAAGGAGATTTTTTCCACTTGTTTTCAAAAGAACTTCTGAAACACTTTTTGGACTGCAGTTAATGATATTTAGCAGAATACTATTTGATACATTTGATAATTTTTCATCTGTAGCTTAATAATGAGGAATATCACAAATATGAATGTGCAGCATCCAAGAGGATATAAAATCCACAGGAACTTCACAAAGACATAATAACATGATAAATGCATGTAAACTGGATATAACAAATATTGTGTCTTTCCAGTAATGTATTGAAAAATGGAGACCTCTGTAACTGAGCAATGTAGCTAAACTTTTCTCCAGAGCACCTCATAATGATTTGTAATTTGAAATGTTAAATTCTTTTACATCTTTTGTAATAAGTAAAGATACATGTGTCATATCAGTGTGATAGCCTCATAACTCAGGCTGTACAGAGCTTGATCATTTTTTCTAACACACTTTGAATTTAAACTAAAACAGCACAATACATCCAGCAGGCAAAGTTCAGTTAGAAATGTAACTGAAATGCAAATATGAACTGGTTGTGACCTGTTTCATGAAAAACCCCACAGTCAAAACCTAATGTGCCACACAGACAACATTAATATATAGTATACAGATGTATACAATACTATACTACAGCCTTCAATTAATCCCTCTACTAGTGCAGGAATATTTCTACCAATAACTACTTCTAAACTTTTTAAGGGTGAAACTTGGGTCTCCACCTCTGGAGGTTATTATAACATTTAAATGACATCAGTATGAGAAAATTTTTTTCCCAATATTCAGTTGAAATGTTCACCTTTTCCGGTTTCATCACATCAGCCCTGGTTACTTATTTGCCCAACTCTGAATTATCTTTATTCATCCATTAGGTTCACACATTTTAAATTCTCTGAGCTCCTCAATCATTACTCAACAAAGCTCTATCTGATGAGTTCTCTAAATTTATTCCCTACAGCTCTCCTGGTAATTTGCATTACTTTTGCATGGACACTTCAGTTTTTTAATACCTTTCTGGTAGTGACTGCACAGAATAGTAAAGGACTGAGGTCCTGGGCTGAGGTGACACATGGTCAACCTAGATTGGAAAAAGGCATGAAGGCAAAATTTCTTTCTTGATTTCCCCGCAGTTGAGATTCTCTTAGTGCTGATCTAGTTTTCATACAAAATAAAGTACACTGACAGTTGTTTCAGTGAGCCTGTTTGAGCAGACAGGGTTTCTGGAGCACTCAGACCCCGATAATTTGTGCACTGTTGCATCTGGTCCTGTTCTACATCCTGGGAACACACATGAGCAAAGAAAAGTGTTGTCTTCCTGGGGAACACACATCCTGCTGATTTTCTTGGGAAAATTACTAGCTGATAACATTTGAAGCAACTCTGAGCTGACAATTTAGTTTCTGCTTGTGGTAGCCACAGAATCTCAACAAATCACATATCAGATGAACTGAATGTCCATGCACACTTCTGCTGAGCTGCACAGCACCAGCCAGTGCAATTACGGGTTCTACCAACCTGTAGCAGGGAGGCCCTGCAGAGAGACCTTGACAAATTAGAGGACTGGGCAATAACCAACCACATGAAGCTCAACATAGGAAAGTGTCGGATTTTGCACCTAGGATGGGGCAACCCCGCATGTCTGTACGAACTGGGGAATGAGAAGCTGGAAAGCAGTGCTGTGGAAAGGGACCTGGAGGTCCTGGTCGATAGACACTTGGACATGAGTCAGCTGTGCCTGGGCAGCCAGGAGGGCCAACCATGTCCTGGGGGGCATCAGGCAAAGCATCGCCAGCCGGGCGAGGGAGGGGATTGTCCCACTCTGCTCAGCACTGGGGCAGCCTCACCTTGAATATTGTGGCAGTTTTGGGCACCACAATATAAGAAATATACTAAGCCGTTAGAGACTGTCCAAAGGGGGGCAACGAAGATGGTGGAGGGCCTCAAGGGGAAGCTGTATGAGGAGCAGCTGAGGTCACTTGGTCTGTTCAGTCTGGAGGAGAGGAGACTGAGGGGAGACCTCGTTGTAGTCTACAACTTCCTTGTGAGAAGACAAGGAGGAGCAGACACTGATCTCTTCTCTGTGGTGACCAGTGACAGGGCCCAAGGGAGTGGCCTGAAGTTGTTTCAGGGCAGGTTTAGGCTAGACATCAGAAAAAGGTTCTTCAGCCAGAGGGTGGCTGGGCACTAGAACAGGTTTCCCAGAGAAGTGGTCATGCACCAAGCCTGACAGAGTTCAAGAGTATTGTCATTTGGGCAATACTCTGAGGCACATGCTTTTTCTGTGGTTCTGTGACATGTGACAGTGGCTTAGTCTCAGACCTTGTGCTTGACACAAGTGGTTGAAAGAAGCACTGGACATTGACTCAGAAAGAGCACCAGCCATCACCCTGGGATGGTCAGAAACACTGCTCTGGCCTCCTGGTACCCTCTACCTGGGTAGCAGCAGAGACGTCTGACAGGTCAGACAGGAAGCTCAGTCTAGATGCTGACTGCACCACACCTCAGTCAAGTGCATCCCAGTCACAGCCTACCAAACACACACACAGATCAAGTGTATCCATGGCCATCTGCTGGGCAGGGGATGCAGCCATTGAATGTTCCTGGAGAGAGAGACAATTTCAATGACTGTTGGGTTTTCTTTCAGTTGAACCCTGTTAGAAGCCGTGGGGAAGACAGTGATCAATCCCTGATTCATCTGGAAGTGCACCGGAGGAAGGAGCCATCAAATCATTACATCCTGAATCAGGATTCTGTCAGGATGTTTAAAGGTAGAATGGCCCTACTCTTCTAATTTCACACATAAAACTATTGTCACATAAGCTTCTATTACCTGGATGCCCACGGGAGTGGGTTTGACCTATACTGACACACATGGCCCAGGTGACCCCTTTAAATGGTAGATTATGATGTACATCTGGATGTCATCTTTTCTTATTAATCACATTTTTGCAGTAGATCAAAACTGACCACATCTTCAATTTTTATGAAATAATAGTATTTGTCTGTTGACATGTTCTGCAGCCTCAGGTGTCTGTAAGCTTTCCAGCAGCTTTGCTGAAGTGTCACCAGTCTGTTATGGAGGATGGTGACCTGCCATGGGACCCACACAGGGGAGGGCACCCTCTTACCATGAGCCTTGTTGCAGAAAAGAGAGAAGAGCTTAAGCTGCAGGAGTGAGAGGACTACAACAGGACTGTGAGCAACTACTCTCACCTGACAACCCTGGCAGCAGGAAGCAAGCAGCATCACTCACAAAGAGTTTTGATGTCACCTGTGTTCCTGTTCCTGTCTCTGGATGATAGTGAAGACAGAGGCCTGATTTCCTACGATAGAAGCAACCACACGCCAGGAATATCAATTATCAAAATAATGAGAATTTATACAGCCTCAGAACAGACAGAAAGTATATGTTCTGCCACACTAATCCCACATTTCAGGAAGTTAAAAAAGGCATTGTAGAAGTTATGAAAGTCACCCTTTGCACTGCAATAGTGTAACTTTTAAAAGCAGCTGATTTTCATACAGAAAGGAAAAAAATATTTCTTCAATTTTGATTCCTTATCACTTCCATGAAAAAATGAGAAATTAATTAAATAAACTTTAAAAAAAGAAGAAAATGCGATATTTTACGACTTAAAATGCATTAACAAATGTAGACAGGATTCCTTATTTCAATAAATTCACTGGCATTGCATTTTTGAGCATCTGGCCATTTACACACTTCACATTTCATATTTAACGATGAGATTCAACTCCTGTCTCTGCCCCAAGAGTAAAGGAGGAAACACAAAAAAGCCCATAAATTCTTACTAATACAGGACAGGTAAAAGAACCCAATCAGGTCATGAAGTCACTGACTGTATTTAAGATTTCTTCTCCTATTTGTTGACCTAGATGTTGAAATATCCACAGTTACATGTTCACTGAATATGGTGGTGAAAAGTGGACATTATATTATATGAGATTTACCAGTTCAAGAGGCACTTTCAACAGGAATATGATCTTACTTATCAAGTATCCCATTTCATTCTTCTGTGCCCTTGAAAACACTTTCTGCTGTTAAAAGACACGGCTTTTGAAGGACTCTTTCTATTTTTATCTCTATACATCTATCCCCATGATTCCTTTGTTTTCCATTTTAAATCAGAATATTTCATTAACTACTGTGCTTAGGTCATAGGAGGGTAACATTTTATTATCTTTATGTTGATTAATTTCCCTTATATCCATCTGCTGTAGAGTGCTCAGGATGTCCGGCACACAAGGGAATGCTGCATATAGTGAGTGGGTGGAATTTTGAATACCTTACAATTTTTACGAGGAAGAATGGAATCAAAATGACTGGAATCAAACACCAGCTCTTTATAAAACCATTTTTATCACAAAGCAGTAATTAAAATCTCCATTGCCTAGATGGAGTAGTTGTTTTAAATTTACAGATATTAAAATGAAATGTTAATTGAAAATGCATTAGCTGAACAGAATCGTTTAGATCATTTAGGTTTTAGGCTAAATTTGGCTTGACAGATGAAATGAAAGCCTATGTAAAACTTAATGTCTTCTTGAGGAGACAGTATAAGGACTGCTTCCAGGTGAATGGAATCGGAGCACCTCCCAGTGTTGCCTATGTGCCAGCGTGCTGGAAGAGTCTCAGGCAAAACACTGCCTTCAACCCACACTCTCCTTCCTAATGGAGCTCATCATAATAATGACTAAACTGAAAACATGTAAGCTGAGCCATTAAAACTGTGCCTAAAACAACTAGAAGTTTTGTGTCCTCAAATAAACCAGTAACACAGAACACTAAGATTTCACCCATGGGATGTATTCAACCTGTTTTTTAAAGGCTTAACAATTACAGATTTGTGGAATATTAAGGAAATTCCAGCTAACACTCAGTCTTCTGCCAAATAATACTCCATCAGTAAAAAAAATATGGGCGCAATTCTGTTTTCATTTAAGCCAGCTGGAAATTTACCATGAACCTCAGTGGGGCCAAGGAAAGTCCACGATCATGTAAGTGGTTAAATAGCTTCAGTGAGCTTTGAATTTTCACCAGTGAATGAATTTGAGACAATTCCAAACAATCAAACAAATAATAAAAAGTGGATTTTTGACAAAATTAATGGCACAATAACTAAAATAATTGCTTTTCATGGGGTAAATTAAGAACTATTATTATATTAATAGCAAACAAAATGTCTTTTACAAAACAACTGTTATGGATATCTTCTGAGGCAAACAAAAATTTGATAGGAAAAAAGAGTTAGTACATTATTCATAGGTGTACTGGTTGAATAAATTTATCTTCTTATTTTTGCCACATCTTTAACAGTTATGAACAAGCTTATTTTGTGTTTGCATTTGCTATAGAGCTCCACGCTGCCAAAATCCCTATTGCTTTTGCGCATTTGAAATACATTTATGTCCTTATGGATTACCAACAACCATATTTCTTTTTCTTACAGCACTTATACACTGAACATTTCTCATTTTTTCTAGTACTGCTACTGCATATGTTACTTTTAAAAGGCAATTCTACCCATGGCATGCGTTGCTCTTACACTGTTACATTATTAGCACTTCATAATGATGTCTTACCATAACCTTAAATCACGTACCATAACATATCTGGGTTTTGGAAATAATACTGAAGCTGTTACATTTCTGTTTACGAGCATTGGCATTCTTAAGCAACATACAGTTCAAGTACATTTTCGGTCTACTGATATGCTGCACTGACTAAGAAATTTTGCTGATCTAATAAGGAGATGGGAACAACACTTGATATCAGTGACCCATGAAGTCTCCATAGAAGTTTGACATATCAGAGAGATGACAGTACGCTGAAAGAAGCCTCCTATTGGAGAAGTTGTAAAAGACAGCACACACGTACACACACAATTTGTCTGCTCATCACAGCTTTTGTTCTTCTGTATTTTATAGATTGACACATTGCGTCAATTTAAAGACCATCTATGATCTTCATTAGGAAAGGAACGTGGATTATTTTGCTGGGGCATGTCTTCCTGTGTTACATGAGTCTGCATGACAGTGGTTTTCATTCTGCACAGGAACACCTCCTCCTCTGCTTACAGAATCATGGTTATTTTATTATCCCAATATCTGTGTTGGATATTCAGCTGTGCTGGTGTTTTATCTCCAATGAAGTTATCACTTTGAACCAAACCAGGATTCCTTTAATCAGTACAGGAAATTGAAATTCTGCTAGAAAGGAAACAAAGTGAAACCTTTAGGATTTGGCTGTGTTATTATACAAGGACTTCCAAATAAATGAGTCTGGTGTGCTTCAGGCAAACACCCCCCACCCCAAATAGCAAGGTGCTGGTGTATAATAAATTTTTAATTTTACATAAATGTTTATAATGAAATTTGTAATTTTACTACAAATTCAAATCTCAATGACAATGTCACTGAAGTTAATGTGACTTGGACTGTTAATCTGAGTGAGAGTAAAACTGGCCCTTGTATTCTTCCTCTTGTTCTGCATTGAATACTGTTACCTAGGTTGACAGAGAACTTTGCCACAGGTAAGCTGAAAAACATGTAGCAACTGTTTATGTATCATTATGTATGTTTAAAATAATTCATATCTATAAAGATAGCTTTTTTCCCTAGCAGTTGCTCAAAAAGACATGAGTAGAAAAGGTCAATTAATAATGAAATAGTCCTGCTGAAATGAAATGTTTTCATATTTGAAAAACTGATAAAAGTAGAAGATTTGTAGAATTTTTATCATGAACATACTATTGCTTTTTTACAGTACTCTGGAATACAACAGTCATTCACAGTTGTCACTAAAATGGTAGACAAAGAGCCTGAAGTAGTAAGGAGGTCACACAGTATCCTATTTTTAATTCAGACATTTTTATAACTTAAAGATCTATTTAAAACTCAAAAAATAATGTGTGCTTAAAAAAAAAGGAGGAACTATAGAACTATATTTTTCTAAGAATAAATACTGCTTTCACTTTTGGATTATGTCCTGCCCAGGCTGGAATCGCAACTATTATTTGCTTGCATTAGAACAAAATGTTTCTGAATGTTTTCACTAGGTTTGTCATTACTATGAGAAAATAACCCCCCTCCCGACAATGCCAAGTACTACAATGAACAATACAAACACTCAGCGTCAGGTAAGTCTCCACCTGATCTCCTTCTCCTCTGGTTTACCTGGAACTTTCTAGTTTGCTTTGAAATTCACCCAGTAGAAGGTAAGTTGACTGAACAAAACCTTCTAGTCAAGAAGTGGTGAAAAACAACACATGTACACAGTCTGTCTCTTTATCTCAACTAAATGAGAAATCCCTTCTTTAAAAAAAATTTGCTGGTAGAGACTAACTGGTACATAGGGATTGTAGTTAGACAATCAGCATAGACTGATTCAGCTACACTATAGAAACTTAGCTAAATACAGAATGTTTTTTTTTTTAAGACAAGAAAAAAAGAAATCTGAAAACCAATCTATTAACACTGAGAATCATTAAAAAGAAGGCTGATTTGTTTCAGAGATCTGATAACCAGTCTTGATAAGGAGACAAAATTCATCTCCCAGAATATGCATGCTCACATAAGTTGCTTGATCTATGGAAGAATTCAAAAATCATCTTCTCCTTATGAGGGAAATTGAAAATTTCTCTGCTCTGCTAGGTATAATTGTCACCAGTAAACTTAATCACTGCAAACTTAATGTGCTCAGGAAAACTTATGATGGGATGATTAGCAAAATTCTTTCCAGAGGAACATGCTACAGTCAAGAATTAATCGGGAAACTGAGGGTATAACTTTGTAAGGTAATGTCCAAAAGTAGTTGCACGGGAACAGGAGAAACAGTATCTGTAAACTATTTATATTTTTGAAGGTGTTACCTGTTATTTGCCATAATGCATAGACAGATAACATATTATCTGTTATTTGTCAGAATGCACATCTGACGATTAAGAAATGTGGAAATCAAAGACAGGCTTTAGGCAGAACTGGTCTGTTGAGTCTATTTTTTCTTTATGTTTAGCTGGGTCCTCAGCTGATTTGAGGAGTTATGCAGACTTCTGCAACTAATATTTCACCTTGCTGTCAACTAAGTTCTGGTAGCTGGTATTAAAAGACACAGTATGCCTTGAGAGACAGAAGAGCATTGTGAATTAATTAAACCTAGCAGTTCAATCTCTACAACCTTGCTACAAACTAATGAAATTACATGGTCAAGCAATGACAGACTTGGTGCTACACTTAAGTTCCTCTAATGTTAGCTTCAAACACCTAAGGTAACAAAAAGACACTTCAAGAAAGACTTGTTATTTAAAGTCTGATAAAATCTCCAATAAATGTAAAATTGTGATGTTGTATTAATGTTTAGGTAAGTTGTACCATCACGTCAGACAGTGGTGAAAAAAGTCAAAAGGTAAAAGATTATACACTTTCCTTTATTTGACCTTTGTTAATGTAAATCTTTGTTACAAGTTCTGTATTGATATAACTCTTAATAAAAATTTATTTAATTTGCAATGGATACTTTGTGCTGATTAGAAGGATTACCTTCTTTGCTGCTATTTATAACTCAGCTAATGATTTTTTTGGGGTGAATAGCTTCTTATTTATCTTCAGATTCTTTCCTTGACAGGGACAAAGTCAGGACAAAAAAGGTCTTCATTGCTTCTTTTTCTACAAGGCAGAAATATGGGGCTGCTTTTCTTTCCACTCACCCAGTGTATGAGTCTCATATGTGTGGGTCATATTTTTCATATAACAGGTGTTCCCTGTAATTTTGCATATTACAGTAAAAAACCATTATCCATTACTCAGCTATTTTAAATATTAGTGTATTTCTAAAGAAACATCTGGTTTAAGATAGTGTATCACTATTCTGGTTTTATTAAAATACTCTTCTATGTAACTGCACTCCTATTTACAGTAGTTTCACTTTCAGGACAGCTGTGTTTTGGAATAGTTTTAAAATCAGATGAATCATCAGTTCTCCTGGGAAGCAGTGTTCTGCAATAAGCTGCTGGCTCTTTGCCCCATAGGCAGGCATCTTCTAATACAGCCATTAGGACAGTTCCTATCCCTCTGTCATATTACAAAAGTAACAAGTTCTTTTCAGTAACTTTACAAAACCCATAAGACATGACATAGCAAATCCTTCCTCTTTTACTTTAGGCAGTGAGGTTTCAACCTCTGATATAGATAGCTATTTGTAGAGTCACACATGCAAAGGAAAAAGTGTCAGCCTTTGATTACTGACTGTGAGTTGTAGAGTGTGTTTGCCCTGTGTTAAACAAGCATGTGGAAATGTCTTCAATCACTTGGTGTAAAGGACTAGTGTTCCTATCTCTGTAAGGGATGTATTATCATGTTTCTCTTAACCACTATAATACATTAAAATTAGAATGAACCCATTTAGCTTTTACATACGAAAATATTTTCATAATGGCCATACGGCTATTCACAAATTTCTGGTAACAGTAGCAGTGACACATTTGTAACAGGATGTCCCAGTGCAATTCCAACAAATTAGAAAAGCATACAATGGAGACACGATACAAATTTAGCAGTAGAAATCTGCTTACCTTCATATGTCCCGCTTTCTAAGAGAGCACCACTTTTCTCCAATTCCATAAAATCTTCAACAGTGATGAAAATATAGTCCACACCAGGAACTTCTCCCTCCTTATGTGGCCTTGTGGTGCCTATTAATAAGATGAAAGACATACTGTCAAGCACATGGCCTAAATATGGAATGCTCTTTTTGAAATATTTGGAAAATTTACAAAGTAAACCATTTACACAACATATTATGTAGCTCTTTCAAAACAGTATAGCTACGTTTGTTGAAGCTGACAGAGGTATATGAGATGTATGTTTATGATCATGCCAGTCATTACTTGGATCCATAGCATTTATCCTCACTAATGAAAACCTGTCATACTGTTGTTCTTCTTACATCACTAGAAAGGCCCTCAGTGACATTAGGTATTCAGAGGTAACACAAAACACAGTCTTGTCTACAATTAATCTACTTTATGATATTTTAGATGTTTATTTAGTAAACAAAATAATAATTCTATAAGTAAATCTCTAAGGGTTATATCCACATTGCTTGTTTCAGAGCCGTAAGTGGACTTGGCAAATGCTTAGGGTTTAGGGCCTGTGGGATTAAAATCACCTGCTAATCATGTTGTCAAACTGCAAAGGTGTTCATATTTAGTTATTGCCTCTATTGTCATCTCTGGATGACAGAACTCTGTAAATGCTGACAGTCAATATTTCATACATGCTGAGAAGTGACTTGGCTGAGTTAGCAGAAATTATGGGATACAGAAGGGATGTTAGAAGGGAAGCATCTGAAACTGACCTGATTTCCTAATGGTCTACTCTGTCATTGTCAGGCTGTCCCTGCTTTCATTGAAACCACTAAATAAGTCTCAAAAGTCCATTTGGAAATGAGAGATTTTTAGGTTCTCCTCAGTGTCAGAGTGTTTGAAACATCTTAGTCAATCAATTCTTTATCAATACTGTACTGATTAAATCACATATGCAGTGTTTGGTTTAAAGACTAGGTAGCGGCTAGAAATCAGATCTTCCGCTTTCTGGACAAAAGTTTAACATTATAATTGTGCAAAAGACATTGTTTCTTCCTCAGTTACTAATCCACCACTTTAAACATCGTATTGCAACTCTCCCTTGCCTTGCCCTAAATGCACAAAATCATTCTTTGCACTTACCAAATGCAGCTGTTCTAATCTCATATTGAATCCCACTCTATATCTAGATCTAATGGAGACCTCTGTGCCGCAAAGAGAACATTAGCAGTGCCAAGGTTCTCTCAGTATCAATGATAGGATTAGTGTGCTATCAGTGATTACCACTGGCCAGTGCTCAGCTTTGCCAAAGCACTGGATGGCCTTCAGAGCTGTCCAGCCTCCTTGCTGCTAGTTGGACACACAGAGACATAAAAGTGCCTTAGATAGGTTAACTCAAATGCTTGCCATAGAGACATTTTTCTTCTCACAGACAGCCTGAATATCTATGGCAAGGACTGAATGAACCTGTGAAGTTAGTATTTTGGTAGCTAACATGGGAATGTATTTTGATAAGTCTATAAGACTCTTTCCCTAATTTCTCTGATTCCTACTCCCTTCTCATCTCAACATTTAAAATGAAAACTCATATGGTTGTTCATTTCTGTGAATTTTGTATTTGCAGAGATGGGTACTTTAGGATTATTACCTGGAGTACTGTGCTCATCTGAAGTACTGTGTGCAGTTCTGGGTAGTTTTAGGTTCAAGTACCTGGGCAGTACAAGAGAGATGTGGAGCTCCTGGAGTGAGTGCAACGAAGGGTAACAAGAGTGACTTGGGGGACTGGAGCACCCCTCTTAAGAGGAAGGGCTGAGGGAGTTTGGCGTGTTCAGCCTTGAGAGGAGATGACTGAGAGGGGAGTTCATTATGTGTATAGATGTCAGAAAGGGGGATGCCAAGAGGGTGGTCCAGGCTCTTCTCAGTGGTACCAACCACTAGGACATGAGGCAATGGGCAGAAACTGATGCACAGGAAGTTCCACTTGAACATGAGGAAGAAGTTCTTTATTGTCTAAGTGACCACATACTGGAACAGATTGACCTTTGTCATGGAGTCTCTCTCCCTGAAAATATTCATAAACCATCTGGATGCAATCCCTTTCCATGTGCTCTAGGAGGACTCTGCCTGAGCAGGGAGGTTGGACCAGATGACTCACTGTGGTCCCTTCCAACCTGACCCATTCTGAGAATCTGTGATTCTGTGATTACTACTGTGTTTCAGAGATGGTGTGGTTAAAGCACTCAGACACTTGGATTGTCCATAAACATGCTGAATTTACTTCCTATGGATCATCTGACCCCTGGCGATGCAGCAGCATCCCCAATGATCTCCACCCCTTTGAGAGAACTGTGTAGAACCACAGGGATTCCACCGAACCTCTGAACTCCTGGGAGCTCTGCTAACAGCACAGACATCAGATGTTTGATCTGCATGCTCCCTCCTGAGAAAATTTTCACTCTCAAAGTGAAAAATTCCTATTGACAGGAACTGTATCTTCCTCATAAAACACTTCAGCAAATCAAGGCTGTGATATTCCCAGACATGGCACAGGAAAGAAGCCGGCATATTAGATGAGTATCTCTAGTTTACTGTTTCTTCAATATTTTTTTAGGTAGCCAAACTAGGATCATCAGAAGTTTATCAATCAGACAAAAACACAAGTTACACAAAATGTGGAGGTAAGCCCTGCTTTGAGTGGAAAGCTGGACCAGATGATCTAGTGAGCTCCCCTACAATCTAAATTTTCAATTATTCTATGCTATTAAGTGTTACTACACTGTATTTTGTTTTAAACACATAGATATTCAGCAGTCACTCATGAGGGATGATTGCAAAATTGCAAAATTTGGTCACCTATACCTGCTACGTCTATCCTACAATGCCAGGAGATAACACTGTCATGGTAACATGGAATATTCCGCCTCTTTTCTCATAATCCTCAGGGAATCTGCTCTAAGAGCTCTGTACTGTATTGTATACTGAGGGTTGTACATCTATTAGAGGTGGAATAGTCACTTCCTTCAAAAAACAGAAAAAAGAGCAAACCATGACCAATAGTTGCCTGAGTTCAGGGTGACTCTTACCCCAGGTACAGCAGTTTGTTTCCATCCCCAGCAGAACTTTATTCCTCTAGATAAAATCTTACTGAGTCCCATTTCCCTCCTGCATCTGTTCTCATTCTCTCAGCCTAGGAGATCTGAGATTTTGGAAATGGTTAAAGCAATTCCCTGGCTAATGGAATAATCAATGGTTATTGCCTCTTTTACTCCTTTGCCCTGGAGGAACTGAGTTCTTGCTAATAATACTTCTATAATCCTTTATAGTCTTCTGTAAGCACCATAGAGTTTGCAATGTGCAGATTTACAGACTTGGACACAGTTACTAGAGCATCTTAAACACCCGTCAAGGTCTGAACATTGAGATCTATATATTGAAATGTTATAGATCATAGGCAAAATTTCTTTTTCCTTGCTTTTAACCTAATGTAGAGTTACACTTCTTAATAGATTTAGTCTTTAACTACATTCGTATAGACAGAAAAACAGACGTGAAACCTATGGTGATTCAAGACTTAAAACAAAGGATTCATTCCAAGCCTCATATTTCTACAGAAACACAACACCTCTTGTTATGCAGTATCAAGGCTTAATAGGACACACTTGCTACTGTGTACAATACTAAGCCTTTTATTAATGCAAAATAAAAATAGAAACACAGTTACCATTTTGTTACCATGGTAACCTATGAAAAAATAATCTTTGAATTCCATAATGAAAGAACACGATACTTTTAGATTTTTCAGGATCAAAACCAGCAAGAAATATTTGCACTATGCATACTTATGACAAATGTAATCTATTGTTGCTGTGGAAGACACAAAACGAGTAGCTTGCAAGTAACCATGACCAGTCCACTCAAGCAAGTGCTGTCACACAACGTGAAGGTACCTCAGAAATTAAAGGATCTTGGTCTGCAAAATCTGGACTGATCTTGACCTTTGATTTCATGACTATTACTTGCATCATTCATCAATCTGCTCTCAAAACCAATATTAAGGTCATTCAGTGAGCCACCACTTTGTTTGGATTTATAGCTTCAAGATGGATAGCTTGTACAGTTTAGAAATATTTAATCTATATTGTCTATCTTCTTTTTATTATTATTTTTTAAAAGAGACCCTTTGCCTTTGCAGTTTGTTTCTTCTGTTCTACAGGAGAAATATGGTGATTCACTATACTTCAGTGCAGGCTTTCCATGCTCATTGTTGCGTTATATGATGGTACTATATTCCAGGAGAGGAATTAGGTGCTGTTTACATAAATAGTCTTTGAAAGAGTGTTTTCCTTTTAACTGAGTTTAAGGCACCTGAGGGTATACAGACACCTAAGAAATCTTTACAATGAATGAAAAAAAGTGTGTGTTAATTTCATAGCAATAAACTATTTTTGAAGTACTGCTTATATGATTATGGGGAACAATAAATAACATGGAATTTTTATGTTGACTGCTAGTCCTGATTGGAGAAATGGTCAGTTCATATAGTGTTCAGACAAGATTCCCATTATGAGTAAAAAAGTATAGAATTATTGATTCTAGAAGAGCTCTGGGGTTGGAAAGCTCCACACCACTTTGTACAGGTAGAACAACTAGGAATTTACATGTCTCTTTTTAATCTCAGGATCCAATTACAGATTTACAACATTTCAGTGCTTATTTGGGAACAAGGTGCACAGTTTGACTTTGAAAATATTTCTTCTTAGAAGCACTGAGCCTTCACAGTTTCTGTCCAGCTCTGCTACTTTCAAAAACAGGAAAGGTACTCCCTCAATGTTTCTTTTGTTGCTAAATCCATGTAGTTATGAAAAAGAGAAAGAGGTAAATTATTTTACTTGTCAGCATAGGAGTATGAATGTTAGTTAAAACTCCCAGAATTATGACAGGAAAAACTCAGAAACACGTTCTGTGCTCAGCACCATAGACACATTTTAAAGAACACTTCATGTTGCATGGTAAATAATCTATATTTTACAGTCTTTAGAAGCATCACGAGGATAATATTGCACTAGTACTGTTCCTGTACAGTCTATACGATGGTCAGGAAAGTAGAAGTAAAGGTCTTAGTCCCTGCATGGTCCAATACCTGCTCACAGACTGTGCTCACAGGTTTCAATGCTCCAAACTTACACACATATAATAAATATCTAAATTATTGCCCTTTTTTTGTAAGTTAACGGCAAACATGGCACGGCACTATCCAAACATTTTCATAAGTATTTACCTCATTTATATTTGAATTCACAGATTGGTTCCTTTTGCATGAGGTAAATCCAAAAGCAAAAGTGTGTCTTTGCCACAAGGATTTACAGTGTAAATGAAAGGCATGGGAATAACCTAGTCCTTTTTTTACATAATGACCTACTCCTACAATCATTTTCCAAGTGTATGGAAGCAAATAGTGTCTTATTGTGTTTATCTGTTCCAAATGCAACAAAATATAAAGAGAAAAATGTCTTTAATATATAAAGCCCTTTTATTAGACATTCTACTGAAAATTTGTTCTGTGATTCTGCTCTGTACAACAGCTTGTTGTGGAATGCCAGGCTGTCATACATTACAGTAACTGGAGGGATCCCTCCTGCAGAAACAGACTGCTAATCTTTACTAAACTTCAGCTGAGCCCTTGGTATGACCTTGTATACACTTTGCCTTGGAAAAATTCAACAATGCTTAATTAGCTCTTTTGTTTGTTTGCCAAATTACACTGGAAGACTATTACTGTGAAGAACTGAAATGTATGGGAAATTATACCTATCTTGTCAAATTACTAAATGCATTAAGCAGAGAAACACCACATTTGTCTTGATCTACTGAATTCCCAGCTGAAGAGAATAATAAACATAATTTTCAAGTAAAGTGATTTTAGATCTACTACAAAGCCCGAAGCTTCAAGTGTTTATGATAATTCTCATAATAACAACATAAACCACAATGGCATAAGTTCCTTCTTGCCAACGGTCATGCGGAAGAAAGGTTTTTTCCCCTTTCTAAGTGTGCGATACCAGCAATTTCTCTGATGTATCGCTTTAAAAAAAACCTGAAAAAGCAAAAGAATGAATTCCAGATTCCTGAAAATGTTTTTCAGGGGTAATAGTTTCAAACTGCATTAATAAGCAGGTTGTTGGCAAATGTGATCCTGAAGAAGATCTTGATGTTAATCAATTCAAAGACCACTAGCAAAGATGCTAAATGCTCTACAGTGAGGGAAGAAGACAATTGAGAGGGGATTAAGGGCAGGTGTTGAGAGGACAGAGCCAGATTCTTTTCAGTGCTGCCCAGTGACAGAACAAGGGTCAATGGGCACAAACTGAAACACAGGAAGTTCCATCTGAATGTGAGGAAAAACTTCTTTACTGTGTGGGAAACAGAACACTGGAACGGGCAGCCCAGAAAAGTTGTGGAGTCTCCTCTGAAGATATTCAAAACCTGTCTAGACACGATTATGTCCAACCTGGTCTAGGTAAACCTATTTTAGCAGGGGGTTGGACAAGATGATCTCCAGAGGTCCCTCCCAGTGCCAATTATTCTTTGATTCTATGAAAGCCAGGTATTTACCAATTGCTGAATTGTGAGACTGCAACATTATTTGGAAAGTTACCTGCACACAGAGAGAAAAACTAGACACTGTTTGGAAGAAACACTGTGGTTTTATTATCTCCAGTATTTTCCAGCCAAGTTTTAGTAGAAAGCAAAAAGCACTTAGCCGTACTTCCTCATAGAAGTAATAGTTTCATTTCTAAGTGTTTAATTCATGTAAACTAAAAGGAAGTTTTGCAATCATTGTGCATCATCAGTATCTACTCATAGTAGCAGAAATAATAGATTATTTATAGTTCAACCTAGTGTCCACTGAAACTAGGTGAATTTGAGTCGTATCAAAAGAAACCCTTAGAAAAATGCCTGATCCATATTTTTTAGTTTCTATTATACTTTGGGATTCATGATGTTGTTTGATACCTTTTGATTTTTGCTGAAGAAGCAAAACATAAAATTGTGAAAAGCAGTCTTAAGGGAATGTACACTAGGTTGTAGTGCCCACATTCTGTAACACCACATAATTCTTAGGCCAATATATTTTATATTTATAGTGTAAAACAGAGGCAATGAATTCCTGAACTTGAGATTTACAATGCACTTAGAAAGAGATAAGAATGTCCTTTATGGAAAAAATATGCATTCAGTCAATAATTCTTTTGATTTTGATGTTTTCTAAACTTGAGACATATGCATTAGGTAAGCTAGATAAGCTCCTGCCTGGTGGTTAGCAGGATTATTAGATTCCAGATGCATATATCCTGTGAAATACCTTTTATTTTTATTTTTTTTTTAAGATTCAATATGCATTCAGGAGCTTTTGATTAAACACAGACTGCATTTTCTATTTGTTCTTTTGGTTTTGTGACTGAACAGCCCAAAGATAATTTATGCATTGTAAAGATTAATTCATATTGGAGTTGAACAGAAAAGTAAAACTCAGAGATGGGAATGACAGTAGTTCTCGCTAAGGACTGCAGGTAGGAAGGATTTTTATTTGTTTATTTAGTCGGTTAATTGTGAGAGGACCACTGGAACCAGCAAGAAGTACCCAGAGAAGAAATGCAGCACAATAGCTGCAGGCTGAGACAGATACCTGAAGACTTTTCTTTAAAATAAGCTGTGTCATATCCAGAGCTACCTACGATGCAATGTAAGGATTTGATAATTGGACATTTGTGCTCTTATCCTGTGACAGGGACCGATATAGTGGGTGTTCCCTCCACAAGGGTATGTCACTCATTGCCTGGTAATTGTGGCACGAATTGGGTCACTTTCCTGCTGTTGGTGAATTCCTTGTTAAGTCTGCAGGGTACTTTCTTTTAAGAACTTTGACCCTGCATTAAGCCCCACTGTATAAATTTCATTGCCAATACAGAATTTGAGCAAATAAAACACCTTTTTTTTTCATTATCTTTGGCAAGAGTAGCTTTCAAAATGTTAACAATAGACTTCAGAGATAAAAGCTATTGACAGAGAAGTGTGAATACTTTGTGTCAAATTAGGCATGGAAGATTGCAGAAGAGACTTGTAAAAAAAATCAGAAAAGATGTTGCTAATGCCGATATCATAAACACTTAAATTATATTCCACATAATTCCTGGAAAATTACAAATTGTGAAATTATGGGTATTCAGGCATTTGGAAGTATAGACCTTTCAGGGGTTAGCCAAGTGCCTGAAGGAATCTGATTTTCAGTGGTCAAAAAGTAAAAAGATGAAAAGAAGGAAAATCAGTTATGTATCGTTCTGGATTCCACATTACTGCCTCAAGTTTTTTGTATTTTGTTTGCTTGTTTGGTTGGTTGTTTTTTTAAGGCAAGAATTAGTCCCAGCCATAAAACTCTAGAAGACACTGGGATTTTATTCATAAAACATGTTAATGTCTTAGCAAATATCACTGCAATATATCCCAATATCTTTCATGCTTTTAAAACTAAAAAGCCATAGTAGTTTTCCTAACAGATAGGAAAGAAGACAGCAAACTGCTATGAAACAATGTTTGAGAATGAAAATTTGAAAATCTGACAATAAATGAGTGATAGATTGTGGTGGTAGGAAGTCCAGAATTTTATTTTGGTTAATTAGGAACATGTCAAGCTAATAAATAAATAATAAAGTCTAAGGTCTTTTTTTTTGGTACATAGTTTAGAATTCAGTGTTCTTTTACGGATTTCCACTCTTTCAGGTGAAGATATAAACTAAAACATGATGACAAACTTTTGCCGCTTTTGGAAGTTTAGACTTTGATTCCGAATGCACAAAGTTGTTTACATGGCCATAAATCTTTATTATAACTATAAACAACAGGTTTTACACGAAAATTAATATATGTGCACAAGAGAACTATGTGAAGAAAGAAGACAAGCATTAGGGCATCCCTATGAGAAAATCATGTATGCGTGAACATTATTTCCGTACAGATTTATAAAAATCATCTGCTAATGAGATCCAGATAGAGACATTTGATGTTACTAAGAAAATAAAGGTACACCTAATTATATGCATAATGCTTTATACTACTAGAAAACCTTTATAGAACATGGTTTCTTATGGTCTTCAGAGGAACAAAGTCTTTTCTGGGAAATGTCTGATTTTTGCAGTTCTTCAAAGGGATGGATTATATAGCTAGAGAACTGTAGTCTGTTGGCTTGTGTAGGTCTGCTAAACAGTCAGACGTTACAGCTGAATTTTTGTCTGGCACTAGAAAATCTGTTATTCCTGCTGACAGTCCAACTGATGGGAGCAGCAGTGGAAATATTATTGAGATTTGGGATAGTTTGTTCAACTGTGACATCAACACATCTATTTGTACTGCACATCATTCAAACAAACTTTCAGAAATCCTGGTAACACCCCACTTCTGGCATAACAGACAACATTTCTGCTATCAACAACAGAACCTGCTCCTATACCAGTTGATTTTATTAACATTATGAATAAACTTTTATGGATTACTTTCATTAGGCAGCTTGTACTTACTACCATAGAGAGCTGAAGAACTCTCTTAAATCATACACAGTGTACCTTGAAAGGTTCTGCAATGCCTGCAATAATAACTTTTCAACTGAAAAAACACTAATATTCTTATTCACTCCCTGTATTTTATTCAAACTTAGAAAGCCAGCTGCTCTTTATAATGTCTGTTTAAGAGTACATTGTAAAAGGATTTGTGAAGTTGTTAGGTGTTGCTACTAAATCTTTGAAAATATTTAAAAATGGATTTTCTAAATCTACAGTCTTACTTTGAGAGACATTACTACCAGGGAATGGTATTTTCCCTCAGTAGGGATGCCAGACAGGATTTCTTACTGTGGGACGCCACCACGTGCTGTGGAGGGCTTTGAGCTTCTAGGGTAAGACAAAACATCTTGTTCCTTGTTTCTACCTCTTGCTTTCCAGTACAAACAGCAAAAGTACAAATCATGCACAATAAAAGATGTGAACTCCTTGGGAAATTCTATTTTCAATTTCTCTTTTTCTTCCACTGTTTCTCATAAAGTTTGCATTGAACTATGACCTTACGCAGTAAATTCCAAGAAAACACGTTTTATTTTTCTGTTCTACAAAGCCCATTTCAAAAGAGTGAACAGAAAATCTATTTTTCTTTCAGATCAATAAATGCATCATGGAACACTTTTACTATGGTATTCAGAAAATAAATCTATTATTTTGAAACTATCTTAGTTTATATATTAAATTATTTTTCCGCACAAAAAAGCAGCTATTTGAAACAGATTTTTTTCCACCTGTTTTTAGGAAAAGAACCCTATTTTCATCTTAACTCACATTAATTAAAAAAAAAAAAAGATTCCTCAGTAACAAGTTGAATAAATTATCTATACAGAAGTCATTATTTTATAGCATACTCACAAAAGTGCATGATGCAGATTTACATATTATGAGTATCTTCATTTTTTAAAAACAAATTTAAAAACCTTGTTCATTCTTCTTTTGAAGGTAGACAAAAAATAAGCTTAGATTTACCTTCAAAAGAAGTCAAATACAGCGAAGATGAGGAAATAAACGTCACATAATTCTGAATGTGGGGAAGCCCATTGCTATTCTTATCTCCTAGAAGAATTATTTCTAAGGTATAACTGCAGTACTGGTGAAGGTCATTTCATGAGGACTACACACTCCAACTAAGGGGCAACTTCCTTATTCCAGAAAAAAATTAAGTATTATGTGCAAGGTTGTGTCTGAATAAAGAAGGTCTTGGAACAACCTGAAAGATTTCAGATCCCAAGCGTGACCTTGATGTTTTTCTTGTATTCTGCAATGCGGAAGGAAAAGTTGTTGGTGTTACTCTGGTTGGCTAGTTAAACTTGATGCTTTTCATGTACAGTGAGGTTTTCTTTTCTGATATGATGAGTTGTGATAATCAACCTTGCAACATTCAATTCAGTAGGCACTAGAGATCAGTTATTTTAGCTCCAAACAGATAGCAAGAACAAGCATCTGTTCCTACTGATGGTAACAGAGCAAATTAAAAGTACCTCTATCAAATTGAAACATATCTAATTATACTATTTTCACTTTTATGGATGCAATTAATTACTATTTAAGAATTTGTAGCTCTAATAATTAGTATCAGAAAGCTGAACACCCTGAAGAGTGTGGGTCAATGATTCTAGCTCCCCAGCTCTCAGAAATGTGAACATTCCTTATTTTTAATGATACTCTTTCTTTCCTTTTAAGCATCTTAGCATTTCTGCCCCTTCAAAGTTCAATTCTTGAGCTCTGCATAGCTACATATAGTATCACTATTCACACTAATCATCTCTCTTGATCCAAATCCTAACACATTGTTGGTTGTTTTTTGTTTATTTGGATGGGATTATTTTCTGGCAGTATATGCCATCAATACATTGTCCCTTAATCCCAGTATGTAAAAGTGCCACTGCATTCAACAGTTGTAAAATCTGAGATGACTTTATAACTTGACAATTTACTGTAAGTGGTGTACATGACATACATACCTTGACTGCTACATAGCTCATTCTGTGCTGGTCAAATGTGCTTGTCATGAAGTGTGGCTCATGTTCAGACAATTTAATTTTAGAAATCTTCATGCCAGCCTAGTTTCTCCTTATTTGAGCAGTGGTCAATACCTGTAGCTGAACAGTTTCTCTTGAAAATAAAATATCTTCATGAATCCAATACAGCATAGTATTTCGTATTTTTACTGTATGCTATTACTCCTATTATACCTAGTAGAACTAAAAGATTTAAAACACATTTTTGGGGGTATTATCCTTTTAGTATCATCCCTTTTCTTGTGATCTCTTGAAACAGCAACTGCTCTGTTTCTCAGGGTAGGGGAATAACAAGCAGTTATAATAACTAATGTATAGTAGGTGTCCACCTTTGATGAAACTGAGTTTCTGAAAACTGTTAAAGATAGTCCTTAGGGTTTGGGCTAACAAAACCATGTGTTCTTACCCCCACTCATGAAAGAACTTACATTGTGATTATAAGATGAAATTGTGGTATTATTATCTAACACAGTATCATGGATTTTCAGGGGATATTGTTTTGCACAGTTTGGGAAAAACTCTTTAAAATCAATAGATATATGCATGTATGACCCAACTCTACACAACTGATACAAGTGGTGCTACACCAAACACCCTGATTTTCCTCCAGGAACTGTCTATAGCAACACACTGGTTTAATGTTTAGTGGTAATGTGTGCATATATATCCTACATGATACAGTGAAAATCCATATTTAGAAGCACAAAGAGGCTAGCAGAGAACCTGGAAGAAGTGCTTATTCCCTATGTTCTTGTAAAAATAGGAAGGGTTTTGTGTTTTGTTTTTGTCTTCAGATTTGTAGTGCTTTTCTTTACTAACACAATACTGTTCTGCTGCTCCATCCTAATTTTAAGCTTTAAAAGGAACGGTAAATATCCACTGATGGTTTTGGACGTGTGCTGATACAACAGGCCTGTGCTGTACAAATGAATGTCCAAGGCTTCCTGTGCATTCAGCAGAGAGTTTTTAGTCAGACTGACCCTTCTAGCTTCTCCACTGACTTCAGAAGACATTTAGGATCAGTAGCCTCCTGCTTATGAGCCTCTAATGTATGCTTAAAAGTTAGGCGAGGGGAGTCCAAGCTGAAGAGTTTCAGCACGAGGCCCCAGCTAAGGGGCTTTCACCAGATAAATCCACCCAAGACCCTTCACGTCTTTGGCATCTTTTCCCAACAGATAAGTTCACCAAGAAACTCTCAAATGATCCAAACATCACTTTTCTGGAAGGCACGCATCCAAAATATGGAGCCAGCTATTAGGAGGGGACAGCTCACACTTTTGGCCAATTTGGCTGTTGATGAGTTGGATTCAAACAGATGATTGTGGCAACTTGTCCACTGGTTCAAGAATGACAACTTCGATTAATTATGATTGTTTCAAAAAGATCTCTGGAGTTACAAAGAGTCAGAAAAACTCCTTAAACTCATCTGAAAACCATACCACTGACAAACCTGGTACATTTCCAGCCAGTGCCCAATCCAACAAGTAGACCCTACTATCAGTATACTCAGATGATGATAGCTCACGAGAAGTTTGTCTATGAATAGAATCTGAATCTGAATCAAAACATATAAAGACAGGTAACCAACAATAAGCCACAAGAATGTAAATTAGCTTCTAAAGTCTGAAAGTAAATTCTAAGCAGGATAACGAATGACAGAATAAACCAAAATGTCCTCAGCAAACATCTCTGAGTTCACCCATTAGAAGGGATGTGCAGTGCGTGTTTGGCCTTGGGTAGAACACAGCACTTTTTCTCAGTGATACCCACTGCTCACCTCAAGAGCTCTACACTGATACATCATCAATGTTATGGGATAGCTGAAAATCAGCAATGAGTATCTGAGAAGCTAAAGAGCAAGAGAACATCAGCTCCATTTGACTCCTGTAGGAGAGAGATAAAAAGTCAGTTTAAACCAGTTCTGAAGACTAAATTAATTAGATTAACTGCACTTCAAACTGCATTAAAAACATGGTTATAGAAAACTGAGAGATGATTTTAAGAGCTGTACCCTACCACTTCTCCTCTGTTGTTTGATTTTTATCCCCTAAACTATGGTTTTGTTTCTATATAACACAGGAGGCATTAAAGACAATATTGTACTAATGATAATCTGATAACTAATAATTTGGAAGTGACTTCCCTAAAGTTAACAAGTGAAATAATAATAGACCTCTCCTTTCTACTCCTGTAGTCAATAGCAAAACTAAAGTTCACTAAAATGGGAACATGATTGGGCACAAACATTAAAAAAGAGAACTACATCATAATCATCAATAGAGAGTGCTGTACCCACCAAGTCATGAGCTATGTCATGAAGTCACATATGTCCTAGTCATTTACATAACAACTGAGCACTTCCACTCTTTCGTGAAACTGAAGCAGAAACTTCATTTAAGCATTATCAATGAAAGATGGTTTATCATAAAGATACATCTTCATCAAAACTCAGGGAATGCTGATCCATTACTTAGAAATAATTTATAAGGTTTAACCCTGGCCTCATCTTTACTAATATCAGTGAAAATTAAAATTTACTTCAGAGAAGTCAGAGAAATTAAATATGTCTCAGATCACTCGCCCAAAGTTTAATGAAGTTTGGACGTATAGCACAAATGTAGTAGAAACATTTGCACTCAGAGCAATAGTGCTGAAAATCCACATAACCAAAAAAAAAAAAAAAGTTAAATATTTTTAATCTTGAAGAATGTGTAGAGGAGAGTTGTCTCCTTTCTTTGGGACACCTTTCAGCATTGTAATCCTTTCTAGGAAAAGATGGTGTCCCTACACTTACACTGCAGGGGCTGACTTTGATGGAGAACTGGAAGACAGGCAGCTTATTTTGGCTCAGGCTCCTTCCTTGTGTTTTTGCAGCACACAATATTTGTCACTAAGCTGTTTAAACATGAATACTGCTGTGCTCACTCAGTACTAGTCAGGATATACTGCTGTAAGCACAATTGCCAAACCTCAGCTAATACTGCTGTTCTCCAGGGGAGAACAACAATGAGCTCTGGAAGGACAAGGCATCGCTGTAGTATTTTATGGGAACAGTAACACATGAACACATCAACACTAACAACACCAACTCTTGTGCCACCATGCTCAGCAGAAGGAAGGAGTCATCTACACCATGGGGAGTGACTTTTCTCCTCATTTACCAACAAGCCTCAGGTTTGCCACTCAGTAGGACTTCTTTTGTACAGCTGTTGAACCAGCTCACATGGAGTAACATTCAAGTCGTGTATCTTCTCTGACGGGTTACCAGACTGAATTTCAACCTTAACTCCCACTTTGTAGTATTAGTTTACCATAAACAGGCATGGAACTCAGGAAATCCCCCAGACAAAACTATCAACCCACAGGAAACATAGGTGCACCACTGGTAGAGCATCTTTGTCAATCATAAAAAAATAGCATATCTTCAACGACTAAGTAACTAGAGCTCACATTAAACTGTGAGTTTAATGTCTAATCTCCCCAGTTTAATACTAAGTTCATTGACTTATTAACTGGTTTTCTTGGTTTTAAGAAATTTTCTCGGTTTTGTTTGGTATTTTAAAAGACTGCGTTTCAAAGACTTTAATTTGAATTCCAGTATAAAAGCCTCCCTGATTTTAAAAGAAAACTACAATAACACTTTTTGAGGTTTTGAAAACCAAGTCAAGAACTAGTTGCTGAATTAGTTGACCTTGAGGAAGAAAAATTACTAGAACCAAAGTCTTTTTTGTTTTAGTTACAGTAAACAGTTTCCTGAAAGAAGAATAAAACAATGGCAGCAACAACAGAGCTTTGTTTGCTGAACTCCACAGGAAGAAAGCATAAAGAAGAAGAAGAAGAGTTTTCAATACACCGTGTTTGCTTAAGGCACAAAGCTGTCAAGGGCAGCAAGCATATTTTTATTAAAGTAGTAGATGCACGTGTATCTAAATTATACTGGTTGGCTAAATTACATCTAATAAAGATAATAATTATACATGAAGTAATGCTATAATTACTGCATAAACCTACCTCTTGCATATCCATTGAATCTAATTTTTGCACTATGCATTGCTTGCACATCAATCTGTATAAGGAACATTGAATTTTAATGACACTTTATGAAGATTTAAGGATGTAAGAATTATGAGTGAAAATTGGCCTATTTATTATTTAACTCACAGTTGTGCTTTCTGTGAATTTATTTTTATCTGTATAGAGAAAATTAATTCACCACCAATATGTTCTGTGATTCACAGGAGCTTCACAGAAAATGGAACTAATGATGATGATAATGTCCAGAAGTTTTGAATTCAAGTACATCTAATGAAACATTTCAATTCCTTGTTGAAATATTATTCAAAATATGTATGCAATAAAGCCTATTGCATACCAGAACATGAAAGATTTCTTCCAAGTTTACTAGTCATCAACAGTTTTAATAAGTCCTTTTATAAATTTATGAAGAATTTGGAAATGACTTGTTCATCACTAGAGGGAGTATGTTTAATTCCTATCTGAAATGATCTATTAACAATCTAAATTCTGTATCACTTTTACATTTTTCCCTGTAATTTAACAAAAGTTTAAATTAAATATACACCCATCTCTTATCTTTTTAAAGTTCTACTTAAGAAGGTAAAAGCACAATATAGTCTGTTTAATTTTTGATCAGCTACAAATAAAAAATAATCAAGTTAAATGGGCTCAGCTGATGCAAATCTCCTGCAGGAAACAATTCTACAACTCCTGACATTCTGATTTATGGCTGTGGGGCTTTTCTTCTGAAATATATGAAAGAAAGAATGGAGTTATGAAGAAACTAACAATATGTAATCATATCTGCAACTAGCATAAGTAACAGCATTGTTATTGATTTATACCAGCCAAGAAGTCGACCTGTGGCTTTAAAAAAACCAAGTAATTGAAATCAAGGTTATAAATCACACAGTACAATTTCCTCATACTCTAATATTAATTTCAGTCTAAAATTTTACAGTAAATAATGCTCTCTATCTTACTGCTGCTTTATCTGTCTTAGAATCCAATAAAGTCAAGGAATTCACTGCAGGTGAATTAGTTCTCTAACATCACAAAGCATCACTGTATCACCTATTAAACCTTCATGGATTCTTGTGCAGAGTTTCTTGTGGGCTGTTGTTTTTTTAGAAGAATAAGTAAACTGTATGAGATCCATAAATGTGTCCTCTAAGTAAAATTAGTAGACAAGTTAAGCAGCTGCACCAGACTTCACAGAGAAAATGTTATGAAGATAAAGCTATTAGTATTGCAAAAGGAACTGTTTTTCTATGGTGGCCATCTCAATAAGAAATACATTTTACTGAATGTAATGGAACTCATTGCTCCCAAAGCAAACATCCTTAGATAAAACATAATGCATCCTAAGCTCTTTCAAAGGTATCCTCAATAGGAAGACACAAGAATAGAGAACAAATGTACATCAAGTTCTCTGCCATCGCCCTATGCTGCACTACCCCAGAAGGCCTTGTTTTATAGCAGCATGGACCTGTCTTCATTCTTTGGTTCTCTAACCTTGAATGTTGCTGACTATGTAGATGTGTTAATTTTTGACAACAGTTTCACCTAAGTTTATACTGTTAGATATTTTAATAGTAATTATGATTGCCCTCCTAATAAAGTAAAACTAACAGCGACATAAATGTTCTCTTGTCGATCTTTCTTGGAAAAGTTGAAAGTCAGAATGGTACAAAAGCTGAAACATATGTCAGTCTTACTTAAGTTCACTAACTCCATAATGGTAATGACAACACAGGTGCAGTAAAACCTGATGCATAGTTATATACTACAAATAAATTTACTAGCAATTAAAAATGGAAGGAAAAATATAAAAATCACGTATATATTCTTTTTCAAATGATCCCGCAGTCTCTAAAGATTTTGTGCTATTATATGAACAGATTTAAACACACAGAAAGTAAATGAACTCATAATATATTGACTCTGTTACAGCAAGTAGGTATAAACAGATAACAGGAAGATGAGAGACGGAAGAGTAAAGAAATCAGTGAAATCAGATGCAGGTCCACGGTATGTATGTTCTAGAAACTTGCAATGGAAGGATTTAGTTAATATTTTGAATTTTACATTATGGAAGAGTGACTGATGTCTGCAATTATAAAATATTTTAAAAGCAGACATTTGGTTTAATGAATAATTATGTGCTTCATAAAATTTTTAGTACCATGATCTATCTAGTAGCAAGAAGCTGAGCATTCGATTGCACTGAGACTAAAAAAAGGTGTATGTTTATAATAAAGAGGCTAATTAACAATTTGAATTATTATCATGTAGTTGATCCTCTGTATCTTTAACGTTATTTTCATAGGATTTATCTTAATTGTTAAAAATGGTTGAAGAAATCTATCCTTTATGTAAGACAGAAGGTCAGACAAGGTGAACATAATGATCCCCTGTGGCTGTAGAACTTCTGACTCTATGAATTCAGCACAAAGTTAGTGATGATTTTAGCTACAGAAGTATCAGTACACTGATTTTTGTGTAGTGTACCCCTACTCTTCCTCAAGCTGCCTCTCTCAAAGGCAGGTAATTGGATGAGATGGACACAGAAGCACCAGCTTCCAGTCATATGAACAGCATACCTCCATCCATCCAGGGCTAAATTACAGTGTCTGGAAGATGTATGACACTTATCTTGCATACTTGTATTTCATGCATTTCAAGTCCCAGAGTCTAAAAACTTCTCAGTGCTGCTGAAGAACTGGTGACCAATCAGACTGCTAACTGTCACTCTCTGGTCATTCTTTTCCTTTGCTTAAAAAAAAAGTCCACTGCTTCCAACTGAAACTTGATCTGCCAATAGATATAGAAGAGGTTTTTTCAGAGACATCCAAGAATGAGTGGTAAATTAATTTTCTCAGCCTAATGCCAAATATACAGAAAGAAAAAGTAGCCAACACTATCAATGAAAATACTAAGAGGGGGAAAAAAATTACATCAGAAGTAATCAAGCATTGGAACAGGTATCCCAGAGAGACTGTATATCATTGCAGATGCTTGAAGTCACCTTAACAATGTCTTGACCAACATGATCTACCATTCAAGACAGTTATAACTTTGCTGTTGTTCCTGTTGGGAGTGGAGTGCTGGATCAAATGATCTCCAGAGATCCTTCGCAGGCTAATTATTAGATGATCCTGTGATAATGAAGTTTATCAATAAAAGCGGCCACTGCATCAATTACAAATGCCCAGGAGGGTGCTACCTTCCTGCAAGCAAAGTTTAAATGCATCATCATCACCAGACTTTGCTTCAGATTTTTGTGCTTTTGTATCTAGAATAAAAACCTGCATTTAGAAGAGATCATTCCTATTCCCTTCCAGTTAGACACCTGAGAGTGTCTAACACAACTCCCAAAGCATGTAGCAGATTTCTCAATAACTATGCCATGTGTAGTCTATCCTGAATGCACAATTACACCTATGCCTTCTTGTTCCCATCTGCCTGGCAAACAGGAATATTTAAGAAAATGTTACCTGATGTAAAAATGGAGCCAAGGAATATACTATAATTTGGTTACAGTAAGCCAATCAATGGGAATCAAAATAGGAAATGAAGGTTATTATACTTTAAACAATAATCTGGTTCTTTATGAGAAACAATGTCTATTTGCCTTCTGCTAACAGATAAAGTGCATAATAAAAAGTGAAATGTTATATAAAAGTAACCACAGTAATGTTTATTGAACAAAGATATATAAGATCTTCAGCACTCTGCTTTTCTAAGGCCCCGCAGGAGCCCTGAAGGAACTCATCCTTGGTAATTAGTATTAACAGAAGGGATGTTACCAACACAACAGGCTGTACACAATTGTACAGCTATATGTTTTCCAAGGCATGCCGATGTTACATGATACTCATAATAAGGGACAGGACACAGAGGAACCTAAAATCTCAACCTATAAAGCCATCTCCCTTGGCATAATGATTCAGTTTTGATGAACAGGAAACACAGAAGTAACACAAACAGGTTTATAAGTATACTCTGATTTTTTTAATATGTAAAACTATTTTATGCTGTCAAAGAAAACTAATGACTGGATTCACGTTTACCTCAAATGGCACCACAACACATTAGCATAAAAAGGGCCCTAGAGGGAATATGTAATTTCTCCATTTTCCTTAACCTGCACGATGGTACAGATGTGAAGGAGACTTACATTTTCCCATCGGCAACACACTTCTTTACTTTTCTTTAATTAACAGATTTGAAATTAACTTTTCATTCTCCATGGACTTCTTGATTCTGCAGCTTATTTAACAAGATACTTTGATGATGAAATGAAGAAGGTTTGTAAAAGATCATTGCTGAGAATTCTACGTTTCTGTTAAAAAGGTTTTGAATGAGCTACCCATTATTATGTTGGTTGTAATAAATTTCTAAAATGCAGCTGTTTTGGCAGAAAAACATATCCAATATATGAAGAGGTACTTTTCAAGTGCACAACTTTGCTTTTTTATGAAATGCTTATACAAGGTTATTTTATTTTTGGAAGAGATAATATTTTTGCTGACATTTTGTATTGAGGTAAAATAAATATAGTGTGGCAGATCCTGTAAAACTTAACATCATGTTATATTTATTCATTGAATGATATCTACACATTGGCTACTAGGAAAAATACTATTTCTCTTCTGATTGGGAATTAGTTTCTACTCAGAAAAAAGATAATGTCTTGCAATTTCATCCTTCTTCCCATTTCACATCCTAGAGTTTTAATCTGCATTCCACAAGGTGCTCTAGAATGACTTTACTTCACATGCTTTGCCACAAAAACATGACCAGCAGGAAAAAAGGTAATTAATCATAGAATTAATCATACATTGATGTTTTACCAAGGCTGAGATTAAATTACATAATTCTATCATATAGGCCCTGTTTGTAACTTTTAAAGTTAAATAAAAGCAATGACCAGAGAAAGAAACCAGTGCAAAGTACACAGCATAAAATTACAAGCAAAACATACTTTACAAATGACTGAAAGCAGAAAATGGCATGAAGTTGGCAAAAGAAGTCCCAGTGCAAGTGACAGTTCATCTAAAATATGGACTATACAACTAATGTAACTGTGTTTTTAGCAATGTAATATTGAATATAAGAATGAAGTTTTTTAAATGTGTTACCTAAAATGTTTAAACTCCAGAGTTCAGAGGAATTCAGTTAAAGTATTGGAAGCTTTTTTAGCCTTGAAAGATGAACAAGAAAATATCACTTTATGCCTGAAGTACAAACATTTTCCCCACCCACTGTGTTTAGAGGTACCCAGTGTCCTTCCTTGATATACTGGGCTTTTTCATATCACAAGTATTTTTTCCCCCCTAACATCCATTCCTTCAGAAACATAATGACAATTCATTGTATAAATTTTCTACACCAGTTGCAATATGATCTTCTAAATTTGATTCACAGTATGAAGGGAAATCATTTCACCTTCATGCAATAAAAGGTACTATTATACCATTTTATGTCACATAATTGGAAATATTTCAGATTTCAGATTGGTTAGCAATATGCAGAAAGATCTAAAAATTAAACCCATCTTGGTAATCTAGTTTATTTTAATATAACTAATGGGAAAATGCAAAATGAAACTTTGATTCTTATGTTTCAGTTTTTTCTATTATTATTTTTACAATAGTTCACTACAATACAAAAATACTGCATTAGCAAAAATGCTTCAGCTAAAGTGTTCAAAAAGTGTTGTCATCCCACAGCGCAGTTTGACACACAAAAACTTGGCCTAAAATAAATGCAAGGCAGGGAGCAATGCACATACTGCACCTGTTATGAAATTAGTCTTTTTTCACTCTGTTTCCTTATAAAACTCTGTTCTTGTTTAATACCTGTGGATAGGTCTGCTCTGAAAACTGCAAACACAATGCTCTTCTACACATAAGAAAACAACAAAACTAAGGTTGCAGAAGGAAAAATATCTTGTGCTTTCTGCTATCACATGCTATTGAAAGGATCAGCTTTCCAGTATCTTCTCATTAACTTCTTGATTTTTCCCTCCAAATGTGATGTTCTGTATCAATCCAACAGGCACTGGAATGAGCTCACCCATGTATATTCAATGTACATTGACTATGTCTCTCACTCATTAGCCTGAGCTGCTGACCCAGAGGTGACATCTTTGTAAGCCATTTGCATTAGTGAAACAGTTAGAATGTGCCACCTAGAGCCACCACTGCAGATTTCAGCTGAGTTCGAGAAACAGGATAAAAAGACTGAAACAAAATACTCAGAAATTCTGGGGTTTGTATTTTAAAGTTTTATTTTGAAAATATATATAATTCAGAGGCCTAATATGTAAATATAGCACAGATACACCAAAACTTCAAACTTTACTGGAATCTTGTCCTAGCCTTTGAACACACAAACTGAGTTATGTTTTCATTTAACTTTTAGGATACAACCACTCTCACATCTGAAAAATCCTCTTAAAGTCTGTTCTGTTCTATTTTACTCTACTCTAGTTTTTTCATCATCATATTATGTCAGTAACTGTGGCAAAATTATTAGTACTTATTTCCACAGCATGAAAATGCTGGGATAGATCAAAAAGTTATTCAAGCTAAAAATTAATAATAATCCATTCTTGATATCTTTATGTTACCCTGCAGTGTTAGAGAAATAATGGGTGAGGTAGTGAATACTGGAGCTGGTGTTTAACATTAGAGGAAGATCACAAAAAACACTCTTTCAACTCCAACAGAATTTTCATATGATTATATACACTGAGATGTCCACCCTGAACCCAACATTTAAGAAATGCATCTTCTTAAGTGTCTATAGTGACTCTGCTCATGTTACATGGGACAGACCAAGCAAGTACCACCTACTGTCTAACTGAATAAATAAGTTGGGGATGACTAACTTTTGTTCAGATTACTTTCCCCAAGAATATGGGAGAAAAAAAATGGGCTCAGAATCTAGTTAACCAGAGAGCAAAAATATACACTGAAGACAAATGGAATGTCCACAAGACATGCTAATAATTTTCAAAATGAAGTGCCAAGAGGTGAAAAGTGTGCAAAAATTCTTTTTGGGCAGACTTTAGCAGAACAACCAAGATATCTCAGCATTGTCTGCTCACTTCATAGTAGCTTATTAATTCCTTAAGGATAATTTAAAGTGAAAGTCTGGAAGAGCATTGCTATTTCTATCACCATTTGCAAAGATGTATACAGTTTTTTTCACTCATTATCATAAAGATGAACATCATAAGGTGAAATAGCTACGTTTGCTTTTTACATATTACTGCTGAGTTTTATATGACAGATTTCTCTGCAATACAGATGAATATATACTAAGTATCTATATTATAAAAATTTGCCTGTAACATATAAAAACCTTTCCTTATTCTAGATTTGTTTTAAAACATAAATTCTGCTGATCTTTCCTGAAATTTTTTCACTATGTAAGTGATTGTCTGCTTTCATCAGATTGGATTTTAAATATGTAATCAACTGAAACATACGTGAAACCCCCTGAAGGCAATTCCATTTAAGGACTCTGCATCAGCCATGTAAAAATATTTGTCCTGAGACTTTAAAAGACTTTGACTGCTCTGAAAATAATTCCACCTACTCAGGAAGAGAAGGAGGACTAATTTCAGATTCCATGTCTATGGCCAGCTAGAGGAGCTATAAATATGCCAATTTATGGGCACAAATAGCTCACTCCTGAGGATGGACATGTTGAGCACATTGTAAGAAGGCAGAAGTTCTCTCTCCTGTAGAGCAATTCTGCAGACATTTACTGTCATTGTTGTAATTTTTAAGGCAGTGCTGCTTCGCCTTTTCTCTGTGACCTTCTTCTTCTGAAGGGATCATATATCTACGTGCTTGTACAATCTTTACCTCATAGAAATGAGAAATTTAAAACACTGACGTTATCTTCTGCTGAAAATTTGCTGAGTCCAAAATCAGAAACACTTCAAGCTACAGATAGCAGACAAGCAGAGGATAGTAAAAATAACAATAACAAGACTGAGACTGACTGCATGCATTTACAGGGTTCTTATCTTTTATTATCACCTGAATCATTGACAGACTAGCTGGGATACTGCTCCAAAGGTGCAGCTTGGGCAGAACCCTGACTGATATTACTTTCATCCTGTTTGTTTGCATAAAATAACATTTTAGAGTTTGAGATATCTGCAAGTATCCATGGACTATTACAGTTGCCTCGGTTCCAAATATTTGTGTTACATGTCTAATATATTTCACTAAAGAAATGGCAATACACAAAATTCCACTCTAAATAGTGATGGACAATTTAGTCCCTGCAGATCACATTGTCTGGATTAGACTCCTGCTATGTCTCTGTTCCTGCAACTCTCTGTTTCATATCACAGTCCCAACTAAAAATACCCTTCACCACTACTTACCCCATTTCTTCTCAATTCCCTCTTCTCTCACTTTATCATTTAATTCTTATGGTTTGTTATTTTAATTTGTAAAGTATCTGGGGAAATAGTGTGCACTAAAGATTATCAACAACTTTTTTTTTGTCTTACACCTATATGAGTGCAGTTCTTTTTACAAAAATTGCATGCTCATTTTGAAACACTCATCCTGTAACTCTAGCAGCACACAAACACTTCATAAACAGTCTTCAGGGGCTGAATAATGTAACAACATGGATGGACTACAATAGAATGACCAAACAGTAAAGGCTAACATGATCCTGCTAAGAGCAATACCTAGAACATTTACAACATCAAAATTAATTAAGCAGGCACATATTCAGCTGCATCTTTTTTATCATTATCTCTTTGCCCTTAACACAACCTCTAAGAGATATAAATATCTGTAGATACAAACGCTAGTTGAGATGTCTTGGTAAGCCTCCATTACATTGGCAGTCTTAGTGCCATTTTAGAGACTCGCAGAAATTCAGCTCTTCAGCTGGTTTCCTATCTTGTGATGCTATTTCCACTTATTTACTGCTGACTGAGGAATTTTCAAATCTATTTAATCTACTTGATAAAAAGAAGAAAATAATAATGCCATTCCTCACCAGAACCAACAGTCAGACACTTTTCTAGATATATGGAAGTGCTGATTCTTATGTTGGCCTTATCCTATATAGCAGACATCAGTTTTTTTATTTCCTGGAGAGGCAGGAAATCAAACGCACAGTCTGGTATGGAAGAGATAACATGGTTTATGGGAACCTCTTCCTCTGTAAGAAGAATCTGAGAGCTGTGACAGCTTCTACATGATAACGTATAAAGGCCAAATCCACTCCTGGTGTAAATCCAATGGCTTCATAACGACAAAAACTATTTAGTCCATGAGTCTTGATTTCCTTAAATATAAATTACATTTCACATTTCAAACAACTGCAGCAAGTCTTCCTGCGGGTTCAGCTCTGTGCTTTCAGAAACATTTGCCTTTCACTGAAATTTAGGGCAGGTTAGATTTTCACAGATGGAAATGTATGGTTGCAAACACCTGACAGTATGATGTTACATTAATTACAGACTGTCTGCAGACCTCACAAGGAGACAAGAACCTTCAAAACCACTTCTTCCCAAACAGGTGCATGTGCATCTTTAGGTTTTACTTTCAAGGAAGCCCAGTGTCCTTCTGCTCAGAAAACATTGTGTATAAACCACTGCAGAACAGAAAGAGACCAGTACCACAGAGCTGGGTACATGCAGGGTGCAAGCTGGGTGTTAAAGAAAAGCAGAAATCCTTTGGGGAAGGCCTGATTCTCCTCCATCTCCCATATATACACTCCTGTCCCAGCCTCTGTGGTGATCCAATCTGGGCACTGTGACTATGTGGTCTCAAAATAGTTTGGAGAACTAAAGTCCATTAGCACTTGTTTGTGCAACTTGTGGATGTGTAGGTTTGGGAAACTATCTCTGAAAAGGTTTCAGAAAAAGTAAGTACTTCAGTCTGAGCTGTGGGGTGAAAGTCCAGGTTGGTAGCACAGTGACTTTCTTTATTAGATACTTTCACCCTCTCCACTTTATTCCTGAGAAATGTATGTTGGTATTGATCACTGTGGGTCAGGTCCCTGAAGTGCAAAGCAGAGAGTACAGGGAACAGAATGCAGACAGGAAGACTCTGTTCCAGCACCGAACAAAGGTCCACCTCTTGGACCTCAGCACACTGAGTTATGCCCCAAGCACTGGGATTTTAAGGACATATTAGAAATTGGGTTTAAAAAACAAGTTGCCTATGATGCAATCAGCAATGGTAAATTTTGTTTTAAATTACTCTGCTGAGTATTGCGAACCATGTCTTGATCCTGAACTGGTGAAATCATGGGAACTTTATCATTGTCTTCAGTCCACATGGGATAAAGGAGAAAGAAAATCACAGAGCTCAGCAATGCAAATGTGCACAGTTTGTGCACACACCTCTTTAATTTAAGGCATAATTTACCTTTTGTCCAAAACCATATAAGACAAATTCAAATTTTGTACATAACTGATCTCTTCTAAAGCAAAGACTAGGATATTTCTATTACTAAATTTTATATTTTTGGAAGTATCATACCAAGCCACCTGCAAAACAGACAAGGGAAAACTACAAACCATCATGCACCAAATATTTTGATTATATTACAAAAAATCCAACACTCTTAGTCAGTCAAAATAGTACTGAAAACAGTTCTACTCAAAGTATATTATTTTAAACAGGTTATACTCATTACTGCATTTCATTTCAATGCTCAATTTATGTCCATTTTATATGCATTCTGTAGAATGCTCCACACACATGTATATATTTTTATAAATCCTGCAACAAAAAGCCCAGCCAGAGCTATGTATAAAGCTCATCAACACCAAAACTGAACTCTTTTCCTTAAAAAAGCAAGAAGAAATAAAGAGAACTGTTGCATAACCACAAACTAACCTGGCAAAATCAGACTTAACTTTTGTTTGTTTTTTAAAGTCCTCAATACAATGGATGTCCTAGGGGAGCAGACAGGACTTTCCTATCCATGCATGTCTACTGATTTCAAACAAAAAGGAAATTTGAACTTAGGATGCACAAAGACAACTCAAATGATCTCATCTGACCAGACAGGATGTCAGACCATGGTTCAGTCTAGATTACTCACAGATTCTGACAAATATTTGCATGTTTTGTATTTCTTAATTATTGCCACATGATTGAAATACAGTGTCACTCTCCACTCCTGGAATAATAAGACAATAAAATCCATAAAGTGTATTAATTGAGACTGCCATCAATTCTCTCTCTAGCAAGAGAATGGTTACCAGAAACTTCTACTTCAATGATTTACTCTTCACTATCCACTTTTGGAAAAAAATTTCTAGATGTTCTAGTATAAATAGAAGAAGTTTGTAAAAAGCCTGTACAGAAATGCAGTGAACACCTGGTATTAATAGTAACAGATCCCTCAAAGACAGTAATACACTTTATCAGCTGTTTTCAGTCTCCATAAGATCTTGTACTGGATATGAACATTTTCTTTGGATCAGGTTTTAATAAATTTCCCCCTATTTTTACCTGTTTATGTTTAAATCCCATTTAGACCTGATCATTATTCTTGGTAACATTAAAATAGACCTCACGATTGTTTTTATAAGTAAATGGAAAAGAGAAACAAATTCAGACCATTCAACCGTAGATTCCAATTCTCCAGACATAATTCACCTTGATATGATTGGTGTAATGTACGTGCAGGAAGACCTAAAATATGGGCAAGTATGCTATTCTATTACTACATATGATTATTTCTGAGTATCTGTAATATTCATTACAAATTATGCTCTTACTGCATACTTCATTCAGCAGTCTCAGAGATGGGTTAAGATCTATTCCTTCTATTCACAGAACTGCTATATAAAGACACAGACACATGAAATGAGCTGCCCAGTGTTATTCATTCTCTGAGCAGCTAGAAATAGTCTGAAGCCTGTGGCAGGAATAAAAAGAGAATTTGTGCTTTTGATGAGCGGGTTTTGCACCAGACCTGGAAGAACAGAGATTTCTCAAATATGATGAGAAGGAGGGGAAATGCAGGAGGTAATAGCTACTTTGTTGGATGGGTTGTCTCCAATATAATTTAGAAAATGCGGGCATTTTTTGCAGTGGAATATTTCTGAAAGACTGAGGTGGAATGGCTGATTTTTTTACAAGAGATGCTTTCTACAGCAGCAGGACAAGACAGGTTCTAATTCACTAGTGAACTCAGCACAACACATAAGCCAATTAAACTCACATCACATATTCCACTTACTCAAACCATGAGCATACAGCTATAATAAATCTAATTACAATGTGAGGATGTAGTAGGCAAAGACTATTGTTTATATAGGAGACCAGAGTCTCTCTTTTTTTCTTTACTATTTTTTAAATTTTCTCAGTTTCAGTTAAGGAACTGTCATTTCATAGCTTTGTTAATAAAACAGAACCTGAAACTGTGGTCTCTTCTCACACAGTCTGTTTCTTTTTGTGGAAGCAAAAATATAACAGGAATAAAAGAATCTTTTAATTTGTAAGATAGGTCATGCACCTTTCCAGTATAATCACTTATAAACAGGGTAGTCCTTTAAAAGTCAAATGATGGTCCTTCAAATTAAACTTCTAATAATCAAATAAAAATTTCCAATAAAGGACAAAGCTAGCACTGGGACACAGCACTGCAGAAATCATCAATATTGCACAAATCGTATTTTAATCTCCTTTCTGAGGTTTTATCAGGAATACCAATAAGTAAAAAGAAAATGTTAACATTGTCTCTTGAAGTTCCATTCAGGGAATAGAGTAAAAAATGAGTTCAACCAGTCAAGAACTATGATTTGGTCTCTTCAGTATAAGTGATGTTACTGAGTTTCATCTATTTTCAATAATTCAATTTCTCTGATATAAAAAAAAAATTATTAGACAAGAAACAGGGATAAATTGTAAGTCAGGATATTATAGTTCACAAATTCTCACAGCTACAACAACTAGCCTGTGAATGGCAAATTGTTTTACAGTCAGATGATTGACATAAAATATAAAATGGATTTAAGATGATGTTTAAAATTTTCTTAAAAAATACAACCACAAAACAAACTGTCACCAGCCTCAACTTTCTCATATGTTCCTATAATATTTATGGAAGGTTGTTGATAAGGTAAGAATAGTTTGTTATATTGTGGCTTTGTTTGGTTGGTTTTTTAGCGGTTTATTTGTTTTGTTTTGTTTTGGGGTTTTTTTGACTAAGAAACATTAAGAAATCATCCTGATTTCATGAGAGAGTTACTTAAGTTAGATTTAACAGAGAGAAACCTTTTTTAAAAGAACTGTTATTTCTCTTTTTTTCTTTGAAAAGAAACACTTTGAAAGAATAAGCAATTCTCTAGAGTACTTTGACTGAAAAACTAAGAAAATCTTAATTACTACAGTGAAAGATTCTTCAACTGGAAAGACAGCCTCATTACAATTAAAGTGCATTGTCAGAACATGTCAATTTAAGAAGTTGTAATAAATGTGCGGAAATAAACCATTAGCATTCTACTATTTCATCCCTATTCATTTTGGCTTATATATTTTCTTATGTAACTAATATTGCATATTTGCTACTGAAATATTCCCAAATACAACCCACAAACCCATCAACTTTGACTTTTCAGTCTAACTGCAATGAATAAAAATATCAATATCCTTAGTTTTACATAGGAAAACTTCTGTGACCTGCCATGTAGTAGCTCTAAGAAATAATTAGCCCTCAATTTTAACTAATAAGTTTTCATCTCCGACTTATACATGATTAGGTAAAATCCAAATGATCCATTGATTTGTTTAATTCATTTAAATGAAAACTGAATCACCTTCAGATTGCTTCCACCAGATGGGATGCTGCTTCATGTTTGCACAAATTTTGTTTCAGGGCACTGCTTTGAGTCCAGCTGGACTTTGAGTGTGCTTCCTAATACATTTCCAAGGAACCCCTGGAAGAAAGTAATACAATATATGGCAGCCAAGTGGAAGCACCCTGTCCTAGAAGGAAGCTTTCTGTTGACTGAGTATATAAACTAATGTAAAAACTAATATGGTCCTGAGCATTTCTCTGGGAGAACCCCCGGCATAGCTTAGGCAGGAATTCTGAAATCAACCTCACTATTTACACATGTAGCCTAAAATCCAGCTTTTGTACCAGTTTTCTATCTTTTTTTTTTTTTCTTAATTTCAATAGTTTTAGTGAGGTAAAGAGTTTCTCTATCTGTGAACTGGACTGAGAAAGAGACATAACATCTGACAAGAACCGGTCAAACCTATCCAGAAGCCTTGAAAGCATTCCAGAGGGTATAATACTGTGTCAAAGGAGACGAGGAAGAGGAAGAGAAGATGAAGATAGTGGTCTTCGAGACCTCCAACTCAGCTTTGGGTGGTGTGTCAGAGGTGGGGCGAGGGTGGTACTATGGGAGGGATTGTTTGGGAAATGGGGGTAACAGATGAGGTAATGTTCAAATATTGTAATTAGATGATATTATGAAGTTGTAACACCTATGTTGTTCAGCATGCACACTTTGGAAAATATTCCTGTGCATCTGGCATGCTGTAATAAATGAGCGTTTTTTGCTTTCTAGTACTCAAAAAAAGTTTTAGGGAGTTATTTTCTGGCTTTTAAGGTATCACACACAATGCTTTACTTCTTCAAAACCTTGCACTGTGCCCTGATATCACCTAGTCTATAAAGCACGTAAGAATGTCTTTATGATAATAAACACTGTCTAATCTTGCTGTGTCTTCCTCTCTAGGGCTATTTTTCTACATTGTCATCCATCTTTGAAGACTTGCTTTGATATGTCTAAGATTAATGAGGCATTTATATTCAGTTTAGATGCTACGGAAGTTAACATTGTTTCTTCTGTCATGGAACAAAAATGAGCTAATTAGTGACCTTCATATTTTGGATTAAAAATGACTTTTTTTTTTTTAACTGGAAACATAACAGAGCACACTGAGCCTGTAACAAAAAATGTTTAAAGATCAACTGATGTATAACAAAACTGTAGCACAATTCTCTGGGAGGAGGGAAAGGAAGGATGGGAAGTTGACAAAGGAAGCATGGATAGCTACAATTCTGATTACAGTTATGCAAATAATTGACTTTTTATGGTTGAATTTGAAAAATATTTGAAAAAAATCCCTTTTTACATTGTGTGGATCAAGTAATTATTGTTAATCAAAATGAAATATGTAATTTTGCTTTCCAAGCTTATAATAGGTTTAAAAAATAACACCTTGATTAACTTTTGTTTTCCTTTCAATACAAGCACAATTTCTAAATAGAATCCTACAAATACTTCAGTGAATATTTTACCTTTTTTTTTTCCTTTTAGGCTGAAAGCATTACATGTTATTTCATAAATGGTTATAGTTTCAAAGTAAAATGATTGTTTGTATCTATAATAAGCCATAGGACAGTTAAAATCAATGAACCAACCAACATGAAGAGAGATAAAGAACAGAGAAAGAGAATGAAAAGAGAAAGAGAAAGAAAGGGAAAGAAAGAAAGAGATGGAAAGGAAAAGCAGGGATGAAAGAAAAAGAAGAAAAAGGGGAAAGGAGAGGAAAGAAAGGAAATCAAGAAGGAGAAAGATATGAAGAAAGGAGAAAAGGAGAAAAAGAAAAATCCATTCCAACCTCTTTTCCAGAATTTGCTGCACCCTTATTCTCTGTGCCTGCTATCATGCCTGAGAACTGCCAAAGCAAGACCTGTAAAGTCCAAGGCAGCTTAAGAAGCAATACTAAAGAATATGTTTTGTTTTCTCTTATATAAAAAATTATCTGAGTAAATTTGATGAAGAGCTGCAGATTTTAAATACACAGTTGTGTGGCTTTCTGAGATTCTGTAAATGTGTTAACAGCATTTCCAAGGACAGCAGTCTCTTTTTTCTTAGCATATTTAAAAATAATTTTTCTTTTTTTGCTATAATTGTTTCTAAGCAGTAAGTTGGAAAAACAATTCTAGGGTTTATAAAGTCCCATTTGAAAGAAGTTTTGAATATAAATTGATCAGAAGTTACACACCTCCCTGTGCACTGCAGGGATGAACCATTTCAGAATCAACAAGCCAATTCATAAATCATCATCTGGTATTACTGAGACTAATTGTGTTAGCTGAGATATCTATCTTAGCTGTAGCACTATCTCAGCCTGACTCAGTCAAGCTAAAAACCACAGGAATCATAGACTAAAATCTTCAAACCACAAGAATCATAGACAGAAAACAGTGAAACTCTTTGCAGAAGGAAAATTAGAGAAGCCTTGGAGAACCTCTATTGGACCTGTTCCCTTCTCACAGTCTCTAGTTTTGCTTTATTTTGTGGGTTGTTGTTGACTGAAGGAGGGAAATAGCCAAATTTGGGGAGAAAATCTTTTGCTCAGCCTGCAGATCTGAGTACATATGTGGTTGGGTGTTACTGCCATCTGAAACAGTGTCACTCTAGCACTCTCTTCTGTGGTCACTGAGCAGCCTTGGGGACAGCAAGCCAGGTAAGGATGCAGTTATTCTGAGGAAAAAAAGCTCAAAAGCAAATCTTGAAAGCTCAGCCAGGTGCTAATAAGATGCAACTGCCTAGGTAGGACCAGTTCAGCCTGCACAGAACCAGAGTACATGTCCCTCACAATCTGCAGGCTTTTGAGGTCTTCCTTTAGAGCTTCAACCAGTAATTGAGAGCTTCAGTAAATGATTTATCACCTTTACATCAGTGTCAGTTACATTTGAATGAAAATTTAAATAGCCTAGTATTACAGGAAGAGAGTCAGACAGCACCACCTTACTAATTTCTGTCTTTTCAATAGTCTCTTAACAGACTTTTTTTCTTCAAGGAACAACTCTCTTCAACATTGCTTCACTAATGGCATTTTGGGGACAAATTTGCTTAGTACATCTGTTATAACTGAAGTGGGTAAAAAGCAGTAAATGTGTAGCATTGGTTTAAATGTACTTCAAGGGTGAAGAATCAAAAATCCAGGGCACAAAGCAAGTTTCATGTTGGAGGTTTTCCCTGATATGAAGCTTTTCAAATGAAAGTAGGGTGTAATACTTACAGAAGATGAGAGGTTCAGGCATGAACCATTTGTGGAAGTCCTTAGTTTGTGGAATGTGGTCAGTCACAACTGATGATTAAAATGACATTTTTATGACATTTTAGTTTGTAGGTCAAGTGGGTCTATGAACATTTGTAGATCCAACAGAGGATCCAACAAGTATGCATGACAAGCTGGGCCACTGCCTGTCTGAAGCACCTTAAGTTTCAGATATATGTCAAATATTTAAAATCAAACCGAACCCACCCTCATCATTTTTTTTATGCTTTCAAAGTGTCTTTTTCCTATTCCGTGACATTGTTAAGCATTTAAGTGATTTCTGTCCAGGTTGAGGGAAACACATGAATATATCAATTAAAAGTTCCAGCAACTGATTGAACTACTTAAATTTAAAATTGATTTGATATTACATGCTCAATTCTTCCTTAGTTCCAAAATAAAATTGTTTCTCCTTGAGTAACAAGGGTACAAGCATGCATTTGTGAGAAGTTTATCTGGCAGTTTAAGTTTCCTGATTTCAAGCAACAGAGTTAGCTCATCTTAAGAAATTAACAGCTTTCAGATGAAAACTGCCAGGGCTGGGATGACACGCAGTAGATGAACATCTGGATGTTCCCAGCCAGTTGCAATGCGAAGAAAAGGGGTTAACTTAAGCCATTGGTGTGCTCAGTACTGATGAGTGACTGACATTTATTTCTTCCTCACATATGAAAATTCTCAATCATACTCTTGCATCATGATTAAATTCTAATATTAATGCAGTTCATTTCCATGAATATACTTTAAAATAACTTTAATATCTCAGTTCTCTTAATTACCACAGCAAAGTACCATCTCCTCTCTAACTAGGACTGAAAATCATTTTCTGCTTAAAGGTCAACCATTCTAAGTAGTCTAAAATCTGTGTAATTATTCGACTTCACCGTGGTTTGGAGAAGGCAGAAAGGGGTAGAATTAGTCATCCAGATGAGGTGTCATTTGAGAAAGTAAAACTGCATCAGTATACTCTAAGAACCCTCATTCTTATTCCCATCTTCAGTCTGACCTTACACATCAAAAAGAGATCTTATACAGGGAAGAAATTTTAATAGTATTATTGAAAGAAGATATAGGTCTTCTGAACTACCACAGGAAATCCTGCCACCACCCCTAAAATATGGTACATGTATTTCCAGAAAAGCTGATTCCATTCCCATCTTTGGAGAAGAGCCTTATAAGTCTGCTACATCCAGTCACACACTAAGTTTGACAGTAGACCTGGAAGGCGTCAGAGAAAGCCCTGAGTATATTGTTTTTATTCAGGTAGGGGAGACAGAAGATAATCGTGCTGGGAGGTGTAGAAACTATAAAGGCCTATTCCACAGTCCTTAATTGAGTTGGTGATTTTGTATGTCACTACAGCCTCATGTAATTGGGAGACTGAATACATAAGAGTGAAATTAGATATATATTTCCATATCTTGATTTTGTTTAGAAGGTTCTTTCCATATAACCAGTGCACTATGTGACTTAGCAAGCAACTGAAGTAGAAAGTATGAATCCTAATACAATATTCAGATGAATGCCTTCTCTCTCAAGAGCTATTACAAACAACCCAAACAATAAGTTCAATTATACCAGCTTTATTTTCTAATTTGTCTTTATGTGCTGTAAATGGATTCTCAAGGTAAATGAAGAAAGAAATAGAGAGTAAAGAAACTGAATTGGAACAGAATTTAAAACCTCATTGTAAGGTTAATCTTCTGTTCTGAAGTGCTCACTAGTGATTCTTAGGGAGGTTTAATTCTGCAAATAAATAACATATGGTCTAAAAAATTCACTTATACTTTCAATGGCAAATATGAATTCATACTCCCATGATTCCACATTGATAGACTTGCAAAGGTATAAAGGAAAAACTTCCTGCTCTAGAAGTGTTTAAAATGCATTTTTGAGTTCTGCAGAGTGACTAACTCTTATGACTTACTCTCAGGCGTGGTTCTCTCTCCCAGGAAAATCAATACCAAAATGAGTCTGCAAGGTGAGGTGTTTGCTCAGAGAAACAAAGAACTTTGCTTACTTGGAGAACTCACACCATCAGATAGTACTCTGCCTCTCTTCAGGCTCCACCAATCACAACAACAAAATAGTTAGTTCACAAACTATGAAAACTGTTTTTAAAAAATGACATTTTAAAATAAATCCACAGTCCTTTTACCTACCTTTTGGACTTTAAAATTTATCAAATGTCCATTTTTCTTACGTTAGGAGAATTAACAATCTCTACTAAGAATCTATAATTATGAATAGTAATGACCAATAGGATACATTCACATTTCCCTAACTCACAGGACCTAGAATTCTGAGAAAATTCTGGCATATTCTTTGGCTTTAAAATTGGAGGAAATATATATTTGACCATGGAAAGACTCATGTGAAATAACAGACTAAAATCCATTATTCAGTGCAGTTCATTAAATTAATGCTTCACCATTTTTAGAATTATCAACTTGTACACACTAATGGTTTTGTCCAGTTTGTACTTTCAGAAGAACTAGACTCTATATTGCTTTTAATTGTTTTGCTGATGATTATACATCATTCTCCATTCTGAAATTAGCCTTTTCTATGTTTAGAACCTGAAAAAGGATTCGAATCCAGCATGTGAAAGTTGAAAACAGACAAACTGTTATTACTACTTAATGTTCCACTTTTACTGGATAACCACCTTTTGTTGAAATAAAGTTAGGGCAGTCTTCTAACCACCATAACCAGAAGAATACCAACTTCAAAGAGCAGCTAGAATAGAAACATTGCTTCAGGAGATGCTAGACAGGCATGGGCCAGCTTCCAAATTAATATTCTCTGGTGTAAATTTCAGGTAGTCCCATTGACTTCTTCTAACTCCACTGGAGTTCCTGCTGGAGTGAAACCAGCGTGAGGTCAGAATCTGGCAGGTCATTATTGAATGTTGTCCACATCACATGCTGACTGCTTTCTAAAAGGAATCCTACTGTAAGATGGTTAGCTGTGGCTAGTACAAAATACACACTGTCTGTCCACTGTAAGCTTTGTGATGGAGGAGGTTTGTAACGTCATACTTAAAATTTGGAGTGAGGCTTAAAGGTTATTTTGAACATTTGTCACCCAGAATAATAATCACAAATACGCAGTGCAACCCTCATTTTGCTCTCCAGTTCCAAAACAATTAAGAAATATGTTGCCAAGTCTTTTTATACTTTTCACACTATATGTGGTCTTACTTTTACTACTGTGAAGCAGCTTGCCACCTTCACCAGCCTATCTCTAGAACAAGATCAGATTATGGCAACAGGGCAAGCTGGTTCCAAAACATCTATTTGCTGTCATAATTTACAAACTGACTGAAAACCAAACTGACCTTAGTGTAAAGCAATGTAGTTTAAGGAATGACTTAAGATCAATTAATGCAAAAGGACTAAAATGATTGTTCTGCTGTTTAGGATTGCCAGCTGCTCTATTTGCCTTGTGCCAAATCCCCACAGGAGTCTTCTTTAAAATTGGTAACTGAGGGAAAGAAGTAGCAGAAGGGAAGGAAGCAGCAGAAGGGAAGGAAGCATAAAAAGATTTGCACCTAACATTTCTATGCAAAATAATATATTCCCTTTTTACTGCAAAAGTGCTATTGAGGGTGATCTCCAGGCCAGGGCCAGCCAGTATGTCCAGGAAACAGTCAAAGGAAGTGTTGCCACACTTCAAGAACTTGGGCCATTGTTAAATGCTCAACTTTTCAGTCATACTAATAACTGAAAATGAGTGCTAAACACTGCCTCTGCACTGTTAGAAGTCAATAATCTTCTATTGAAAAAACACAACATAAATGATGTCTGCTTTCTCCCCTGGAACCCTCCACAGAATGACACCACACACTACCAAGTGAATGAACACATCATAGTGTTTGCTTCCTATTTCATCTGATTCTCTGCCATTAAGAGTGGAGCTGCACATACATTTTATTCATTCTTGTGATATAAAGGTTAAGTTCAAGCCAACACCAGTTCATGCCTAATTCTTACATATTTTCTATATAAGTAGAAACTGATTCAGAGGCAATAGTTGTTCATACAGCAGACATCCTAATCAGCTTATTCCATTCTTCAGAATGCTTTATCAGTCTTCACTGTTTCCACTACAAGGATTTTTTCCACAGAAAAGACAAACAAAACCCCACCAAGCCTGAATGGACTGCCGGAGAGGGACTGGGAACAAGGCTGTAGGACACAAGTCCGAAATTTAACATAAAGGTGCTACCAGTCTTTGGAGAGAGATATACAGGGCTTTTTCCAACACTGAAACATTCTGATAGTTATCATAAGATACTAATTAAGCAAGATCTGTGATAGCCATAAAGGGATATTCAAAGTAGCCAGTTTTTCCAGTACTGCAATATTATTTGCATAGGAAGAACAGATGGATCTCTAAAGCCAGTATGATGGCTCTTTCTGCACTTCATTGCCCAGATTCTGGACAGAGCAAATCCTTCTGGCATGATTCCTACTACAAAAACTCAGCAGAGAGAGATAAAGGGAGAATAATGGACACTGACTAAACTGGAAGTCTCCAACTGATCTGTAATTATCCGTAATATTCTGTAGATGAACTATTCAGTGAATATACTTTCATGTACACATATGTAAACAGGTAACAGAGCCTCTGAAAAGCTGCAGATATGTTGAATGTGAAATTTTGATTCCACACATCATACAAAGTTTGACATTTTCTACTGCATCTTTTTAGGAAAGGTAACATTTCCATACATATTAATTTGGAAGCATCCAAAGTATATCTATTTAGAAATTGTGATTTCAATACAAAAACTTTAACAGATTGTATTTTATGTATATATCTTTTTATGACATAAGGAACTAGATTCAAATGTGGAAAAACTCTGCTCTGGGTAATTTGCATCCTTATGTCCCATTATAGATTTTCCTATTTGGAGTTCCATCTGGTCTTCAAAATCCTTCTGAGTTTATTACTTTAATGAGATCATCTTGGGTTTACATACCTATAATTTTATTACTATTTGGAATTAGTGCTGCCTGCTTACCCATCCATAGGCTCTTTAGTGTTACCTTCTAAGCATAACAATGAACAATGCCTGGGTAATGCTGATACAGAATGAACAAAAGGACTATAAGTGAAATAATCCTGTTTTGAAGAACCCCCTAATTAGGAAAAAAAGTTCATGCCAACCTTTTTCTTAACCATTCATAGTACCTTGTTCCTGAAAAATAATCACACTGTAGGGTTTAAAACTAAAAATTGCCATCCGTGTCTGAGGGACCTTCAATTTGATTTTTGCCACTGGCTTCCAGTATAACTTCAAGCAAGGTAATGTGTTTTGGAAACCAAGAACAATATATGCCCACCTGTAGGGATGTCAGAATGCTAACAGAATGCTTTGAAAACTTAGGCTTTATATAGATACTAGGCATAAATAATTTTGGAAATAATTTAATGCTTCTCCTTTGTCAAGTTCATAGCAATTTGCAATAAAAATCCTGGTAAGGTATACAATCAAGACACATAGTATCTGTCTCCATTTATGGCTGCATATGTAAAGCAAGAGAAATGACTGAAAGAGTTACCAAATCCAGATCACTCTTCCCGAAAAGACAGGTCCTCTTTTCACTTTCATAAGGCTACCAGCTTTTACTCTTACGCTTCCCTCAGAAAAACTGGTCTAGTACCTTTGAGTAATAAGACATATCTTCCGATTTTAAGCCAACATCTGTTCATGGCCAATTTATTCCCATTTATCCTTGTGCCAAGATGGTTCTTTCAGTAAAGTATCTTTTACCACCTTTGTGTTTGCACCTTGGAACAGAGTGATCATTTATCAACACACATTTTTTCTTAACATCCAGCTCTTTCTCCTCCCTTTCATAAAATAATACAACTGGTAGAATAATATCCTTCTCTGTTCCTAACATAATTCCAGTTTGTCTTCTCAAATATTCATTACCTCAACAATGCATAAAATTGCAGACATGGTCACATCAGTTTAATTAGTCCATGCTGTTTAATTCGTGCTGTTTTATCCCCATCAACATTTCATGTTGATGAGTCTCCAAATTATAGCAGAAATATTTAGTGCAAAGCTATGTGATTTTTTAATCAAATATTCTTAGTTTTCACCTTACTTGTACTCTTTTATGATATTCCATTCATTCTTTGTACTGAAAATTTATCTACATCCTGTATTTTACACCAACAAATTAAAGAAATCATTACATACAATTTGTCCTAATAATGATCCTTGTTAGTTCTATTAATAAAGTCCCTTTCAGACCAATAGTGCCCTTTTAGCAAAGCCTGCTGTTGTCAACTATGGTCCACTATCCCACAGTTCTTTTATTAATCCTCATTTTCTAAGGTTTACTCGATAATTTCCTATGTGACACCATATTAAATGCTTTTCTGAAATTCCGAAAGATTAAATTTAGCTCTGTTTGTAGTAAGTTATTTGCTTTTGTTTTCCAGAAAAATCAGTTATTTAGAAATAGACAACCTGAGTTGTCTATTGATCAACCTGAGTAAAAACTATGATGCCTTTCTCATTTAATCATTATATCCCTAATTATTCTTCCTTTCAAAATTTGTTCATAGTTTTTGCATGCACTCTAGGTCAGCCTCTACATTCCAGGTCTTGTCTATATTAAAATCCTCTAGCTCTTCATTCCAGTTGACTTCACTAATTAGTTTTCTTAATCTCTCAGTCTTCCTTTTCAGAATTCAAGTGTTTAACTACAGAATTATTTTTGTTTATTCTTCCACTTCATTTAAACTGAATAAACTCATGAACATTCAGTCTGTTTTCTATAACAACTTCTATAATATTTTGCTGAAAGTGGGGCAGAATATATCTGGACATTTATGATATTCCATTGTGAACAAATTTACTGCAGTTTTGACACACCTGATTTCATGGCAAAGCTTCTGCTCTACGTCCTTGTCTGACCAGCAAAGCTTTCAGAAGAGTCATAATATACAAACAGGACCTCTTACCATACTTGCAGCAATAGATTTTAACAGAATCGTATTTTCTATCCTGGTTCTTAACATTTATCTGACATATCATGCTATTGCACAACCCTTGTTCTTTTATGTCTACTGATCTCATTCAGTGTTGGCAATTTCTTTCCATGCCCATTCCCTCATCTTCCTGCACTTCTTTATTCATTAATGATATTTCTTCTATATTACATTAAAATCAGCCCCTAATTTACATGATTTTTTTTTTCTTCAAACATATTTCCTGCTATAAAACAACAAATTTTGAGGCCTTTATTTATTTCATGTGCTTATAATGCTTTCAGTATTCCTTCCCAGGAACTAGAGGAATTTAGTAGACTGAAAAAGACCCCCAAACCAAACAAGCTTCCATTGCTGTTTTTCTTACTCTAACATGGTAGTTATTTTCCTGTAGCACAATAGCACTGTTAAAATGTTTATAGAGAGGTAAATGAGGTACCAAAGAAAATAGCACAATAAAACCAGAGTCATAAACCCATTTCTTATTTAAGAGTCATGGTTTTATCATCAATTTGCACCCTTTTGTATCAAAAGTATTCACTTCTTGCAGACCTACAGATGAGGTGGTCTCTAAAATAAGGAATAGTCAGTAGCAGGTACTGAAAAATGTTTAACTTAAAACTTACTCCCTAGGCACAAAGCAGAATTTTTGTAAAAAGGAATTTCATAGGTCGTGTCCACAACAGATCTTCTCCATTAATAATACAGATAAATACATATCAGGATGTGTGGCGTTTACATCATGTATTGTCAATTATCCTCTGCATAAGATGGAAATAACTTTCTTTTTTTCTTGATTTTTGTCTCTCCGACTGTGCTCCTTTTGTCTCCTAAAACAAAGTAGAATTTTTCTCTCCAAATACATGTATATTTCAGAACAAATACCACAAATATAATAATATTATGGTATGTGTGGACATCTCTAAACAATATTGACATAGGATGCAACAGACAACTTCTGAAACAGATGTATTTTTCAAAGAATGTTATAAAGAAATCAATATAAAATAACACTACAGACTTTGACTACAAAGTATCATGAACTTCACATGAAACTTGATTTTTTCTTTCTGTTCTCAAAAAACCTGATTTCTTATTAACCTGTTATTGAAGTCAGTGAAGGTTGATGTTTGATGGGTTAACTTATCCTTGCTGATAACTTCATTTCAACTGAATGAGTAAGCATGTGACACTTGGATTTAGATCTTATTTTTACTGATAGTGTAGTGTCATTTCACTAGATTCTTCCATGCAAAGTGCATTAAAATGTGGACTGTTATAACTGGACACACTAAACTACTGTTTTGAATCACAGTCTCACTCAATCACTTTCCTTTCAATGAGCATATTTTTGAAAAAATAGATAGTCACTGCAAATAAGCTGCTTTTGTTCTGCTCAGAAAGCCTGTGCCCTAAATTTTCAGCAGTCACACTGCCTCCTACAGTACATCAACCTGAAAGGGAGCCATCTAACCAACATAACTCTAAGACATCCTTGATTTAAACAAAAAGCTATCCTGACTCTCTGCAGATGTCCTTCAAATACATTTTACAAGTTATTTCCTAACAAAGAAACACTTTCCTGAATTGGATAGGACTTTATAGAGTACAGCAAAAACCAAACATGACATTGTGCTGCTGAACCCTACAACTATACAGGATGTTAAATCTTTATTGAATCTTTGGCAGGTAAATCAGCTGAGAAAGGAGTTTATGGAGGAAAGTTGCTTGTGCACCTTGTTCCTCCCAGCTGGCCTGTTTACACAGTCTATCAGCAACAGTCTCTCCCAGAATAGCTATGAAATGTTATATTTAACCTCTGTTCTCTTGAAGGGCCCTTAAAATTATCCCCGTGACAATGGCCTTCTGGAAGGGCCTTCTTGGGGTGTGATGTTTCTCCCACACCTCAGTGAAAACAGCAGATCAAGGCAGGTGCCCTGTCAGCCACGTCCTCCAGCTCTGCCTGGGGAGGATCAAGGAGCTCGTCCTGAAGAAAGGCAGTGGGGAACTACAGCACTGTGCTGCCAGGAATCAGGATATCTCTTTGAAAAAATGCTTCTCTGAAGTCCAACCAGGAAGAAGTTAAATTTCAGGCTTTCTCCTGGGGCAATCTAAGGGCAGGTGTAGTGCCCTCCATGCTATGACCCCCAAGGACTGTCCTGCCTAACACTCCAGAGCCAAGGAGAATGCTCTGTTCCAAACCCTATCATTGGAAATCCTATGGCTTTACTGATCCACAATGTAGACAAGTGAAGGGGACCCTGTAAGGAAGGGAAAGGGTCCTGGAAAATAATGTGTCTGAAAGTGTTTATCACTTCTAAATTTTCTAGGAAGAGGTAACACTCTCATATGGGTTTTTTGCTCCAGTCCTCAACCCCCTACAAAGATCATCAGAGACAGACCATCCTGTTCCCATTTTTCCCACTTTTAATTAAAAAAAGAAAGAGACTTTGGTACAGTTTTCCAGTTCACCATGCAGTGGTTTAATTATTAAATCTAAATAAGCAAAATACAGAATTTTAAGAATGGTAAGGAAATGTGAGAATGGTAGGTTTTCAGGAACATTTCTTGAAGCAGCTAAGGTTTATTCTGGGGGACTGTCACACAGCAAATATATGCAGACTGTCTTGAATTGTTTCAGACAGTGCAACTGCAGGGGGATAAAAATGAATCTATGGGTTCACATCACTCCACTTTGCAATGTGAATTGCAAATAGTATGTTATTTGTTACCAGGCAGAGGACTGTGTGAACTTGGCAAAGATCCTGTTTTCTAAAATAGGGATAATATCTACTTTAAACAGACTTTAGAAAGCCTTACTGGATAACATTTAAGAAACTAATTCAAAAATAGCTAAAACATACTGCATTAGGATCACTGATTTAATTGTGTTACTAAGCTGATCACAAATATTTAGCACGATCTATTAAAATATCTTTGAAAAGTAACCTCCTATTGTTAAAAACAAACAAAAAAAGGAATAAAAATGCAATCTACGTTACAAACAAGTAATAATTTTCTTTTGATGGAAATAGGCATATTGGGCACATGGAAGTGCCCAAATGTTTTTTCCAAAGATGGCCTCTTCTGAATACAGCTTGTCTTGGAGCAATTGTTTGGAATATTGATAAAAAGGAAATCTTGGTAAAGAGCTGAATCCTGAAATAAGGGTAAAACCATATGTAAAATAGTAACAGAAACAACAGAGTAGTGGATAGCAGCACACAGAGTGCAGTATGAAAGGTAGCATGGGTGAGATAAACTTTTGTGTATCTACCATAATGCTGTATTTTATTTACAATAATTAGATTATTGAAAGTGCAAATTCCTGTTGATAAAGTAGCTAGACAGAGAACAAATAGCTCACTAAAAAAATTTTGAGAATTTCCTGAAGTCCTGAAGCATCAAGGTCTGTGATACCACTTACACCAAGTAAAATATACAACTGGTATTACTCAGCATATTATAATCTTCATATTAGTACTGAATGCTACTCATCTTCAGTGTACTCCTTTTCACTTTGTAAATGTCACCAACGACATGAAATTATTCTCAAGAGAAAAGTCTGTAGTGATAATTGATTAGCAATACAAAAATTTCATAATTGCTAGGTCATTTATTAAGCAATCAAAACAGATCAGTAAAAAATCTGCCTCCCCAAATAAAGTTACTTTATTTTTCACTAAAAAAGTTTCCACTCACTTCTTAAAGCAACTTTGGTTAGCCTGTTTCTTGTTGGTTTGTTTGGTTCAGTTTTTTCCTCCACAGCAAAATTAAGAATAATAAATGGTGACTTGAAAACAACTTATAAACTCTTACTTAGGTAAATTAATTTAAGTTCTTTTCTTTAGTGACTCATTCCTCTCAATAGAAGAAAAATAGGTCAAGAATTGACACCTGTTGCTAACATTACTTCTATATATCGGGGAAAAAAATCCTCAGAAATGTGCTCTAGCTACATCAGTGCTATATTTTATTCTAAATAATAATAACCTCTTCTACTTCCCCTCTGCCCCCATCAAAGCACCCAAAGCACAACCAAACAAAAATTCAGTATTTTGGTTGCTTAAAGAATACCATATCATTCCCTGCAGACAACTATGTAAGAATAAGAGCCTCTGGGCAGATTTTTACCTTACTAACACCAGTATAAATTAAGTGTCCCTTTCTTGACTTCAGTAGATTTACAGATAACTGTGATCAGAATAAGATGTAAACCGCTTCTGTTTTGGACTGGGATGACCAGCTAGATGCTGCAATTCCCCTGCAGACAATGTTTGGGCACTAGCATACGTGGCCCAGGGATGCTGTGGAGTCTCCATCTTTGGAGAGAGTCAAAGCCATCTGGGCATGGTCCTGGGCAACTCTGGTGGCCCTGCTTGGACCAGATGACCTCCAGAGGTCCCTTTCAAACTCAACCACTCTGTGAGTTTCTGTAATGTCTGCTCATGGATTTTCTGCTCAGTCAGTGCTACCCTGTCATTACAGACAGACCAAGTGATTTCACTTCTTAGCCCAAATAACTATGGAAATGCTACAAAGGGAAAGCCTCATATTGGTTTCCTGTCACCAGGAAAGGAAAGAGGGTACTGGGAGTCACAACCAGAGGAAGAACTAACAGCACTGAAAGAGTAAATGTGGACTAAGGCAGATAGGGTTGTCTGCATCTAGGGTAGACAGAGTGGGAATGCAGGATAAACATCCAGAGCAAATCAGACTTTTTATACTCAATGGAACAACTTGTTTACTTCTTATGTCCCAGGCAGCACAGATATGTACTGATCCATGCTAATTTCCCAAAAAGAGCTAATATTTCCTGAAGGTTGAGCCTTGAAATGAAGGATAGCTCTTAATGGCAGACACTGTTAGCTAATGCTGTACTGCAGACTGCTGTATTGAACCAACCGAAGTAAAAGGGAGACTTTACAGATTAGTCAATTCTTTAACACTTGTTTGCCCTCACATCCTGACACTTAGCAGTTCTCCTCTTCTAATGTGCAACTCAAATGTGGCCTAGGTCACTATAGTCCTCGTTAGCATGAGAATGAAATGTTCATCCTATTTTGGGGGAGAATGGTAGGAACTAGGGAACTAAACCCCAGGATTTTAGGTGGTTATGGTCTGTTCATAGGTGGGCAAAGCAAGATAATGCTGATAAATGTAAATCTAAATCCCAGAGAAAAAGACACAAGTCAGAAAAGGTTTTTTAAATGCTGTCTCCTATACTGAAAGGATGGGAAAAGGAGAAATATGTAAATATTAAAGTTCCCAAGATGGATCTCCCCCTGCTCCACCTCCCCTTTCCTTGGTCCAATTCAAATAGCTGTGTAGAGGAGAGAAGAAGAGAAAAAGAAGGGAAGGAATTAACCAAAGAAACTCAAAAAGTGAGAACATTCCCATCAACTTCTGCTTTTATCCCTGGAGACACCTTCTCAACCATTCACCAATACAAGTGTTAAAAAAATTTGCTTTAATGCTTTGTTATCACAATCAGCTTTTCTGTCATATCTTGTTTTTTTCTTGTTTGTTTTCCCAGTGCAAAGCTGCAGTACCATTTATGCTTAGCTTACAATTGACCTACCCTTTTTGAACATGCCCAGACAGCAGGAAAGTGGTTTCTTTGGAAACAGGAGCTACGTGAAATCTTTTAGTACTTGTATTCATTTAAAGCTGTTCACACATATGTAACAACAAAGCACCAGACCTTCAGCACGTGATTCAACTTTACCAGGCAAGGTAATTAAGGGGAACACCACCAGTGACATCCCAGGCTGGTAAAACAAACTGGTGTAATTTGAATATGAACAAAACAAAAATCCCATCATCTAAACTACTTTGTCCATGTATAAAAGCTCTTAGTGGTAATAACAATAAAGAAAGCAGCAGAAACAATCTTGGAGACATTTGTACTGTGCAACATGGAGATTTAAAGTCATCTTTTTGATGACATAGAGCCAGCATGGTCATATATAGTGAAAGCTGATTCATGGAGAACAACACATTAGTCACTGATGGGACTAAAAAAACTAGTTTAAAAATATTCCACCCAAAATGAAGGCTTCCAAATTTCCCATTAGTTCTATTTTCCCTTCTAAAGACCGCAGCTGGAGACTGACTGACTGTTTTGGATACAGCAGTCACAGGGGAAGTTGATACCAGTACTTTTAGTTCACTTTGTGCACTCATGGCTATTAGTAGTCCCTAAATATGTGTGTCAGAAGAAACACATAGCAGTTTTCAAGGCACTGCCATTCACAAGGTGATATTAACATAAACCTCAGCTTAAGCTGCTTTGAGACAATGTATAGGACAGCAGCAAGTGAGGAATCAGCACAAGGATATTGCTCTTGCTTCTATTGCTGTTGGGACAATAACCTTTAACAAAGTTGTGTGCTGAAAGCAAAGATGGCAACATCTTAATTTATGCCTGCTAAATTTAAAAGAAGTCCACCTGCCAGAGCTCAGTTTCCTCACTTGCTCAGAATTTTTCAGCAGATAGCAAGTTTTCTGACATTTTCTATGAAATTCCACCACATTTGGATGTGCATAAATGTCATTGTTCCTGAACTGTCTTTGATCAAGAATGTATAGAGATTTTTATGGTGCCTTCACACTTAGATTAGAACAGCAGGACTGGGAGGGAATAGTGTATGGCAGGGAAAAAAGATGTAATGAAAACATTCTTCCCCACACTTTCCCATTGAGACATTTCAGGGGGAAGGAAAATTAGAAATTTTGAATAGACCTGGCAGAAATAATCATATTTTCATTAGTGAAGAGAAATCAAAAGCATTTAGTGATGAGAAATTTTAATTATGTTGATAGAACTGGATTTTAGGAGGAAGCAACAATTAGTTAAGTATTGACACACAAGGTGGAGAGCAATGACAGCTAAGGAGAAGAGGAAAACAATCAGAAGTTATGTCCATCTTCTGATACAGAGAAACAGAAGAAAACCCTATTATTCATACACTCACATTCATAATAGAAACACATACATACACTCATTCATACAGATATTTATATATAACATGGTACACAAGCATGGTTCCATATTTGTATGTGAATACTGCTTAAGAAGAAAGAATTTTTTCTAATAATAATGTCTGGGTTTGTATTTCAGGGTAGGATTCTACTACAATACTCGAAAACTTCAGAAGAACAGGGCCTAGTCAAGGGACACTGGAATGAGAATGCCTGGCAAGAAGAAACAACCAGTCATCCCAACTTTTGCAGAATCATTAGAGAGAACAGAATCAGCTCAATTTAGCTGCATTTGCCAGTTCCTTTAAGCGTATTAACAACATCTCTTGATGAACCAGGGTGAAATCTGCTACAGACTTAAAAGTGTGTATATTTGTACTTAGTTGTTATAAGAACAAACATCAGTCTAATCAAAATACATTCAAAAGGTTCTTGAGTTTTCGAGGTAAAAGTAAGGCAGTTACCTTACTTAAGCAGAAGAGATTTGAACTAGGATAACTGTTGGCAAGACTACTAGTTTAGAGTGATATTTTCTTGAGAGAAGGCCAGATTACAGACTGTTTTAGCATTGCCAGTAGGTTGCCAACACTGAGGGAGGTGTTGACAATCACAACTGATTGGAGTCTCAGTTACTTTTCACCATTTTTTCACTAAAGAAGCCATGTAATCACTGGCAGTTTCTCTGCTGCTTTCAGGGAATATGTTTGCAAAATGTCTCAATACAGTCAAAGCACAGGTACAAATTTGAGATGAGGCAGTGGCTTGGGGACCCAAAAAATCCAGTGACAGTTCTCTTCCCTCCCGCGGGCAAGTAAGTCACGTCGACTTCCCAGGTGTGCCCATCGAAAGAATGCACTGCTCTGAAAAATGACCTGAGCTCTGACATGAGCTACTGTGGTGTAGCTACCACACATAATAGCTACCACAGAGCAGAGGGTTCTGACATTCTGCCTATTCTTCAAGACAGTTTGTTTGTCTGTGCAAAAATCCTTTCTTATCAGGACAAAGGCAGAGCATTGAATTCTACAGAAAAATCTCTTTGTCTGATTTCCTCCACTGTAAAAGATTTTGCTATCTCAAAGGATCATTATGAGGAACCAGGAAAGATCTGGAGGCGTCCAAAAACAGTCATGGTACCTGCTTGAGAGAGAGATAGAAACCACAGTAATTAATGGAGTCTTTTCCTGATTTGGTGACAAAACTGTAACTCCAGGAGGGACACACAAGTTTTATACCAAAATGTGCCTATAGCCTGAGGCTTTATGTTGCCATGTGACTACAACTAGGGAGACTTTCTTAGGCAGCTACAGGAAAAGGATCCTGACAACATTGTTTTACTGGATCTTTCCTGATGCAAGGACTCCTGAGTTTGCTCAAAAGAAGAGGGCCTTCAGGCAAACCAAGTCCCACCAGCAGGGAAACTGCTTAAGTCCTTAAATCCAGTTGCCTCCTGCTGGAGTTCATCATGCCAAATGCCCCTGAACATCAAGTGATCAACCCTTCAGACGGAAGACAGCCAGTTCTTGACCCTTATATTGGAAGCTAAATTTCATTCTTCATAAGTATCAGCAGCAACTCCTGATCAGTGCTTAGATTAGCCAAGAATTCAAGGAGCAGATGCCTCCCAACACAATCACCTGAAAAAAAAGTCTTGGTGAGAGCAAAGCTGAAGTATTTCCTTGGCTTTAAGGACCCACTAATTAGCTGGGGATAATCTATGCCATAGGTGTAAACAAAATACTATGAATCTAACTCCTTGGTCCATTCTCTGGTAGTTAGAAGACCTGTCGTCCCTAATTCACTCAGTCTTCTCTTTTACAGCCTGTTAATTTTATAAGCACGATTTTATTAATACACTCCTGTCAATAAACTGGAAGGTTGACTTGTCTTTGAACACTGATTACTTGACATTAATAGCAATAGGCACTTTTTTTTTTTTCAGATGGCACATAGGTTCCCATCATGCTCCAGAAAATTCCAAGGATTATGTCCTGCACACTACTACTAATGAGATCTCACTTTTTGGAGAATTTAGGAGCTAAATCCAGGAAGACTAACTTGAGACAAAGCCCAAGAGGAGTGGAGGAAGAAAAGCTGAGAATTGTCTAAATGCTTTCATGGGGGAAACATCAAGCAAAGGTGATCAAGGTCTTGAATTACGGTGAACTGCAACACACATAGATCATTCTCATTGTTTTAGACAATGGTAAGATAACAAAAGGAACAGAAAGATCTTGATTGATTTACAGTTACAAAGAAATGTAATCTAAATTTTCAACCTCTGGGTGACTTTATCCATAGTAAATCAAATAAAAAAATCCTCAAAAATTAATGAAAAAGGAGAAATAATTAATTTTTAATAAGACTTTCAGCAGCTAAATAGGGTGTAATGGTATTACTTTGTGTGCAAAAGTCTGTATCAGCACACAGATTCTGCTCATACAATATGTTTTATGAATAAAACTTAAAAAAGGTCACTGCTAAATTATAGAGCTCTGAAGAAAGTAGAATATCACATTTTTTTTCTTCTTTATTGCTTATATATTTGAAATAAAAATATTCATGCATGTCCAGAGAGATATGGAACTGGATTATTTAGTTCCTCTTAAAATATCATCCTTGAATTTATTCTCTAAGGAGAAAAAACAAGTTGCTGTTTTGTGTTTTCTTTGTATTCTATAGTAAACTCTACACTCTTTAATTTATCTGGTACACATTGTATCCTTCTAAAAGCATATGGAGCATATTCTTCTATGTTATATGGTAAATTTGAAGCATACGCAAAGTCTTTGAAAATCTTTAGTGGAATGGGTATCATTAAAAAAATGTGTCCTTGAAATGTGATCAGGAGGTAGAAATGGATTATATTAAAAAGTAATCAAAGATTCTATATCTTTGTATGACATTGCTTCTCATCAAAATTAATACTGAATTAGTTCTGCAGTACAAAGCACGCCTGATGTCTCCAGTCCTATTTGTTCTCAGCTTACTAAATTTGTGAGATTTTAATAAACCACAAGATAGACATTTCTACTGGACACCCCAAGGACTTCACATGAAAAACAAAATAACTACAAAACAAGACATTTTGAAAATGAAAAGGAAAACCAGGGTGAGATTTGCCGTATCCTCATTTTCGTGATACAATTTTGATGAGAAGTTTGTATTTGTTCTGAGAAACGCAGCTGTGCTTTGAAACAGAAGTCTGCCACTGATGCCTGCAGTGCCCATGACAGATAAGAAGCAAGCTACCTTAGAAATAAGACTGAATGTTTTAATGGCCACAGATATTTATGGCTCTACATATTCAGATGTGCCACAAAGCTTGTGCTGAAAGGTGAGAAGTGATCAGTGAAGAAAGCCATTATTCCTGTCCTGTCAAAACACAGGCAGTATTTTATGATACATCCCATCATTTGGCACATCCTAGGCTTGCTGTGCAGTTGCATGGCCCCCCTTCCTGTTGTGGGATCCCACCAGCCTGCTGATGAGCTGTGCAGGGATGTGATGCCACAGAGGCAGACAGGGCTAAAGGACAGCACTGCCAATGAAGGCTGCCCCACAGCATGATCTGCCTTCAAAACAAGCCCTTCTGAAGATCACCCCCAAAGAGTAGGTACTGCATTTTCTCCATCCTGCAACTGAGTTTACAGCGGTTTCTCAAGCAGTCAGCTCAAGAAAATGCTAGGGACTGGTGACATGTCAAAGGCTCTCATGCACTCTTCCATGCTGGATCATGACACAAATGCTTAATTCTGTAGCCCTTGCATATCCCCAGTACTTTAATGGTGTATGTAGAGTCAAGCTCATGGATGGGTCCTTGTGGGATTGTAGATTTTTGCACTATCAATATTTCATCTGAAACATGGAAGAAGCTGATTGCCAGCTTTGCAGTTTTCCCAGGGTGGCCATACTATCAGGTTTCATATTGGAACTTGCAATGCAGCTATGGCAAAAAATATTACAGCAAACAATCCCAGCAGGGAATCAAAATTCAAGTCCTGTGCAGCAAACATTTTCCAACAGCTATATAAATTTTAGTCTAGGTAACAAAAAAATCCTCTATTTATTAAATCTCAACAAAATAGTAGGACATTTATCCTTTTTTTCTTTTCCTCTTCCCCTTATTTGACAGTACATGTCAGAACTTCCAGCAAAACTTAAAAGAAAACAATGTGGCTTTCTTAATCAAGAGAAATGCTATAAAACAGCCATTCACAGACATAAATTTAAGAAGAAACTAATCAGATTTAAAGAACTGGCTTAATAACTATCTACAATTATAAAATCAGACATTTAAGATTCAGAATCAATTTAAATATAGTATAAATATGGTATAATAGAGAATAGATTCAAATTCTTTCTGTTATTAATAATTTCCTTTTCTATTTATCTGCCTCAGCTGGGTTTTTCTCAGAAGCCTGCATAAGCACGTTGTTGGTAATTCTAGCAGAAGATTCATGATCCCTCCAGTCAAGGTCTGAGTAGGTCACTGGGAGACACTCAGTTCACCTTTAACGTTTGAGGCATGCACACAGCAAAACCACACAAAGCTCAGAGGGTACCTGGAGGCCAGAAAGCTAAATACACATGCTTTCAGGCTGATTTCCAATGGAGAACAGAGCTGGTATCATTTTTGTAATTCTCCTCCTGACCTCGCAGCGTTGACGCTGCTGCACAGCACTGCCTCCCTGAAATGAATGAGCTCCATTCCTGGTAATTATGCAGCCCTTCAATCCACTCACTCTTAACTTTCCTTTCCACTGTGCTATATATGACACAAAATGTTTAATCAGGTTCATTTATCATGACTGGAACAGCCTGACTCATTCCCCATTTATAATTAGAAAGGATTTCATTTAATAAATGCTGAGCACTCTCAGCTACCAAAGTCAGTGAATGAAGAATTTGCTCACCACCATGCATGGTTGAGGGTACATAAACCTATTTTATATGGAATTAGAAGATTCCCAGAGTTCTTCAGAAAATTTTCAAAATTTGAGTCAGTAAAATGTTCTGTGTAAGAGGCTCCAGCCTGGAAATATGGAGGTAGCAGGGAAATGATTCAACTTTCTGCCTTGGTCACTCTGTACATAAGATGGTGGCAGTGAGGGCTTTCTTCCTTTGTTAAGTACTTCCAGGGAAGCTTAATTAGGCTTTCTATATCTGTAGAATATTTAATAACAAGTTATTTCTTAAAGAGCTAATATCTTGAACTTGTAAGAAGAAAACAGCAATAATAAATTTTATGAAAACTTAATCTAAAAAGGACAAATTAAAAATACCTAACCTATGGTCCATAGGTCAAAATAAAACAATGACAGATTTAAATGTTTGAAGGTATCAAGGTGGATGCATAGAAACCTGCCCTTCTTTATGTTTCCAATCTAAAGCCACTCTGCATTTTTTGTACTTTTTATAGTGCTGTGTTTGTCCATAATAGCTCTGAGCAGTGCAGATTGCTTTAACACAACTGAGAAAAGGTAGATCATTAACCATTGCCAATTAATTTAAACACTGCACGGTAAGCCTTGAAAGAACTATGCTGTGATTCCCTAAAATGGAGAATCCTCATCAGTTCCTATTGTAAAATGAGAGAAAGAGAACTAGAATGGAAGAAAAGCATAAAAGAATAATACAAGGAACAATGGGTGAATAATAATGAGTGAAATGTCCCCACTGCTGTATTGTCTCCACCTGAAGGACTTTACTGGGGAGGGAAAGAACTTGAAATGCATGTATTAAATTCTGAAGTTGTGTAAATTGGAATTTGGCAGCTAAAGCTGGCTAAATGAGCTGAACATCTATGCTGGCAAGTATTTAACATAGATGGGGCCATAACTTTAGCAATAAATCTTATAAAATAGGAAACACTCTGTAAGAATTCATATAATGAAAAGACATAGAATATGAATAACTAGGAAGACAATAAAATGAAGCACATATGCTAAGAGGGAAAAATCTTCCTGCTAAGACATTCATTTCTTGGATACTTTTAAGGAGTTTAGGCACTTCCTGGAAAACGATTACTTTACTAAATGCCAATTAATTACCTAACTTTGGTATTTGACCTAACTTAATGCATCAGTCAAATGCTTAAAGCTAGGTGGAGTGCATATAGGCCATACTATTTCATTTGTAGATTCCAAGAAAGGTTTAGTTAAAAAATAAATTTCTTGTTATAAAAAGACCATTGATGTTCATAGAATCATGGAATAGTTTGGGTCAGAAGGAACCTTTAAAGGTCATATAGTCCAAACTCTCCACAATGAGCAGGGACATATTTTCAACTAGATCAGGTTGCTCAGAGCCCCGTCCAACCAAGTCTTGAATGTTTCCAGCAATGGGACATCTACTACCTCTCAGGGTAACCTGTTCCAGTGTTTTACCACCCTCATTGTAAAAAAATTCTTCCTTTTCTCAAGTCTGAATCTACCTTCTTTTAGTTTAAAATCATTATCCCTTGTCCTCTTGCAACAGGTCCTGCTAAAAAGTCTACCCCCATCCTTCTTATAAGCCTCCTTGTCATGGTTTAACCGCAGCTGGTAACTAAGTACAACACAGACATACGTTCGCTCCCCCCCAAACCAGGGAGTGGGATGGGGAGGAGGATCAGAAAAAAGTAAAACTCATGGGTTGAGATAAGAACAGTTTAATAATTGAAATAAAATATAGTAACAATAACAATAATAATGAAAAGTAATGAAAAGGGAGATAACAAAAAGAGAGAGAGGAATAAAACCTATAAAAAACAGGTGACAAACAATACAGTTTCTCACCACCCACTCACCCATGCCCAGCCTGCCCCCAGCCATGATCGTTTCCTTCCAGCCAGCTCCCCTCAGTTTAGTATGGTATAGTATGGTATGGTATTGTTCTATGGTATGGAATATCCCTTTGGCCAATTAGGGTCAGCTGTCCTGGCCATGCTCCCTTACAGCTTCTTGTGCACCTGCTCGCTGGCAGAATATGAGACACTGAAAAGTCCTTGACTTGGAGAGTAAAAACTACTGAGCAACAACTAAACCATCAGTGTGTTACCAAAATAATTCTCATACTAAATGCAAAACACAACACTGTGACAGCAACTACGCAGAAAATTAATTCTATCTCACCCAAAATGAAGACACCAGTACTGAAAGGCCATAAGGTCTCCCTGGAGCCTTCTCCAGAGAGAACACTCCCAATGGTCTGAGCCTGTCCTCATGGGAGAGGTGCTCCAGTTCCCTGATCATTTTTGTGGTCCTTCTCTGGACCTGCCCTGAAAGGTCCATGTCTTTCCTGTGTTTAAGACTCCAGAGCAGTACTCCAGGTAGGAGCAGAGTATTCCACCAGGGAGGAGCAGGGGTAGAGTCACCCTGCTTGACCTGCTGGTCACGCTGCTTTTGACGCAGCCCAGGATACAGCTGGCTTTCTGGACTGTGAGTGTGCATTGCCGGCTCATGTCTACCTTTTCATCCCTCAGTACCCCCAAGTCTTTCTCTGCAGGGCTGCTCTCAATCCCTTCATCCCCCAGCCTGTAATGATACCAGGGGTTGCCCTGACCCAGGTGCAGCACCTTGCATTTGTCCTTGGTGAACCTCATGAGATTCCCATGGGTCCACTTCTTGAGCTTGTCGAAGTCCCTCTGAATGTTATCCCATCCTTCAGTCTTGTCTACAGTACCACTCAGCCTGGTGTCATTTGCAAACTTGCTGAGGGCATCTATTTCATTGATGAAGATATTAAACAGTACTGGTCCCAATACGGACTCCTGAGGGACAGCACTTGTCCACGATGTCCACTGGGACATTGAGCTGTTAAACACTACCCTCTGGATGCAACCATTCTACCATTTCCACTGAACACTCCACCCATCAAGTCCATATCCCTCTCATTTAGATGATTTAGAGGATGTTGTGGGGGAATGTGTCAAAGGCCTTAGAGAAATCCAGATAGAAGAGACCCACAGCTCTTCCCTTGTCCACTGATGTAGTCAGTTTAAAGGTATTATTTAAATATGCTATTCAACCAATTTATTTTATAAATTTAATGCAATTTTATATAGTTATTTTCACTGACTGATATTCTGACAAGGCAATTATATCCTGCTCTTAAGTCATTGCAGTTATGTCCCCTACTTTAACTGACTCTCTGACCATAATAACTTCTTCCCCACCTATGGCTTCATACAAATTCCTGATCTTCACTTCAAAAGATCAATGTTTCATTATTGCCTGCACCCAGGACAATTATTCATCCATTTCTGACTTCATTTCTCCCACTTTATCTTACCTTTGCTTTTTTCCAACTATTATGCATTTGAACACATTTCCTGCCCTTCCTCACTGCTCACCCTTGTCTCACCAAAGTCTGACAAATCTCTTTCCTAAGTCTCAGTACAAATCTTTCATGTCTATTTCATTGAATTCAGGAGGTAAAGAACAGGATTGAAACCCAACAGCTAGACAGGTTACGGCATCTGCCAACCATTCTGCTACTTCCCAGCTCAGTGCTGCCCTGTGTTTGAACAGAGATTTCCGTTGTCACCACCCTGAAGGGTCAGCATAATATAACTCATCACATCCTAGGGAATACACTGCAGTTTCCAGGCTCTGCAGTGCCTTACTCCCCGTCCCAGGAGAGTCAGTAAAGCTGGGTACGAAGATGGCTTCTTTCTGCCATCCCTAATCTTTTAACACAGAGTAAACACAATAAAAACTTGCCTCTGTATGCTGCATACAGTTGCTGCAAAGTAAATTGTTCAAAAAGAGTATAGAACAGTTATCTAAATTTTGCATTTTAGTAGAGTAATAGAACACATGCAATTCATAATTAATATAATTATTATGAATTATATACTGTAGGTCATTCCAGTTGACAAAGAAGACTTTGAATAATTAAAGACAACAAATCTATGTATAGCCATTATAACACACAAATTAGTCCATCATTTGAATGCATTGCTCAGCCTTATAAAGCTGTACAAAACATTTGTAAAGAAATGGAAATATAAAAGCTTGCAGATTTTCCCTTGCAATGAGCACCAAACAAGGAGAGACTTGAATTATAAGTGAGAGCAGTGACATATGCTAATGGATTTGTCATCAGGAGATAATGCAATGCCATTAACTCATCTCATTTCAGATTCTAGCAACTGCATGTCATGGTAGGTAACACAAGCTGCCTCAAGATCCCAGGAAAAGAATCCAGAAGGAGAAAAAGAATTTGCAAAACTGTGGCTCAGGGGTATATCTCACCCATGGTCAGCAATGTCTATTTAGCTTTGTTGGATATCATGTTTAATGAGCATCATATTAAAGAATGAGTCACTTGATTCACTAAGTCCTCTTAACTCTATTGAGAATGAATAGGATTAGCCGAATCCCATTATTTTTGTATAATAAATATGCACCAGGAAGAAAGCTAATTTCTAAGTGTAGAAACTAAAAGATGTAAGAATTACAACAAATTTTGAGAAAAAAACCCTGCCTTTCATTCAGCCTGCACAATCTCTCCTTTAGGATGCATCTAATAAATGCAGTTCTGACAAACATTTAAGGAAAAGAATAATTGAATTCATATATATTCTCACTAAAATCAATAGTATTAAGCACAGGTAAAGATCTGCTCTTCGCGCAATAAAATTAAAGATAATTTCCTCTTTAGTACTTGCCTTAATGGCATTATTGTTCATTTAACACAAATAGTAGAACAGTCTAGACCATAAATACATGCATAATATTGATTAAAACTTCAGCTACTATAAATGTACTCCAAAGGAATTTGTAAGAATTTACAGCAGCTAAAGACCTTCCTCACTGATACCTCTACTATATGTTTATCTCTGTCTCTTAAATATGTAATTATGTACTTATCCAATGGATTGGAATGACTCGCAAAAATTCTAGTCTGCTAGGTATATAGGAGTTCAGTTTAATATATGATAAATACAGCTTCTATAAATTTCTTCACTTACTGTATAAAAGTATTATTATCATCTATCAGAAAATAAATTTGGTGGCACTACAGGCGGAAAAAACCCAGATGTCAGTGTCTTTGGGTTTTCAAACAGAAAACTCCCATGTAGATAGTTCTGTTGACTCCCAGATGAGGTTCAGTGATAAAGTAAATCCAGCTTTACAGTTCCTAGTACCAGATCAAAAATGCCATAACCATAAGACACAAAGTGCTGATCCTGGTCTAACACACATTGTCATTTCAAACATGTCAAAATATTTTTGATAACTTAATTCTAATAAATGTTAGGCATTGGCAATCCAGGTATTTTTCTGCAAGTCTAACCTGTCTTAAAACCCAGCATAAACTTGGTAGTGTGTGTTCTTGCTAGATCAGTAAAAATGCAGTTGTGTACCTCCTCTGGATCAAACATGCACTGTCAAACGAGAAAGCACAAATGAGAAAGCACAAATCTGACATCAGGGAGCAAGTGACTCTTCCTTGAAACCCCTCTTGGACAAGCCTAAACTGTGGACTTGAGCCATCCCACTCACCTCCACTCAGTTACTGACATGAAGTATCAGCAGGCTCAGGTCTCACTGTATAAACAATGACCAGCCTTAAAAGAATCCCATAAAGAAAAAGTATTTTTCAACAATTACTTTAAGCAATCATTTTCAAAAATTGTTACTAATTCTGCATGATTGGCAAAACATGGGATTTGGAAACTTTATCAGCTAATAGCAGATTTGGTCATATTTAAATATAAACATAGATTTTCAGACACCTGAACCTGTATGCAGGAATACTAGACTGAGCCCTCATTTTAGGTGTTTATCACAACTCAAATTAATTTTTTCCAATGTCTCAAAATTTTCGTACTAGTGATTTTAAAACAGTAAAAAAAAGTTCATTAGAATAAAGAAGTCTTGGAGTTTCCATTTCCATTTCAAATTTTACTTATTTGGTACCAATTATTAAGGAGAATATTGCTGAAGATAAACATGAATAATTACATTCGTTTTTAATTAATTAATACTTGGTTAAACAAGGATATCTGAAGGCACAAATATGGATCTGTATCTTTGCTGCTAATTATTGAAATCAGTCACTTAGTGAAAGCAGATGTGCAGAAACCTTTTCAGCATATTTTTCTAATGCAATTTTTCTATTTTTATTTGTAATTTTCTTTTTACATTCAGTATGAAGAATAGCAATTTGATATCAATGTCCAGCTCAAATAATAAGTTATTTCCTTCCTCACATGTTTTTCGCATTCAGTGTTGATCATCCAAGAACTTCTTTGGGCTACAGAAACTATCTGTTCATCTTTGGAAGTGGTCTAGCAGGGCTGACGTATAGAACAATGTTATAAAACCCAGAATTACCTAAAGCCAGGGTGTGTCTAAAGCCTGGATAAAGATATAATTCTTCTCAACTGTGCACATCAAATCAGATGCAGAAAGCTTTGGACAAATGTAGATGGCTGAAATCTGTGTAACACAAGCTCTTCAGCCACCAAGACACAACAGCCAGAGACACTCCAAATGTAAGGTCTTGGTCTTGTCTCAACAACCACTTGGTTGCTTCCTGATGAACAACAGATTTAGAGGCAGGGTGGGTTACCTTGGCTTCCTCAGTATACTGATACACTCTGTTCCAGCAGTATCAAGCACCTGCTCTTTTCATATCTGTCTTGGAGTATGCCTTGGGGTGAAGGAGGCTGGAAAATTGGTGTGACCAATTCAAGGAGAAATGGAACAGGAGATACTCCTACGGGTCATGATTAGAGCTGCTGTGTTGGGTTTGAGTGGCAAGGTTTTGGTAGTGGGGGGCTTCTGTGAGAAGGAAAAAGAAATTGTTATACAAAAGCAACTGCAGCCAGAGAAGAGAGGAGTGAAAATATGAGAGAGAAAGAGCTTTGCAGACACCTAGTCAGTGAAGAGAGGGGGAGAAGGTGCTTCACGCACTGGAACAGAAATTTCCTTGTAGCCTGTAATGAAGACTGTGGTGAGGCAGCTGTGCCTCTGCAGCCCATAGAGGTCCATGGTGGAGCAGCCCCACACAGGAGCAGATGGATGCCTGAAGGAGGTTGTGACCCCCTAGGAAGCCCATGCTGGAGCAGGATCCTGGCAGGACCTGTGGCCCCATGGAGAGAGGAGCCCACACTGCAGCAGGTTTGCTGACCGGACTTGAGACCCTTTTGGAGACCCACGCTGGAGCAGTTCATGTAGAACTCCAGTCTGTGGGAAGGACTCATGTTGGAGAAGTTCAGGAGGATTGTCTTCCATGGGAGTGGCCTATACTGGAGCAGGGGAACAGTATAAGCAGTCCTCCCACTGTGGAGGAAAAAGCAGCAGACAACGTGAGATGAACTGACCACAACCCCATTCCCCATCCTGCTGTGCTTGTCCAGGTAGAAAATTCAGCAATTAAGTTTAGCCTGGGGAGAAGGGAAGAGGGGGAAAGTGGGGAGGTGGTGGTTAAGGTGCTTTTAAGATTTGGGTTTATTTCTCACTCTCCTATTCTGGTTTGATTGCCAGTAAATTAATTTTTTTCCTCCAAGTTGAGTCTGTTTTGCCCATGATGGTAATTTGTGAGTGATCTCTCCACATCCTGGTCTTGAATCACAAGCCTTTTGCTTTATTTTCCCTGCTGCTGCCCAGCTGAGGAGGGGAGTGATGGAGTGGCTTTGGTGGGCACCTGCCATCCAGGCAAGGTCAACCTACCATAGCAGCTGAAGAAAAGGAACTGTGGGCTAAAATGTAGCAAATGAGTTAAATTTCCTTTTCTGTCCAACACAGGCAGCTAACACAAAAAAGAAAACACCAAAGTCTTGTTTTATAGACACCTGAAGAAAGGAACAGTCTGGAGCATACAGTAGGGATGGGGGAAAGGGTTTCTGCTGGAAAGTTGAAAGGTAACTGGTTAAAGGGCACACAGAAACTTTATGTCACTGGTTGGTTTGAAGTACTTTGTCTTCTGCATAAAGTTACATGATTCTTCCTTTAATTCTAACCCATGCACAAAAATTGTCAGTGTCCTCCAGACCCTATCTGTCTATCATTTAATGACGTATTTTTAGTTGGAAATAATATTGATGGTAAGTGGAACCTCTTTCATACCCTTTGTATGAGGCTTTTTGAAGTCACTTAATGTGTCAAAACATGCTGCTCCAACAGATGTAGAAAAAGGAAAAAGCTGGTTTGTTTTTTTATTTTTTATAGTTGAGACCATATTACTTTCTCTGATATACAAGTAATAACATCTCAAATATTAAGTTTGGTATAGGAGTTATGGAATTCTCTGTGTAGTCACAGGATTTGATTGCCTGCTCACATTTTAGTTGTTTCTATAATAAAAGCCCAAGTTCCCTAAATAACTCATGAGGAGCAATGAATGACTTCTCAATAGCAGTAATAAGGAGACATAAATGGTAGGTCTCCAAGTAGATCTTTAGAGTTTTTAATGGTGGCATTACTGAAGTGCTTATCTAGGTTGTTAGAATTTCCATATTTTACAGGTTATGGAGGAAATGCTTCTAATGCCACAACGACTCAATAACTACTGCAGTATCATTTTCCACTTTACCATGAAGTTGTATTTTAACAGAGCTATAAATACAACATGTAAGTTAAAACCTATTGGAAAAATGAAAAGTAGATGGTCTTTTGAAGGTCAGGTCAGCAATAGTACTATTCTTGAAAAAACAGCTTACTAAAAATAGAGACTGTAGGGCAGACAACATACCAAGACAATTAAAAATAATAATTGCAAACAGCAAAATAAAGACAATCTACTTCTAAGTGTCTTGAACTCAGAGTGCCACAAATGCATGCAGTTGGAAAATTCTCAAATTTTTAAAGTAAATATAATATTTTATAAAAGTTCTTGGGCTTAAGTCCTTGGTTTGTTCAAAAAGGCCCTGGTTCTGTATTTGCCCAAAATGAACAGGTTTCTTGACCTTTCAGGACTTCTCAAGTCTTCAAATAGGGATCTGATTAGGTGTAAGTGTCCTTCCAAATAACCATCACTTGGAAGACTGAAGCCCGAATGGGAACAAAACATGATTACTGAAAATAGTGTGAATGTTACAATGTTATAAGATTATTCCATCAGAATTTGCATTGGTGTTAAACAAAAACACTCTTTAAAAACCAAAACACTATTTTATTACACAGCTCCTTCAATCACATGCTTATTGAGACTACTATAATTTTATGCTACATGCACCTGAGCACGAATAGACTGATAGAATACATCTTAAATAAGCAGTAGAATGAAGGCATAGCAATAAACACCAAAATCAGTTTGGATTGATTAGACCTTAACACAGAGATGTTAACTTGCCTCACACAAGATACTAAACATCTGTATGGTAATATTCTGTGTGTGATTTCATATTGTAAATGTATAATCACTTTTCATCATTAGTTTCTGCTGGCCTACTTGTGAATTGTTGACCTAAATGGCAAATTTATTTCTCAGTTTTTCTTAATAAAAATTATCAGATTCCCTCATTAATCAGCATTTTCATTTAAATAATGCTGTGCTGTAACAAATAGATTTCCTAAATGAACCAAAAGTTATTGAAAAATAAACTGGAAATTATGAGAATGGCCAATATATCTGTCAGAATGTTTGGTGCTTCATAATATATTTTATTAATTACACACTTTCTTCAAGGAAATTAATAACAATTATTCTAAATAAAACATAGGACACCATAGGAATATAATAAGCAATTAATTGCATAAAAGGGATGAAACAATCCAGACTTGCTAATGACAGCACTGTAGAAGACCCTAATGGGTCTCACTTAATTATGAATGAGTTCAATAATGAAAGCAGACAATTGAAATAATTACATAGAAAATGAATGAAAACCTGGTTTTAAAGCATATATGCACACTGGAGCAAAACAGAGCACTTCACTGAAGAAAAAGTTGAATGAAGTCAAAGAATTTTTAATACAGCTTTTTCTTTTGCAGTTGAATTGAATGTCTTAACAAATCTTTCAAAAATTCACTCAAATATTTTTGTCACAAATAGGAATGATAAATCATAATTCTGCTAAACATATTCTTCAGAAAGAGAAAGAAAAATGTTTCATTTATGATGGTTATGGTGGATCTCCTTCTTGCCATTAGAAAGCTGTTAGTATTTCCGTGCTTTCAAAACCATTCTATTTAGAGAAAACAATATCTGAGTAATTTTCTGTATGTATCTATGCTTCTTGCCTCTTCCAGTACATTATTTGGGACATTTTTATGTCTAGGAATATTTAGTGAAAAAGGTTTAATTCCAGAGCAGTGTCCTTCCCTCCTGTAGAATGCCTGTAGTACATTTGGCATCTGATAATATTCTCTTTCTGAAGGTAATACTAAATCCTGTTCTATGTAATGTGATGGTCTAAATATTGCTATGAAATTTGGTCGAGGAGGAAGATTTATTCTCAGGAACATTATCAACAGATAGGAAAAGAGATATTGAGAAAGGAAGATACCGACATCCCAAAAGATAAGGAACATTTTTGTCTGTACTTAGAGAGTTTTGGCCCTACAGTGAGGGACTTGGCCCATAAAGAGACATGTAAGCTATTATGATCAGACACATAATGCATGCAGACACTCTTTGCTCACTTTTATCTTCAAAGCACTATGTATTCTGCTGTTAACAGACTCCCATGACTCTCAAGTTTGGGGACCAGACAGTATGATTTCGTTGACATGAATTCTTTCAATCCAACTCAGTCATCCCTACTCCATGGTCTTTTGTGGTAGATGTGGCCTTAAGCACAAGGAACAGCCTTTTCACCTTTAAAAGCCTGCAATCTCATGGAGTACCATTCCCTCTTCACCCTGTCCTATCAACAGTGGATGAGTCAGAAAGAAAGATGTAACATGCTAGTAAGTTGGAAAATATTTTGTAAAAGGCACTTTCCAAGTTTTCCACATGGTGTCAGTGGCTCCTCTCACTTTTTTGAAAAGAAGAAGTTAGATTAATGCATTTCCAAACTCATCCATGCTGTCACATTTCAATTGTACATTGATTATGTGACTAGTCAGATAATATTTTTATCACTGATGCCACACACCTTAAAAAACTGGTATGTTTGCACTCTAAATGAAGAATTTACATATTTGAGTAAATGCTTCTCTTTAGTTCCTCCCTCTTTACCAGGCCTCCTCATCTCCTAAGATAGGCAAACATGCAAAATAACAAATATACTTTAATAATACTGGACTACAACTGAACAAACCCTACATCCAAAAGACAATCTATTGACAAAAGTGCTACCCTTTTCACACAGTCAAGAAGTCCAAAATAGATGTTTTACTTTAATTGCACTAAATCAATAGACTGTCTTGCAGAACATTCTTATTGATTTATGACTCATGACATATATCACAGCCACAACTATTTTTAGCATCTCAGTAAAAAGGAATTATGACTTTGTTCAGAAAACAGGCAGTACAATAATATGTGCACATTATGTAATCATGTAATATGTCTGTTATTGTGACATCTCTCTTGAATTTTAGATTTATTTCTTAATGAAAATAAATTGGTTTCTTTATATTAAAAATGTAAGTTGCCTATTAAAAATAGCATTTTAAGAGTCATTAAGTGAATATGTTGTGACTTCAATACTTGTACTTTCAAGAACTTGCATGAAGAGAAGGTCAAGAGGATTGCAAAGTCATTTACTGCTCCACCTGCATATGGCACTGTGCTCTGACAACACACTAAGCCACCTAAACAGTGTCCTGCTGCTACATTTTTTTCCTGGTGATTCCCAAACACATTTTCTTCTGAGTATAATCTGTAACTCAAGGATTTACCTGGCTATCTGGATGGACAGGAAAACCAGTCTTAACCACAGTCTTAAGATGCCCTTCAAAACATAGTTCAGGCACATGCTAATAGTCCATATTCCTCCATAATGTTTATATAGTCCTTAATACTATAAAAAGTAGTAATATTATTATAATGCTCTTTATTCCTGCCTTTAGCCATAGACAGTAGCGACTTAAGAACAATGGTTACCTGGCAGAAAAGGGAGGAGGGAGAATGCTCTTTTTCACATATAAAATCTTACCTTTAACAGACTCTAGAGAATCATGTAAAGAAAGACTACAGATATGCTTCTTAATGCTTTTATTTATCTCATTTTTCTCTCTTCTGTCTAAGCTAGCTTCTAGCGAAATATCTGAAATCAACTATGTATGGTGACACTTACCTAGACTTACAAGGAAGACCATTTTCTTAGCCGTAAAGCCCTTTGGTTTGGAATGCTCTGCCCAGTCATTCATCACTACCATAGCACATTAAATGCTTCTCCTCTCAGGTATCTTAAGATTTCTCATTGAAAACTGCAGAGCACAGAAAATGTAGCCAATGTATGGCAAGGTGCAGTGTCAAACTGGCACCCCCCCAGTTGCTTCTCCTAAATCTTCAGGTTGCGCTTCCAGGAATAGTCTCACTGGCCATAAGGGATAGGCATTTGTTCTTATGTGAAATCCTCATGTCATACTGCTTCAGGTCCCTTAAGGCAACCAAACACTTCTGAAACTGACTGTCCCACACAAACCAAAATCATGCATAGGCACTCCTGTCCTCTAGCACACCCCACAGTAGCACCCAGCTCAAACAACCTGGCCAGCTCCTGCAGCTACAAAATACTAACAAACTACAAGCTGACACTCAACCGCTAGAGAAACTTTCCGGAGATATTCCAGAAATCTGTACTACCACCAGTTTTGATTTTTAAAAGGCAAATACACTCTGATTGGTGTATTATGTGCATAATATGTTTAAATAAAATATATACTTTTGCAGTTTCTGCAGCTGGAAATTTTAACAGGGGAATCATTAGTACTACTTTTAGTGTACAGAATGCACTGTTATGAAGTATAAATATAATCTACACCTTTATTCTGTATGCAGTACATCACTTTTTAAAGTTATTTATTTTTAATAGACTATCAATCACTTTGCAAGTACTGGGAGACACAGATTTATGAATTGATAACAGATAGACTATTTTTCTTCTAGGTTAGTGCTGGAAAATCACTTCTATTTTAGTCTGCATGAAAGGAATTAGTGACTCAATAAGTTACTGAAAAATCCATTCGGTGCTGAAAAGTGACTACTGACTACTGCATCTGTTATTATAATTAGGCTTACCATTACAACACACCAATGCTGGTTCATGAAGAGATATGTAGAGCCTGATCCAAAGTCAGTAAAGAAAATAGAGCATTTTCAGCACCATATCCATGACCAAATATTTATCATAGAATCATAGAATCAGCTGGGTTGGAAGGGATCTCCAAGATCAAGTCCAACCCTTGATCCAACACTGCTGTGGTTGCTAGACCATGGTATTAAATGCCACATCCAGTCTCATCTTAAAAACCTCCAAAGATGGAGAATCCACCACTTCCCTTGGCAGCTCATTCCAATGCCTGATTACCCTTTCTGTAAAGAACTGCCTCCTAATATCTAACCTAAACTTCCCCTGGCACAGTTTAAGATCGTGCCCTCTTGTCTTGCTGATATATATATATATATACACTTGGTGACCTCATTTTTCAAAAGTAAGCACTTAAAGAAAGACGCCTTAGCCTGTGTTCACATTTTTCTAGAATTCTGAGCATTTTGAAACTGCAGATTCTGAAGAAATTTAGTACATGTAAAAATCAAGGGTTCATTCAGGAAGGACTACTGATATTTAACTTGAAATATCTAATACTAACTAGTTAGAATGTTTCAGTATGTTTTAGTTCAGGTTTTTTTTTCAAAGAAAGGAAATGTCTGGAAATAAAAATGTGATACAGAATAAATTCACATCTCCAATAATGCCATGGAAAGTGTGCTGTACCCCACTGCTGTATTTAACTATGGTGTTAATTATTTTGAGTCTTCAATTTGCTCAGTTTCTCAGGCCTATAGCTTGATTTACATATTCTAACAGAGAATAATTACAAAGCAAAATACAAAAGTTATAGATCTTTCCAAAGATTCTTTATGAAAGGAATAACTTTGTGAAAACTGGGTTGACATTGTAGTGCTGCAATCTTTAAATCTGTAACACAGATGAATTGGTCAGAAGGTGGATACCACTACTATTAGTACAGCTTTCCAACAAAACTGCTTCATGCAGTGGTACGAAATTTCCTTCAGAGAGAGAAATGCAAAATAAGTCTGTAAGGATAAATTAACTGTCTAAACTAAAGTTAGTCTGTCATTACCTTTCTATACAGCCATATATATTTCACTATGCATATGATGATGATAACGTTGAAGAACTGTATCAAAGCATGATGAGACAAGAAAAGAAGTCACTGCCTTGGACTACTATCAGTTATGAATTCTGCATGAGTATAGAGTGAGGAAAAGGTCAACTTGTAGAGGGAGACAGTGGGAGGATACTATTGCTCAGAGGAAACCACAGGCACTCAAAGTGCAAGGTGAAAACTCCTGGCACTTGTGTAGGGCCATGTCAGTGGCAGGGGGTAAAAGTTGGAGGGGATACATCACACAGAACAGAGTTAAAGGAGAAACAAAGCAAAAATATGTGGTCAACACTGTTTCCAGTTTGCTCTGTGCAGTAAGAATTGAGTAATCTGAGAAATTCCTGATTTCAGACCATGCAATTACAGTGTACAATATGCAGATCAGCTCCTTTAACCTGAAATTTCAGTGTAAAGAAAAAAGAAAATCTGAAGGTTTTTATAGGCCACTGGACTATTTCTATATTTTTCTACCTTTTCTGCGGGTGAATGTATGAAAACTCATTTAAATTAAAATAAAATAATATGTAATATCTTTTTCAGCTTATTACATGATCACTACCTAAAGTGTAGTAGCATAATATAGAAGAAAGTTAAGTGATTGTAATCTCTTTGTGTATGTGTGTGTGTGTGTGCAGCTTTGTACACTCACTGTATACATCAGGAAAAAACATTATTCTTGAGTGTACTCTAAACCAGCAACAATTTAGAACAGCACACACGAAGAATGGATCATTTGACATTCTTCCCATGTTTGCAAATGGAAGCAAAACAAACACACCAAAGTAGAAAATACGATTCCCTGAAACCAGATGCCATCTTAAAGAGCTCACAATTCACACAGTAGATCTTGCAGGCAGTGAAGGCTATAACTACCTCAGGACCTTGAGAAAGGAAAAAAAACAAGGTCTCTGGAAAGAGAGTTTCACATCTTTGGAGTGTATTTTCCACTTTTAACGAGCATAGTTAAATTCACTGCAGAAAATATACCAGGACAGCATAAAATGTGAAAATATGAACAAAATAGAAAAACTAGTATCCTAGAGTATTGTCATAGTTTGATCTGCAAGAAAAAATAGTTTCTCTGAAGCTGGGGAAAAAAAAAAGGTGTGTTTCAGTCCATTTGTGCTATAAAACAAGTACTCAGGAGTTAATAATACAATGTGCCACTGCAGATCGTGCAGTCAGATTATGACTTCCCCTTAACGCATGATTGAGTTGTTTCTCTCACAAGTAGTTCTCCACAAACAAAGATGGATGACTTGTAAAGACACTGGGTTTTGTGTTTATCTCAGATGAGTGTAAATCACGAAACGCTACAACAAAGTCAATGGGATTACTGTACTATGAAATGGATGGGAGAGCAGGACACAGCTTCCTACCTCCAGCGTACAAAGTGGCATTTTAAAGCCACACTTTTAGTTCAACAATTTCTTTTCCTAATCTGGGAACATTTAATGATTTTTTTTTTCCTCCCCTCCCCCAAGTATGACTGTGTGTCACCTTACTTCCTTACTTTAAATGCCCCAAAGTCTAATTTAGCATCACTGAAGCTTGGTTAGCTCATCATCTGCTACTGAGCAAACCTTTGTCTTCCCCCAGCCTGGCCCTGGGAGCCACATGCTCCCACTGGCACTCCAGATGTGGCCTAACACAGCATCAACAGTGCACAAAAATGTTTCTGTGTCCTGTCCTGTGCACAGCAGCAAGGCCAGAGAGTGGCAGAGGACCCTGTCATTACCGGGATGTATTCCTGTGCTGTAGTGGGCTTACAGGGGCTGTGGGAAGTTGTACAGAAGCAATGATAGGGGGATTTTAGTGAAGAGCATGGTGTGGCAAGAGGGCTATGACAGAACTGGCAATTCAAATGCACTGAACAAGGAAAAATTGCATTTTCATACTAATGACATTTTAGAGAAAGGAAACAGACAAGAGAGACAAAGAAAAGAGGGTATATTTCTGCTTGGTTTTGAGCTTCCAGGAGAGGCTACTCCATTTAAAGATGTGGCAAATAAGAGAAAACACCATCTCATTTGCTGCTAATTATCCTACATGTGCACTGTTCTGCTGCCTGCAGCACTGGGATGGACTGGTGCATCTTTAAATCACCTTTAAATTGAGATGCAAATTTTTCATAAAGATCTGCTCAAATTCTATTGAGGTTCTTAGGTCTAATGATGTTTGCTAACATAGTAAGGAAAAATAATTCCCTCTGCTTTAGGTATTATCAGGTGAAATTCTGTATTTAGAGATATGCATAAAGTTGGACTACTTGATCAGAATGGTTCTTCCTAGTTATAAATATCTATGCAGCTATCTCTCATGATCTATTTAGACTAGATAGATCAAATAATGCATTTTCCCAATTTAAGATTAATTGATAAAACTTTTCAAACAGAAATTGTTTAGAGTCTTTGAAAAATAATATATATATTGGAAAGCATCTGGTTTTAAAATCATTAGGACAACGGATACTGAAGATTGTTTGGTTTGACTTCTCAAAGTAGAGAAGAAAATAAAAAATACCCTGTAGCTGTATATAATACCTTTTTGAATAAATTATTTAGCATTATAAGCTATTTTCCTGTTAACATCCCATTTTAGTAGTCAAGGCACAGGCTTCTCAAGGGCCTTCCACCATAACTTTAAAGGAATTGTACCTTCCCCAGTGCTAAAGACCATGTAATGTTTGTTGATAGCAAACTGTGCATTGGCGTATTCAGTCATTTGAAAAGGAAGATGGTGTTGCAAATAGCATAAGGTAGGACTGGATAGGATAGGATAGGAATGGAATTGGTAAGAGATGCTCCCAATTTGTGCCCATTACATGACTGCAGTGCACATGCAGGACATTCAGCAATATCATCATCCCAATTTAAATGTAAAACCTTACAACTGGAACTTACTCCTAGTCAGACAGAAAATCTTGGCAATGATGAAGGCTGAGCCTAATCCTTCAAGTTCTGTACCTGGATCCCTATCATCAACAGGTTGATTTCTAGAAATACATTGTAGTGTAAATATTGTCTGTGCTAAACATAATTTTGCATTTTGCATGAGACTTCAGAAAGCACAGTGTTTCTGTTGAGGTCTTGCAGTAGCATGGTAGTATTGGTTTTTTTATAAAATGTATTTATTAAGGGGCTTTGTTAACTCCTTCTGGCCTCATGAGAAAGAACATGTGTTTCTTTGCAAATGAATGAACAATAAAACCCTAGCTGTACAAAGTAGTGGAGAGGAAAATATTGCATTTATTCACTAGGGAAGGGTTACATGCTCTCTTCTTTCTTTCTCTCTCTCTTTCTTTCTTTCTTTTTTTTTCTTTCTTTCTTTCTTTTGCTTTCTCTTTCTTTCTTTCTTTTTCTTTCTCTTTCTTTCTTTCTTTC